>NC_092333.1:677735500-678055750 GCF_046630445.1 Rutidosis leptorrhynchoides
TTTATGCTGATGAGAATCTTAATATTGAAGCTTATATTGATGGGTTATCCGAGAATATTGAGCATGGGGTTGAGTCTAGTGAGCCCAGACTATTGAGGCTGCTATATCTATGGCTCATAAACTTAATGACAAGATTTTGATTAGAAGTAAGGCTGCTGTGACCGATGCCAGTGAGGAAGTTGTTAAAAAGGCTGATAATGGGAAAAGGAAGTGGGATAATAACCGCAACCAGAACCAAGGTCAGCAGAAGAAACAAGATACTTCTAGTGCTAAAAACCGTAATCAGCGTGTTTGTCCTCGATGTTATAAGGCTCATGAAGGGTATTGCACGGTTACTTGTAAGAGGTGTTCCAAGCAGGGACACATTGCTAAGGATTGTACGGTGCTTCTGCTGGGTTCTGCTACTCCTGCTGCGGGTGGTAGTAACAATGCTGGTAATAATGGAGGGGATGGTAATGGTAATGGGAAGTCGAGAAATGGTGGTAATCAGAGAGTTTGTTATGAATGCGGTAAACCGGGGCATTTCCGTGATGCCTGTCATAACAAGAAGACTACTGAGAATGCACGTGGAAGAGCATTCAACATTAACGCCAGGGATGTTGAGGAAGATCCTAAACTTGTTACGGGTACGTTCTCGGTTAACGATTTATCAGTTTATGTACTATTTGATTCAGGGGCTGATTTGAGTTTTGTGTCGAGTAAATTAAGTCCAAAAATCAAAACACCGTTAACTCCTTTAGACAATACTTATGTTGTTGGGATAGCTAATGGTAAAGTGCTTACTGCTAAGACTGTGTATCGTAAATGTAACATTAATTTAGTTGGTAGAGACTTTGAGATAGATTTGATACCGATTGAACTTGGTAGCTTTGATGTTGTTATTGGAATGGATTGGATGTCTGCGAATCGTGCTGAGATTGCATGTTATGATAAAGCTATTCGTATTACTAATGTGTTTGGAGAGCCACTGATGGTTTTTTGGGGATAAGAAATGCAGACAGTTAAATCTTATTAGCTGTTTGAAAGTTCATAAACATCTTCCCAAATGCTGTCATGCTATCCTAGCCCATGTTGTTAATTCTGATAGAGAAGAGAAGAGCGTTGGTGATGTTCTTATTGTTAGAGATTTTCTCGAAGTATTTCCCGAAGATTTATCTGGCCTTCCGCCGCAACGCGCGGTGGAATTTCAAATCGATCTTGTTCCTGGTGCTGCTCCTGTAGCACGTGCTCCTTATCGACTTGCGCCTTCCGAACTTCAAGAATTGTCGAGTCAACTCCGTGAGTGTAACACCCTGATTTTTTTTTAAATCACAGCGGAAGTCTTAATTCACATAATTACCCTTAGTTAATTACTTATTACAAACCACCGGTGTTACGTTAAACAACTAGTTACATATTTATAAAAGTTAAGACATCAGAGTTCGTCTTGTCAAACATATCGTCAACCCGACTCTTGTCCCTAACAGCACTAAGATCCAAAACCTGCAAAGGAGGAGGTAAAGGGGGGTTAGCACAAGGCTAAGTGAATGGAATCATCTAACAGATCTAGCATACAGTACCAACTTGTACAACTACAGCAACTACAACAATCCATAATAGGAAACCGTCAACTAATAACTAATCATCTGGCAACTATCAACTAGCAACTATGCTCCAACTAGAGACTCGGCGGCTTGTACGAGCACACGACCACTAGTTGATCAGTCTAGCGTCTACTGAAAGTCCTTACTACTGAATCTCCAGTATAGTAGATCCACACGCAGGTGATGCGTCATTCAGTACTATACTCAACAAACAGTAGCCAACTGGACCCAACCACAACAAGGTTGACCTCTCTGAGCTGAAGCTAACAACAATAGGTTCCAACAGACAACTACAACTTGTGCACACAACTGTTATGCAACTACCACTACGAACAACTGTCCCTACGACTAGCATGACAACTCTACAATGATCATTATTACAACATATCTACTAAGCATAGCAACTAAAATAGTATAACATAGTAGCACAACTTGCTACTCTATACTTCACCCGGAGATAATCCCACTCACTGATTACCAGCTACAGCTCAGTTATATTACTTCTGAGCTTCTTCCTTGTTCTTATCACCTGAGAACAACACAACAAAGTCAATATACATATCTCAATCAATAGTATAATCAAATCATACTATAAACTAGGTCATAACACCATATGTTCATAATTTTATGAGTCTACATCATGACTCCATTCAATAATGGCATACAGGTGCGTGAAAAACACGACATACACACTAAAACTCCTTTTCCGACTAAAAAATAGTTTGATCTAGTTTCTTAAAAGTTCACCATTGAAAAGTATTCTTTATTACGATTCTAACGATAGTTTATTCATAAAAAACGGAGTTACGTTTTGAAAGTTACGCCCGTTCAATTTCATAAAAGGTACTGTAGCAAATAGTGGTTTCCGAACACTGTAGCAAATAGTGACTGTAGCAAATAGTGACCCTGTAGCAATTCGGGTACTGCAGCAAATAGTGACACTGTAGCAAATAGTGACAATGTAGCAAATAGTGACACTGTAGCAACTCGGTACTGTAGTAAATAGTGACACTGTAGCAACTCGAGTACTGTAGCAAACTGGGGTTCGAACCAATTCGATGATTTTGTGATTTTTTTTTCCCAAAAACTCGATTTCTAAGTGTTTTTGACCAAATTTTAAGTACAAGAAAGTTACTAAACATATATACAACCTATTTCTAACATCAATTGATGTTTTTATACATCAAACAACTAGATTTAAGCTAATTTCTATCAAAAACCCATTTAATCAACAAATCAAACAATGATTCAATCTTACAAACCTGGATAGATGATCACTAAGAAGTAACAATTCAATCCTTAAAGCTTCTTGATCCAATTCCACACTTGAATTAGATTAGAGTTTGAGAGTGATAAATGTTAGGTACGGAGTACTTGATTTATTTTGGGGAAAATGAAAGAATAGTCTGGAAACAGGCTTATATATGGGTTAAAAAACCATACCCCATAACACACGGGTATTTATCAGTTATCTGATATCTTTTGTACTTCGTTAGGAGGCCCTAACGGAGTCCAAATTCAACAAACGAACCTGTTCTGTGACCCTTGTCACAAACTGGTCTCAACTAAAAACCAAATAATTATAAACATATAATTATAAAAATCACTAATTACGCCATACCCAGGGTACAATGGTCATTTCATCTAGGCCCAAAACGCGGGTGTTACAAATCTACCCTCCTTAAAAGAGGTTCCGTCCTCGGAATCGGGTCAACTATGGTCAACAAACCTAAAAAAAATTGTTACTCGCACCGCCAAAACACACGGTTAACTTTATCGATCTTATCCCTGATACCGACAATATCCACCACAATTGCATAGGGAAATGAGATTCCTGACGTCAATACACTCCCGATACCAAATAACTTGTCACAATCTTCGTCGATCAACGTCCGTTAATCCACTTAAGCCCACAAATTACACGATCAAGTCAAATAATCAGAGTCAAATTCGTGTTTCTTCGCCATTCCGTATCATAAATTTCACGATCTGTCATCCAATTCAACTCTTTATACAGTCCATTTTTCCCAATTATCCAAAGCTTAGGCAATAGAATTAGTCATCATGCTAAAATCTATACCTAGGTCCACGAAATTGTCTCGTAAGTCAACAGAACTTCACAGGTTATTCGTCTCATATCCAGTCACATCACAATCCAATATAGCACAGGCCGCCTAATTTTCCTTCAGCTTCCCAGAAATTCCGTATGATTTATCACAATATACTTCTGTTGGCCAGACACAAGCATATTATCCTAAATCATACCTTCATTCTGAGTTGCTCGTAACAGAAAAATTCTACTTGTATCATTCACTACTTATGTCCAATCAATTTCCTCAATAAGCATCGGTAATTAATTTAACTACTTTATGACTAATCAATCACAACATCTGTCCAATCATAGTTACTCAAACCTTGTCTATCAATCATCCAAATATAATCTATCAACCAGATCATACATCCAACAAGCTTAGGAAATACCGTCATAACAATCATACTCATGCCACTATCCAACAACTTTATGTCGTCCAAAAGTCCACTACACAAACATACTCAACGCATCTCTATCCAAGTCACAGTTCTCAATCCCAAAAAGTCAACCTAAGGGTCACCCTTACCCCACATGGCACAGAAGGGTCGCAACCAAAACATAAACAACATAATGCAATAAAATAAATCTTACACTACTATCAAGATCTACTAATCTACCACACATATATATACACCCAATCATATACATGTATATAACTAAACAATATGAGGATTTTGAAGCATACATGTATTCACATCACATTCAACATCTGCATCTGCAACCATCTGATAAGCTCTTGCTGTTTTCGTAGGTGGATTCTTTCTTTTCTGCCCAACTGGAGAACCAGAAGATCCACCTACTGATCCCGACTGCGCTCCTGGCCCCGCCCCAGAACTTGATCCTCTTACATACGGACACTGAGCTGACCTATGCCCCACTTGATGACATCTCCAACATACATCCTCTTGGAACGAACACATCCGAATCTCGTGTCCCACAATACCACATCTCAAACATCTTTTGGTTGAATCTGAACAAGGACCACTATGAGATGATCTGCAACTATAACACCAAGAATTCTGACTTGATGCTGACCCACTCTGTTCTGACCCACTCTTATGTTTCAACTTAACAGACTTCCTTGACTTAGAGTCCGAATGACTCATCACCTGATCTTGTTGTGACATCTCATAACCTACTATTCCATTCCTTGCTGCTCTGACATCATCCTCTACCATCTTGGCCATAACAAACGCTTGCGATAACGTCGTCGCCATCCTAACTATTGTTCTGTACTCTGGTAAAATTATGTTAACAAAGTGCTGAATTCTGGACTGCTCATCTGGAACCCACTGTTGCACAAACCTTAATTTATCCATATACTGCTCAATCACCTCATCTATCATCATCTGAGGTGTCATTTTCATTGCCAGAAATTCCGTCTTAATTCGATTGAGGTCATAAGACGAACAATACTGCTCACAAAATTTACTATAAAATTGTTCCCAAGTAATCATGTTCACTTGCTCTTTTGGTATACTAGAAATAACCGTATCCTACCAAACCATTGTCCTATTCTTCAGCATACGACTAGCATAAATAACCTGTAATTCTGGTTCGCACTGACAGGCCTCAAAAACCTTTTCTATCTCTCTTAACCAGTTAAGGGTTACCGTTGGGTTAGAACTTCCTGAGTACTCTGGTGGATTACAATTCAGAAACTGTTTGAAGGTACATTTCTTTGGTTGTTGAAACATCAGCGTCTGATACGGACCCCACATCTGATTTGGGAACTGTTGATTAAACTGAGGTGGCATCTGATACTGTTGAGGAAACTGATATTGAGGTGGTAACCATTACTGTTGTTGGAAAGCACTTCCAATTTGCTGATAATTATTTGACTGCACCGGATACCCACTAATCGTCTGATTTGGTACACTACCACTTGGATTCACGGTTACCTGACGTTGTTCTAATTCCCTTATTCGATCACGTGCTTCCTTTAACTTACTTTGCAAATCTAAAATTTGTTCCTGCGGATCCTCTTCTGACACATACCCGTCTTCATCTGGGGCTCTGAATGTTCCGGGGGCTGACGGACCAGTTGCGTTTCCTGTATTATCTGCCATATCTACACTACCACAATATCTCACACAAACTCTTAGTGGAAAATAGGTTAGTACCTATCAACTAACGCATGTAATCCCTACATTCACTTAACCCGTCCCCTCAGATATGTTTGACACAACACAAGGTTTGGGAACATGACATTCAACACAATGTGCATGCGGCCAAACCTATGCTCTGATACCAAGCTGTAACACCCTGATTTTTTTTTAAATCACAGCGGAAGTCTTAATTCACATAATTACCCTTAGTTAATTACTTATTACAAACCACCGGTGTTACGTTAAACAACTAGTTACATATTTATAAAAGTTAAGACATCAGAGTTCGTCTTGTCAAACATATCGTCAACCCGACTCTTGTCCCTACCAGCACTAAGATCCAAAACCTGCAAGGGAGGAGGTGAGGGGGGTTAGCACGAGGCTAAGTGAATGGAATCATCTAACAGATCTAACATACAGTACCAACTTGTACAACTACAGCAACTACAACAATCCATAACAGGAAACCGTCAACTAACAACTAATCATCTGGAAACTATCAACTAGCAACTATGCTCCAACTAGAGACTCGGCGGCTTGTACGAGCACACGACCACTAGCTGATCAGTCTAGCGTCTACCGAAATTCCTTACTACTGAATCTCCAGTATAGTAAATCCACACGCAGGTGATGCGTCATTCAGTACTATACTCAATAAACAGTAGCTGACTGGACCCAACCACAACAAGGTTGACCTCTCTGAGCTGAACCTAACAACAATAGGTTCCAACAGACAACTACAACTTGTGCACACAACTGTTAAACAACTACCACTACGAACAACTGTCCCTACGACTAGCATGACAACTCTACAATAATCATTATTACAACATATCTACTAAGCATAGCAACTAAAATAGTATAATATAGTAGCATAACTTGCTACTCTATACTACACCCAGAGATAATCCCACTCACCGATTATCAGCTACAGCTCAGTTATCTTACTTCTGAGCTTCTTCCTTGTTCTTATCACCTGAGAACAACACAACGAAGTCAATATACATATCTCAATCAATAGTATAATCAAATCATACTATAAACTAGGTCATAACACCATATATTCATAATTTTATGAGTCTACATCATGACTCCATTCAATAATGACATACAGGTGCGTGCAAAACATGACATACACACTAAAACTCCTTTTCCGACCCAAAAACAGTTTGACCTAGTTTCTTAAAAGTTCACCACTGAAAAGTATTCTTTATTACGATTCTAATGATAGTTTATTCATCAAAAATGGAGTTACGTTTTGAAAGGTACGCCCGTTCAATTTCATAAATGGTACTGTAGCAAATAGTGGTTTCCGAACACTGTAGCAAATAGTGACACTGTAGTAATTCGGGTACTGCAGCAAATAGCGACACTGTAGCAAATAGTGGCACTGTAGCAAATAGTGACACTGTAGCAACTCGGTACTGTAGCAAATAGTGACACTGTAGCAACTCGAGTACTGTAGCAAACTGGGTTTCGAACCAATTAGATGATTTTGTGATTTTTTTTCCCAAAAACTTAATTTCTAAGTGTTTTTGACCAAATTTTAAGTACAAGAAAGTTACTAAACATATATACAACCTATTTCTAACAACAATTGATATTTTTATACATCAAATAACTAGATTTAAGCTAATTTCTATCAAAAACCCATTTAATCAAGAAATCAAACAATGATTCAATCTTACAAACCTGGATAGATGATCACTAAGAAGTAACAATTCAATCCTTAAAGCTTCTTGATCCAATTCCACACTTGATTTAGATTAGAGTTTGAGAGTGATAAATGTTAGGTACGGAGTACTTGATTTATTTTGGGGAAAATGGAAGAATAGTCTGGAAACAGGCTTATATATGGGTTAAAAAACCCATACCCCATAACACACGGGTATTTATCAGTTATCTGATATCTTTCGTACTTCGTTAGGAGGCCCTAACGGAGTCCAAATTCAACAAACGAACCTGTTCTGTGACCCTTGTCACAAACTGGTCTCAACTAAAAACCAAATAATTATAAACATATAATTATAAAAATCACTAATTACGCCATACCCAGGGTACAATGGTCATTTCATCTAGGCCCAAAACGCGGGTGTTACAGTGAGTTGTTAGACAAAGGTTTTATTCGTCCCAGTTCGTCTCCTTGGGGAGCTCCTGTTCTGTTTGTTAAGAAGAAAGATGGTTCGTTTCATTTGTGTATTGATTATCGTGAATTGAACAAGCTTACTGTTAAAAACCGTTACCCTCTACCTAGAATTGATGATCTGTTCGATCAACTTTAGGGTTCGCCTGTTTATTCTAAAATCGATCTTCGTTTCGGCTATCATCAGTTGCCTGTTAAAGAATTTGATGTTTCGAAAACTGCTTTTCGCACCCGTTATGGTCACTTCGAATTCCCTGTTATGCCGTTCGAATTGACAAACGCACCTGCTGTGTTCATGGACCTCATGAACCTTGTGTGTAGACCCTATCTGGACAAATTCGTTATCATTTTCATCGACGACATCCTTATTTATTCCAAGAATGATAAAGAGCACGAAGAACATTTGAAGTTAGTGCTTGATCTGTTGAGAAAAGAAGAATTGTACGCTAAGTTCTCTAAGTGTGCTTTCTGGTTAAGAGAAGTTCAATTCCTTGGACATATTATTAGTAATCAAGAAATACAAGTTGATCTTGCTAAGATTGAGGGGATTGAAAAGTGGGAAATTCCAAAAACTCCTACTCAGGTTCGTCAGTTTCTAGGGTTAGCAGGTTACTATAGAAGGTTCATTCAAGATTTCTCTCGTATAGCAAAACCTCTGACTGCTTTAACGCACAAGGGGAAGAAGTATGAGTGGAAGGATGAACAAGAGACTGAATTTCAAATTTTGAAGAAGAAGTTGACTACCTCTCCGATATTGTCACTACCTGAGGGTAATGATGATTTTGTTGTTTATTGTGACGCTTCGCATCAAGGCTTTGGTTGTGTTTTGATGCAACGAAAGAAAGTTATTGCGTATGCATCACGTCAGTTGAAGATTCACGAGCAGAATTATACAACTCATGATTTAGAGTTAGGAGCTGTTGTGTTGGCGCTTAAGATTTAGAGACATTATCTTTATGGGGTCAAAAGTACGGTGTACACAGATCACAAAAGTCTTCAACATATCCTCGATCAGAAACAGTTGAATATGAGGCAACGAAGATGGATTGAGACGTTGAATGATTATGATTGTGAACTTCTATATCATCCGGGAAAGGCCAATGTAGTGGCAGATGCGTTAAGTCGTAAAGAAAGGGCTGAACGTCGCAGGTTTAGGGCCTTGAATATGACAATTAGAACAAACCTCGCAAGGCAGATTCTTGAGGCACAACCAGAAGCCTTAAAGTAGGAGAATTTTGTGAATGAGAACGTCATAGGCATGGTTAAGAACTTTGAGGTACGAGCAGATGGTACTAGATACTTTGTGGGATGTCTTTGGGTTCCCAAGTTTGGTGATCTTCGACAACTTGTTTTAGATGAGGCTCATAAGTCTAGGTACTCTATTCATCCTGGTTCAGGAAAGATGTATCATGACCTTAAGGAGCTGTATTGGTGGCCTAATTTGAAAGGTGATGTGGCTACGTATGTGGCTAAGTGTTTGACATGCGCCAACGTTAAAGCTGAACATCAGAAACCGTCAGGACTGTTGGTGCAACCTGGGATTCCCGAGTGGAAATGGGAAGTTATTACGATGGATTTTATTATGAAGTTACCGAGAGTTGCGGGTGGCTATGAGACCATTTGAGTGATTAAAGATCGACTTACTAAGTCAGCTCACTTTTTGCCGATTAAGGAAACAGATTCGATGGAGAAGCTTACTCGTTTGTATTTGAAGGAGATTGTTTCTAGACATGGTGTTCTTGTATCTATTATATCAGACCGAGACAGCCGATTTGTATCGAGGTTTTGGCGATCCTTCCAGGAAGCTTTGGGAACTAAGTTAGATATGATCACCGCTTATCGTCCTCAGACGGAGGGTCAGAGTGACAGGACCATTCAAACATTAGAAGATATGTTACGAGCGTGTGTTATTGATTTTGGTAATGGGTGGGATAAATATTTTCCGCTAGCTGAATTTTCTTATAACAACAGTTACCATGCAAGTATTAAAGCTGCACCGTTTGAAGCTCTGTATGATAGAAAGTGTAGGTCTCATGTCTGTTGGAATGAGGTTGGGGATGCTCAACTCACAGGTCCAGAAATTATTCATGAGACTACCGAGAAGATAGTACAGATCAAGGAAAGATTGAGAACCGCTAGAAGTCGGCAAAAGAGTTATGCTGATAAGGGAAGGAAAGATATAGAATTTCAAGTTGGTGACCGTGTTATGTTGAAGGTTTCACCTTGGAAGGGTGTGATACGTTTTGGTAAAAGGGGAAAGTTGAGTCCTCGTTTTGTTGGACCGTTTGAGATTATTGAGAGAGTTGGACCAGTGGCTTATCGTTTGAAGTTGCCACAAGAACTCAGTGCTGTTCACGATGTTTTTCATGTATCGAATTTGAAGAAGTGTTTGGCCGAGGCCGATAAGACTATTCCTCTGAAGGAACTTCATGTTGATAAGCAACTTCATTTTATTGAGGTACCTGTTGAAATTATGGACCGAGAGGTTAAGACTCTCAAGCAGAGTAGAATTCCTATTGTTCGGGTTAGATGGAACGCCAGACGCGATCCTGAGTTCACTTGGAAGTGTGAAGATCAGATGAAGCAGAAGTACCCGCATTTTTCCCAGATGCCGAGTCAACCCCTGCACCTGCTTAAATTTCGGGACGAAATTTCCTTAACGGGAAGGTACTGTAACGACCCTACTTTTTTCGTTATCTTTTACCGTTAATTATTTATCGACCGTTAACTATTGTTCGTGCCACATCATTTCTATGACCTATATTATTATATTTGTAATAATATATATATTAATTATTAAGTGTTATGTGAATATTTGTATTCATATTTTAAGATTTACGTTTCTACGTGTCGCGGATTTCTATCCGGCGAATCTTTTCGGTTTTCAAACCAACGGTTGAGCTTTTGAGATTTTTAAGTCCTAATTATTTTAAATATGATATTTTAATGTCATATGATTATATATAGTATTTATATATATTTTTCGTCGCGTATTTGTTATCTCTCCGGATTTTCAATCGCGTAGTCGTGTTTTCGCGTTTCGGGTTTCGATCGGGCGTTCGGGCCACAAGTTATTTAACATTTAGTGAGTTGGGATAGTGGGGCCCACCCCCATGCCATGGGTTCTGCCAAACCAAGAAGGGGAGGGGGAAACCCCTTTTGTTTTTCATTTTTGGCATTTCAATTCATTTCATCACAAACCTAACTCCAAATATTTTCTCTCTTCTCCCTCTTGCTACCCTTTTGACCATCGCCTACACCACACCCCAACATCATCATCATCAATTAAAAATCTTGCTTGGATCATCAATTCATATACATAATCGGATTCTACGCGATCTCCTCTACACATCTATACTATTTGATTCTTGATTAGGGTATAAACCCTAACTCTAGATTTTCAATTCTTCTTTATTTTTCTGTATTTTGATGTTATTAGGATAGTATGATACTTACATGTTATTGTATTGATGATTGTATGCGTAGAAATGCTCGATTATACATGTTTTCAGTTTGATTAATTTGGGACAGCAGCATTTTTGTTCATTTCTGGTTATGTAACTGATATAAAAGTGAAATTAAAGTGTTTATATGAGTTCCTCTCATCAAGACATTAATTTTAGACTTCGGATTCATGTCATTTCGATTCCCGGAGCTCTAGATATGATTAAAGTGGTATTTTGTTGGAATTAAATTGTGAAAACGAATTGAACCAGGTTTGGTCCGACTTTGTGACCACTTTTAGAGTCTTTAGGGTGTACTAGTGTGTTAGGATTGATGATGAGATGACCTTTCATGTTCGGGTCATCTAAATCCGAGCCACGGATCACCCGTTATGGCTAAAATGTGTTTTTGAACGGATTAAAGTTTCAAGTGGTGTAATGGCTGATCATCACGACTTGGTTACTGTTCTTGGAGTGTTCTTGAGTGCACCAAAGTGTCGGGTAGTTTGATTAGGTGGAGATATATATAAGGCTCGCCGAAAATCGACACCCGGGGCTCAAGATATGACCCGATGAACTTTTAATTAAAACTTATGGTTAATTATTAAAACTTATGAGATAAATAATGATTTTCATTATTATTAAATTACTTATGATATAAAAAGTAATTATTATAATTTAAGACTTATGATATATATTTATTGTATCATTATTTAATTACATATGATTTAATTAACATTTAATTAAACTTATGATTAATAATACTTTTATTATTAATGAAAAATACTTATGATAAGTATTAAACTTATATTATGAGATTATTATAATAAGACTTATAATAAGGATTAATTAATTATTTAATTATTATAAGACTTAGTTATTATTTAATTATAATTTAATTATTAAATACTTATGATTTAATAATTATAATTAGAAACTTATGATATGATTAATAATTCATTATTAATTAATAATACTTATGATATGATTTAAAATTTATTATTAATTAATAATACTTATATTATGACTAATATTTAATTAATTAATTAAATACATATGTTATATTAATTATATCATTTAAACTTATGTTAACTTTAATAATCCAATTTAATTTAATTAAACTTATATTATGACATAATTATACATATTTAACTTTAATTAACGTTATAACCTATATTAATATTATAACTTATACTTTTAAAATTAACGTTGACTATGTTTGACCAAGGTTGAATTTTGAGTTGACTTTCGGTTGACTTTGACTTTTAGTTGACTTTTGTTGACTTTCTAATTAAGGAAACTTTCTTAACTTAATAACTTTCTAACAATAGCAATTTCTAAATTTGGAAACTTTCTAAATTTGGAAAGTTTCCTAAAATAGAAACTTTCCTAAAATAGAAACTTTCCTAAAAATAGAAAATTTCCTAAAATAGAAACTTTCCAAAAATGGAAACCTGCTAAAAATAGAAACTTTCTAAAAATAGAAAGTGTGTGTCCGTACGCTGTTCTGATCAAACCGATGCATGTTGAGTGTTGTTCTATGTCTACTTGCAACATGTACAATAGCTATCATACTAAGAATTGACCTAAGTTAGTTATTTATATCGACCTGCTTTATTTATAGGTCGGCGTTGTGATCATACTTGATCACTTTACTTCGTTTGCTGTTCGCTTATTTGTGTGGTTTCTTCATTTGCTATTAAGGTGAGTTATAGTCCCGTTTTTACATACTTTTCAAAGTATATTTTTGGGATGTGATTACATGCAATTTATTTTACGTTTAGACACAAGTGACAATTAAATTTAAATTATTCGTTATGAGTTGAACAAAAATATTCCCTAGTCTAGTAACTATAATCACTGGTTTCTACTGGTGAACGCGAATCCTACGGATAGATCTATCGGGTTTGACAACTCCATTTCGAGCTAGTCGCGCTAGCAATTTATAATCGGAATATTTAGTACTTCCTATTTTATTGTAGATACACTGTTCAGTGTATAATATTTATTGTGTATAATATTTATTGTGTTTTAGCAAAGGTAAATAAAAGGTTAAGTGGTTACCAGGTGGCTCATTGATAATGGAATAATGTTTAATGTCTTCTAACATTTTAAATCTTGTGGTCTAAAGTTTATTCAATTATTTAAACCAATAATTCACTCAACATTTTTGTTGATAGTTTACTCGCATGTTTTCACAGGTACTTGAGTTTATGTGATGCTTCCGCTGTGTTAGAAGAGTCTGCATGCATTTGGGCAGATTTTATGAAACAATTATGAAACATTGAACTTGCATTCTATTTTTGAATAATTTAAACTTGTGAGTTTGTTGACAATGTTTTATGTCAACTTTGGTTATTTAATATGTTGGATTATTTAAACTACATATTTTGGTGTGCTTTTCTTTTTGGAAAAACTTTTGAAATAAAAGAATGCAATGTCGTTTATTAAATTCATTTAAGTTCGATCAAGCTGTGGGACCAAGTGACGGAGCCGTTAAGTGTTTTGATGGGGCCATCACAGTTGGAACGCTAGACGAGGACCCGAGTTTACTTGGGAACGTGAAGATCAAATGAAGCAAAAGTATCCACATTTGTTCACTGACATCGCTCATAAAACAGGTACTACTTAAAAATTTCGGGAAGAAATTTTCTTTAACGGTGGGGTACTGTGATGAACCAGAAAATTTCACATTATTAAATTAATTATAGGATAAAATGTTATCGACATGATAAGCAAAGAATTTTGATAAGTTTTAAAACTTTTGAAATGAGTTTTATACAAACAATTGACGATCCATTTGTCCGACGATTCACGAACGTCAAAAACTTGAACTAAATTAAATACTTATGTTAATATATTTATATTCAACAAAGATAGCTATATTCATATTTCCATTCGATTTCATCAAAGAATTCTACTCGTATATATACGATATTTATATTCGTATTTACTATTAGTTTATACTAAAACAAAAAACATCAAAATCAGATTTCAATGAGTGGGAAACATGTTAAATCAACATTTAACTTCTTGTACCAAATAATTACACAAGTTTACAAAAATTAAAATCTCTTTATTCTTGATTTAAAATCAGACCAACATCATAATCATTCACATTTACTTTCGGTGTAGCAATAATACAATATTTTAGAAAGTATGTTTTATGTATGATCCTAATGAAAGAACTAATTATTACTCTGCATATTATTATCATCAAATATTTTATTCTTTCAAATTAAATAGAATAATAAATTATTATTATTTTATTATAGTAAATGAAGATAAAGAGGAAGAAAATAAGTAATGAGTGGTTTGGGTATCCTATTACCTTTTAGAATACGGACAATCATATCATGCCAATATTCAAAATTCACCAAATCCACCTAAGTCACGGGAAATGATCACAGATAAAATACCAATTTAATTTAATATAGTGGGGCGGTGAATTTTTGTGAGGTTATGTTTATTCCCATTATCACTTTTGGCTCATTAATTAATATATAGGTGCATAAATTTCTATCTAAGAAATATAGTACAATTATTGTATGCACACAAACACCATTATATTAGTTTTTATATTTAACGAATCTTATCTTCAATATATATGTATATTATATATATACATCATGCATACCACCAAAGTTCACATGTCATAACCCTATCCTCTTTTAAACTCAAATTATATATATAAGTTCTTTAGTAAAATAAAACATTCACTCAAACCAATTACATTCACTCATAGACTCCAAATTGGTTATTTGAAGAAACAATAAATTAGAGTGAACGACGGAAGTCTTCTCAAATTAAATCATATTCAAAGGTATCAACTAATCTTCATAAAAATATTTATTAGTCTATGTTTATCAAGATTACTCATATATTTAGATGTACAACTCGTTGAACTGAGATAATACTTCAAAGTCGGTATCTACGATTTTAATACGGGAAATTAGTGTCTTAAAATTTATAACAAGAATAGAGAATCGAGATCTAATTTTTCTACTAATGCTGTAATGCTAGTTTTGTTTTTTTTTTTCTCGAAGTACTACTATATTTTAAGATTAGTCATGTTGATTTACTTGAGTAAACTAAAACAAAAATTGTATATAATGCATTGGAGTTCATGTCTTGAAAATTTAATAAATCGATTAGTACAAATTAAAAAAAAAGAAATATATAATAAAATAAATAAATGTTGTTGCTACAAGTATAAGAAGTTTCAATTACGATAAACAAAAATTAATGATTTTATTATTTTACACTTTCAATATCTAATTTTTCAATTTAAATATAAAGTATATCATATTTTTAGTTTTAATTGATTATTATTACTACTGCAAATTATTAATGTCACTATGATTATTATAAAATGACCACTACGTTTCAAACATAATAAAGTGTAACGTTGTTGCTAATTTAGTAATAAACGCTAACAGTAAACTATAACCAAACAATTCGTTTATTAGTAGTGTTGTATATCATTTGACCTACATCTATGCTCTAGGTTGAGGGTGTCGGTTACTGCTTATACTACGTGTGCATCTTTAATTGCTGAGTTACCAAGGTGAGTTTATAGATCCCTTTTTAAATGCTTTAAATACTTTTGGGCTGAGAATACATGCACTTTAGTTTATACGCAATGTGCACAAGTACATACTTAATTCTACACTGAGTTTAAACCGAAAATCCCTTAGCTTTGATAACTAGTAACTGCCAATACATATGATGTGGACTGGTATCCCTTAGCTTTGATAACTAGTAACTGCCAGTACATATGATGTTGACTGGTGGGCGCGAGTAATTGTATATGGATCCATATGGCTTGACATCCCCGTCCGAGCTAGAGCGCTAGCCTTTTAACAGACGTATGTTACTTGAGTTTACAACACGTTGGTTTGCGTGTATTAAAACAACAGGGGTAATTATTATTATAGCGATACGTTTAGTTACCAGGGTGCTCTGTTACGTAGAATCTATTGATAAACTTTTGATGAAATCTTGTGGTCCATCTTTATATACTTATTATGACAACCCGGAAATTTCCAACCAAATTTAAACTTTATCTTTCTATTATTCCCACACGATAAGCAAAGTTTGTTAAGGTAAATCTCAAGAATTTTAAATTGTGTTCATACATTCATTATAACCTCGACCAAATTCCGACGATTCACGAACCATTATATATAAATAAATATGTATATATATGTATATATATATATATTATAACTTGAGAATATTAATAAAGTATTAAACGTATAGTACTGTACATGAACGTATTTGCTTCAATATGTTTATCGATGGAATTAAAAGATAATATCAAATGATTGATTTATCAGATACATTGTGATATGATTACGGGTCTATGTTATGAGGTCCACTGTGATTTAAGAAATCTATTCTTTTTGACAACATTCGGAAAATGGTAAAGTGATTTATAAGTAAGAACGTGGAGTGTAAATAACTTAGATGTTGGATATCGACAAGTTAAGTAACTCGATATTTTTCATTAAGATGATTTCATACGTTTATTTAACCTTTGAACTTTATCCCATGCTTCACCTACATACTGTAATTTAAAAACACTTGAAACCTATTATGAATATATATGATTCTACTTTTCTAAAACGTTTTATGATATAACGATTTCCATTATTTTAACCTTTAAACAAAATGATTCTTAAATATATTTAGTTTTGGAAAACAAAATTCTCATATTTATTTGATTTAGTTTCAAACGTACAAAAACGTTTTCAGTTTAAAAAGAACTTTATTATTAAAACGTATATATTACTTTTATAAATATCTAGAACCACTTTTGACAACTCATTACTAAACCAGTATGATAAAGATAATGATATTTATATTTTATTTTATTAAATATATACAACAATTTAAATTAATATTATATGTATTTATACGCGTATTATACGTACATAGTTTTATACTTTTACTATACTTAAACTTTACCTTTACTTTATTTTTACTATACTTTAACTTTAATGATTCACTTTAATAATTCATACTTTAATAATTCACTTTAATAATTCATACTTTAATAATTCACTTTAATAATTCATACTTTAATAATTCACTTTAACAATTTACTTTAATAATTCACTTTAATAATTCAAAAATCTATTATAAATAGAATTCAATAGGTCTTATTATTTCATAGAAACTTGAAAATATTTTTCTCTAAACTCTCTCAATCGATTTACATATATATTTACTCTGTATTATTTCAAGATATTATTAGTATACATAAAATATTACGACGGAGTGCTGTCCGAGTGATTTCGAAATTTTTTTTGAGCAGGATAGAGCTAAGGAAATTATGGGTTATAGCTATGGAGGTTATGGGTATGGTTCGGGAGTATTGCTCGTGAGTCAAACTAGTGTTTATCATATCTGTTGCGCCTACGTACTTTTCCTGCTATATTGAATCTCAATATTGATACGTGAGCACTCATAACTTAACTTTTATATATTATTAGTGTATCCCTGACTAGTGCTCGAGTATATAGGATTATACATGCTTATACGTTCGTTATTATCGTTAGATAGGTTATGTCGAATCTTGAATTAAATACATATGCTATTAAGATAAGGTATATGATATGCATGTCGTTGGAAAACTAGAGAAAAATTGAGAACTTTTCATTTAGATGTCGAATGGTTTCGATGAACGGTTTAGAAGTTATAGTCAATTGAATTTTTGTATTATTATTAAAAATGATTATTATTATCATCGTTATTATCGTCGTTATAATCTTATTATTATTATTATTATTATTATTATTATTATTATTATTATTATTATTATTATTATTATTATTATTATTATTATCATTGTCGTTATTAATAAAAGATATTATTGTTATTTTTACTATTATTACTATCGTTATTATCGTTAAGGTTATAATTAGTATTATTATTATTATTATTATGATTCAAATAGTTATTAGTATTATCATTAATATTATTATTATTAGTATTATTATAATTAAAACTAACATTAGTAACATCTAATTATTATGATTACTATTATTATTAATATGAACGCGATATAAAAGACGACTAAAAGCTATTAAACAAAGCGATTAGGAAATAATGAGTATGAGTATCATGATGAAATTAAGATATTGTAAGATATTGATTTAAAGGAAAAATATCGTTTTCATTATTTTACTACTATTATTATTAAAAGTATTATTAATATTAAAACTATCATTTTTACTAAAATTATTATTTTTAATAAAAATATCATAGTTAATATGAAACATCATTATTATTATCATTTTAGTACTATTGTTAATAAAAATTATCATTTTATCATTTTTCGAAAATATAATTATTTTTATTTTTATTAGTAGAATAATAATAATTATTACAAAATAATACAACTTTTACTTATTATTATTATTATCAATATTATTTTATCAAATAAATATGTGATACAAAGATATTTTACTACGTATAATAGGTATTACATTAATAATACCTATTATATTATTTTTATGATATTAAATGAACTTTATAAATTTTATTACTTAAGATATATAAAAGTATATTTTTATTATATAAATTTTAATATAAAATTTTATTTATTAATAAAAGAACTATATTATTTACTTTAATAAAATCTATTAAAAATATTTAAATAAATAAAACGAATATATTTAAACTATATAATAATCATGTATAAATTTTGGAAGACATTTTGGTCAATATGACTTTTGTTGACTTTTGCATATTTAGTCTCGAGCATTAGGATTGTGTTACACTACGACTTGACCTAAATTGTTAGACAGATATTGATCAAACATATAAATATATATAATTAATATAGGTTCGTGAATCCAGGGCCAACATTGCACTTGTTCAATGACGTCATATGTATTTTTACTACAAAATACAGTATTATGAGTTTCATTTGCTCCCTTTTTAAATGTATTTGCAATATATATTTTTGGGACTGAGAATACATGCGCTGTTTTTGTAAATGTTTTACAAAATAGACACAAGTAATCGAAACTACATTCTATGGTTGGATTATCGAAATAGAATATCACCCTTTTTAGCTTGGTAACCTAAGAATTAGGGAACAGTACCCCTAATTGACGCGAATCCTAAAGATAGATCTATGGGCCTAACAAACCCCATCCGGGGTACAGATGCTTTAGTACTTCGATTTTTTTATACAGACGAGAGGATTCTGTTATACAGACGAGAGGATTCTATTTTTGGGGATATTCTATATGCATCTTGTTAATGTCGGTTACCAGGTGTTCACCATATGAATGATTTTACCTTAATGCAGATGAGAGGATTCTGCTTGAGGATTATGTTTATGAAAAATGAAAATCTCGTGGTCTATTATATTATTGAAAATGATTTTACCTTTATGCAGACGAGAGGATTCTGCTATTGGAATTATGTTTAATAAAAATCTTGTGGTTTATTAAAATAATAGAAATGAATGATTATAATAAACTAATGAACTCACCAACCTTTTGGTTGACACTTGAAAGCATGTTTATTCTCAGGTTTGAAAGAAATCTTCCGCTGTGCATTAGCTCATTTTAAGGATATTACTTGGAGTCATTCATGGCATATTTCGAAAGACATTGCATTCGAGTCATTGAGTTCATCAAGATTATTATTAAGTCAATTATAGTTGGATGTATTATGAAATGGTATGCATGCCGTCAACTTTAGATGTGAATAAAGTTTATCTTTTAAAAACGAATGCAATGTTTGTAAAATGTATCATATAGAGGTCAAATACCTCGCGATTAAATCAACTATTGTGAATCGTTTATAATGTATATGAACGGGTCCTTTCAGTTGGTATCAGAGCGGTGGTCTTAGCGAACCAGGTCTGCATTAGTGTGTCTAACTGATAGTCGTTAGGATGCATTAGTGAGTCTGGACTTCGACCGTGTCTGCATTGTCAAAAGTTTTGCTTTTCATTTTTGTCGGAAATTGTCTGCTTATCATTCTTAGTCTAGACACGTCTTACTGCATTGATTGCATGAATAGTGTATAGACAAAATTCATATCTTAGCGTATCTGTTACTGTAAACTTTGCCTGACATATCCCGTAAATTCCTCCATAATCTACAAATTCTTTTGCGCTATATATATATATATATATATATATATATATATATATATATATATATATATATATATATATATATATATATATATATATATATATATATATATATATATATATATATATATAGATATTCTATGTAATTAGAATACCACCCGATAGCCGGAAAATCATTTCATATCGAAAAATCTTTTATTCAATCGAACGAAATGGAATTCGTCATTAGTTCAAGTCCCTCGAATTTCAATATGAAATCTCACTCAAGCTCCGAAAGTAGTGTGACTGGAATGGATCAACCAATCAGCCATCATCTATTTTGGATAAATTGGGGATGGGTTCGTAGCCTCCTCAATCATTGGAGACAAGAAGAAGGCGATCCTTTCCATCCACCACATTGCCCTCTTGGCGAAGAACCTGAAGCACTTACCGGCGAACCTGTCCGAAACACCATTTTCTCTCTCATTTCTAGAGTATCTCGTCACGATTATATACTACATCAAATTCTAGATTTTATTTATCCGCTCTTCCGCACTGACAATCACCCCGGTGTAATAGAAGAAGTCAGCGAGCTTCGTGCTCGGGTAGTGGCTTTGGAGAATATGGTGCAGCAGCACCAGCAACATAACCAGTACTACCATCATTAACGCCAACAGTACCATTACCACCCCCAACCATAACCGCATCGTAAACCTCAACTTTACAATCTGTCCCACGAGCACCAATGTCATACGCCCTGTAGATACCAAGGAATACCAACAACAACAAACGATGAAGTGTTGATTCATAACTTCATTGGAGAAACACTCAGCGACGATTATGTAATCTCTAAAGTCTTAGAGATTATCTATTCTAACCCTAACCATAAATCAAATGAGTGAATCGAAATGATAGAAGGAAGAGTAGAAAACCTGACAAGAATGATGCGTGATTTATAAGCTAGACTTATTTTACCAATAACATCAACAGTACCGTAGCATCACCATCACAGTCAGTGCCGTCAGTGTCATCAGAATCAGCAGCACCTATAACATCACAAACTCTGTCAGTTCAAGAATCACCGTGGACATCATTACGAATCAATAACGCGTATATTGTATCAACGAGTTATGAAGTATTAACTCATTCCCTCTGAAGAAATTATATGTATATATATATATATATATATAAATTTTGAGATCAAAATAAATCTTTCGTACTAAGCTATTATGTATAAATTAAATAAGGGTAGATACTACTCGATTAAATTCATATTACTAACATGCTAAGATGTACATCCTTCCTTAACAACTTAACCATCGTTAACTACAATCTCTGTTTTAATTCAATAAATTCCATCTCATAATAAATCAAGTGTATTATTCAAATATATGTTTGATTTTACACTTTCATCATCGATGTACTCGAAACTTTTCAAATAACATCATTCGTACTTTGCGAAATTCACAAGAATTCCACGAACCGAACATCATACATCAACAAATAACGAAGTATTGATTCATAATTTCAATGTCATTAAAGAAATACTCCGTAAAAGTTATGTAATTTTTAAAGCCTTTAGGGATTATTCAATTCTAGTTTCAACCGTAAATAAAATGAGTTTAATTTAACATTAACTCATTAAATCTATGTTACATCTGAAGAAAATATACATATATATATTTTCATAAAGACTGCAATAAAATTCTTTTGTACAAAATATTAATTGTGAAAAAAAAATTAACGGGTAGGTAATACCTGAGAGATATATAAATTCACAATTAATATGTTACATTCTTCGAATCTGATTCACTTTAATAATTCATACTTTAATAATTCACTTTAATAATTCATACTTTAATAATTCACTTTAATAATTTACTTTAATAATTCACTTTAATAATTCAAAAATCTATTATAAATAGAATTCAATAGGTCTTATTATTTCATGGAAACTTGAAAATATTTTTCTCTAAACTCTCTCAATCGATTTACATATATATTTACTCTGTATTATTTCAAGATATTATTAGTATACATAAAATATTACGACGGAGTGCTGTCCGAGTGATTTCGAAATTTTTTTTGAGCAGGATAGAGCTAAGGAAATTATGGGTTATAGCTATGGAGGTTATGGGTATGGTTCGGGAGTATTGCTCGTGAGTCAAACTAGTGTTTATCATATCTGTTGCGTCTACGTAATTTTCCTGCTATATTGAATCTCAATATTGATACGTGAGCACTCATAACTTAACTTTTATATATTATTAGTGTATCCCTGACTAGTGCTCGAGTATATAGGATTATACATGCTTATACGTTCGTTATTATCGTTAGATAGGTTATGTCGAATCTTGAATTAAATACATATGCTATTAAGATAAGGTATATGATATGCATGTCGTTGGAAAACTAGAGAAAAATTGAGAACTTTTCATTTAGATGTCGAATGGTTTCGATGAACGGTTTAGAAGTTATAGTCAATTGAATTTTTGTATTATTATTAAAAATAATTATTATTATCATCGTTATTATCGTCGTTATAATCTTATTATTATTATTATTATTATTATTATTATTATTATTATTATTATTATTATTATTATTATTATTATTATTATTATTATTATTATTATTATTATTATTATTATTATTATTATTATTATTATTATTATTATTATTATCATTGTCGTTATTAATAAAAGATATTATTGTTATTTTTACTATTATTACTATCGTTATTATCGTTAAGGTTATAATTAGTATTATTATTATTATTATTATTATGATTCAAATAGTTATTAGTATTATCATTAATATTATTATTATTAGTATTATTATAATTAAAACTAACATTAGTAACATCTAATTATTATGATTACTATTATTATTAATATGAACGCGATATAAAAGATGACTAAAAGCTATTAAACAAAGCGATTAGGAAATAATGAGTATGAGTATCATGATGAAATTAAGATATTGTAAGATATTGATTTAAAGGAAAAATATCGTTTTCATTATTTTACTACTATTATTATTAAAAGTATTATTAATATTAAAACTATCATTTTTACTAAAATTATTATTTTTAATAAAAATATCATAGTTAATATGAAACATCATTATTATTATCATTTTAGTACTATTGTTAATAAAAATTATCATTTTATCATTTTTAAAAAATATAATTATTGTTATTTTTATTAGTAGAATAATAATAATTATTACAAAATAATACAACTTTTACTTATTATTATTATTATCAATATTATTTTATCAAATAAATATGTGATACAAAGATATTTTACTACGTATAATAGGTATTACATTAATAATACCTATTATATTATTTTTATGATATTAAATGAACTTTATAAATTTTATTACTTAAGATATATAAAAGTATATTTTTATTATATAAATTTTAATATAAAATTTTATTTATTAATAAAAGAACTATATTATTTACTTTAATAAAATCTATTAAAAATATTTAAATAAATAAAACGAATATATTTAAACTATATAATAATCATGTATAAATTTTGGAAGACATTTTGGTCAATATGACTTTTGTTGACTTTTGCATATTTAGTCTCGAGCATTAGGATTGTGTTACACTACGACTTGACCTAAATTGTTAGACAGATATTGATCAAACATATAAATATATATAATTAATATAGGTTCGTGAATCCAAGGCCAACATTGCACTTGTTCAATGACGTCATATGTATTTTTACTACAAAATACAGTATTATGAGTTTCATTTGCTCCCTTTTTAAATGTCTTTGCAATATATATTTTTGGGACTGAGAATACATGCGCTGTTTTTGTAAATGTTTTACAAAATAGACACAAGTAATCGAAACTACATTCTATGGTTGGATTATCGAAATAGAATATCACCCTTTTTAGCTTGGTAACCTAAGAATTAGGGAACAGTACCCCTAATTGACGCGAATCCTAAAGATAGATCTATGGGCCTAACAAACCCCATACGGGGTACAGATGCTTTAGTACTTCGATTTTTTTATACAGACGAGAGGATTCTGTTATACAGACGAGAGGATTCTGTTTTGGGGATATTCTATATGCATCTTGTTAATATCGGTTACCAGGTGTTAACCATATGAATGATTTTACCTTAATGCAGATGAGAGGATTCTGCTTGAGGATTATGTTTATGAAAAATGAAAATCTCGTGGTCTATTATATTATTGAAAATGATTTTACCTTTATGCAGACGAGAGGATTCTGCTATTGGAATTATGTTTAATAAAAATCTTGTGGTTTATTAAAATAATAGAAATGAATGATTATAATAAACTAATGAACTCACCAACCTTTTGGTTGACACTTGAAAGCATGTTTATTCTCAGGTTTGAAAGAAATCTTCCGCTGTGCATTAGCTCATTTTAAGGATATTACTTGGAGTCATTCATGGCATATTTCGAAAGACATTGCATTCGAGTCATTGAGTTCATCAAGATTATTATTAAGTCAATTATAGTTGGATGTATTATGAAATGGTATGCATGCCGTCAACTTTAGATGTGAATAAAGTTTGTCTTTTAAAAACGAATGCAATGTTTGTAAAATGTATCATATAGAGGTCAAATACCTCGCGATTAAATCAACTATTGTGAATCGTTTATAATGTATATGAACGGGTCCTTTCAGTTGGTATCAGAGCGGTGGTCTTAGCGAACCAGGTCTGCATTAGTGTGTCTAACTGATAGTCGTTAGGATGCATTAGTGAGTCTGGACTTCGACCGTGTCTGCATTGTCAAAAGTTTTGCTTTTCATTTTTGTCGGAAATTGTCTGCTTATCATTCTTAGTCTAGACACGTCTTACTGCATTGATTGCATGAATAGTGTATAGACAAAATTCATATCTTAGCGTATCTGTTACTGTAAACTTTGCCTGACATATCCCATAAATTCCTCCATAATCTACAAATTCTTTGGCGCTATATATATATATATATATATATATATATATATATATATATATATATATATATATATATATATATATATATATAGATATTCTATGTAATTAGAATACCACCCGATAGCCGGAAAATCATTTCATATCGAAAAATCTTTTATTCAATCGAACGAAATGGAATTCGTCATTAGTTCAAGTCCCTCGAATTTCAATATGCAATCTCACTCAAGCTCCAAAAGTAGTGTGACTGGAATGGATCAACCAATCAGCCATCATCTATTTTGGATAAATTGGGGATGGGTTCGTAGCCTCCTCAATCATTGGAGACAAGAAGAAGGCGATCCTTTCCATCCACCACATTGCCCTCTTGGCGAAGAACCTGAAGCACTTACCGGCGAACCTGTCCGTAACACCATTTTCTCTCTCATTTCTAGAGTATCTCGTCACGATTATATACTACATCAAATTCTAGATTTTATTTATCCGCTCGTCCACACTGACAATCACCCCGGTGTAATAGAAGAAGTCAGCGAGATTCGTGCTCGGGTAGTGGCTTTGGAGAATATGGTGCAGCAGCACCAGCAACATAACCAGTACTACCATCATCAACGCCAATAGTACCATTACCACCCCCAACCATAACCGCATCGTAAACCTCAACTTTACAATCTGTCCCACGAGCACCAATGTCATACGCCCTGTAGATACCAAGGAATACCAACAACAACAAACGATGAAGTGTTGATTCATAACTTCATTGGAGAAACACTCAGCGACGATTATGTAATCTCTAAAGTCTTAGAGATTATCTATTCTAACCCTAACCATAAATCAGATGAGTGAATCGAAATGATAGAAGGAAGAGTAGAAAACCTGACAAGAATGATGCGTGATTTATAAGCTAGACTTGTTTTACCAATAACATCAACAGTACCGTAGCATCACCATCACAGTCAGTGCCGTCAGTGTCATCAGAATCAGCAGCACCTATAACATCACAAACTCTGTCAGTTCAAGAATCACCGTGGACATCATTACGAATCAATAACGCGTATATTGTATCAACGAGTTATGAAGTATTAACTCATTCCCTCTGAAGAAATTATATGTATATTATATATATATATATATATATATATATATATATATATATATATATATATATATATATATATATATAAATATATATATAAATTTTGAGATCAAAATAAATCTTTCGTACTAAGCTATTATGTATAAATTAAATAAGGGTAGATACTACTCGATTAAATTCATATTACTAACATGCTAAGATGTACATCCTTCCTTAACAACTTAACCATCGTTAACTACAATCTCTGTTTTAATTCAATAAATTCCATCTCATAATAAATCAAGTGTATTATTCAAATATATGTTTGATTTTACAATTTCATCATCGATGTACTCGAAACTTTTCAAATAACATCATTCGTACTTTGCGAAAAGCACAAGAATTCCACGAACCGAACATCATACATCAACAAATAACGAAGTATTGATTCATAATTTCAATGTCATTAAAGAAATACTCCGTAAAAGTTATGTAATTTTTAAAGCCTTTAGGGATTATTCAATTCTAGTTTCAACCGTAAATAAAATGAGTTTAATTTAACATTAACTCATTAAATCTATGTTACATCTGAAGAAAATATACATATATATATTTTCATAAAGACTGCAATAAAATTCTTTTGTACAAAATATTAATTGTGAAAAAAAAATTAACGGGTAGGTAATACCTGAGAGATATATAAATTCACAATTAATATGTTACATTCTTCGAATCTGATTCAGCAAATCATCCATTATACTCCCTACTTTCACAACAATATACATTCTTTTATAGAAATCAAAACAACCATACGCACTCAAAATTTAATTACATATTCTGATTTTGAAATCTCAGAATTCAACTCGAGATATGACCAAAATTATCACTCTTAGATCCTTACATCTTTCACAAGCTATACTTTGACTTCAAAACTGTGTTAGAACATCATATGTATATTAACAATTACAATCTGTGTTCAAAACCCTTCAAAATTCCTGAAGACACTTCAAATAATGAACAATCAAGATGATGATCCAACCACATATTAACCACAGTCTTGCATCTGAAAAGCTCTCGAAACCAGAGTCATAATTTAACACGTATCCTTGTCAGACCCTTTGGCATTTATTAGCAAAAATAACTTTGCGATTCCTTTTCAAATTAGTCAGTTTTGTCACAGCTCCAGCAAGTCAACTTCGACTTTTCAGTTGAAACAGTCTTATTATAACCTTGATATCGACGTTGCCATTTCGTCATCATTACCGGAGAACCTTTTATGTCTCACCACATTAGCAATAAACTTACCAACAACTTCACTGATCTTTGACTTTTCGAAAAATCATTATATTTATCGAAACCCCATCATTTACTCATCCGCATCTTATAACAAGAATTGTCATGCCAATTACTGGGAATCAGCAATCAGTATTTTGAAATCTTGCAGCATGTCTCCGCCAACGGTTATAGGTGTGTATATAACATCTATCTCCTAGACTTATATACTTCGAATGTGAAGTTTCTGAAAAACACCCTAAACTGCGAACTAGTTCTCCGAAGTTTAGAAAATGCTGATGAAGTAGCAAAAATTGTAAACGACTTTAATAGTTAAAAGTTTGATAATAAAGAATAGTGTGTTGGAAAAGCTCAGAAAAAGAGAAGGTTTGGAACTGGAAAACGGATTAAGCAAACCATGAAGGAGGATGTGGACAAATCACAAAGACTAAACCTGCCTTCAAAGAATTCAAATGATTCAGTGTCTGCTGAAATTATTATCAAATACCTTACTCCTGACTCTAAACCCTTGTGAATAATATTCTTCATCATCCTCTGATCTTAGATATTCTAAGATATCATCATATCTTTCATTATAAATATCTTCAATGTTTCTGAAGATATCTTCATAACTATTGTTATTCGAAATCATTTATCTCTTTGCGCTATCTGTGTTACATCATAAAAGAAACTATTTTAGTTTCTAAATTCTGAAAAATTCGAATTTAAAATATGTATACTATTAAAGTAGTGTTGGGAACTAAAGCATGAGTTAGTATAATATAATGACACTTGATCAACGTGATTATATTACAGTAGGTCATGCTGAGTTTTTAAATGGAACATGATGATTCACAGATCATAACATCATCATGTGCCATGTTACACGACTCTTGTATTCTATTTAACCTCTAAAATATTAAGAAAATATTTCTTGATGATTCGGTCTTTTCCAGGGTATTCTGGTAATTTAACAAATCAAGACCGTGCCAATACCATTTCCTTCTTAGAACATTAACAATGTTCATTCCGAAATTTATATCTGCGAATTATGTACCATTTGTAAGAACCAGTTTTCCTCAGTTGTTTGGGACGCCGTCCAGTAGGATGGGACGCCGTCCCAGTGTGAAGGGCTGGACGCCGTCCAAACTCTTTGGACGTCGTCCAAATGGTCTGGCGGGCCAGCTGACTTGTTTTAGATATTTAAATGTGTATTTTGGTCTTTTCACTTGTTGAACGAATCTAAGACCACAAGATCAGTTGGTGGAGCCTCATTCACTCCACTTTCAACTACCACACCTCTTCCACTTAAATTCTAGAGAGGGAGAGTGATTCTTGTGTGAGAAAGCTCAAATCGAAGAGGAAGAAGCTTGTTTTGGGTTAGAGCTCGAGTATTAAGGTTGTTCATCTCCTCACTAGCTACATTTCGATTGTAGTGGTAAGTCTTAACCTTTATTTCCTAGTCTTAATTGTTTAAGGGTTAGGGTTAGATTATAGATGAACATAAAACCATTTATTAATGATTTGAGGGTTATTGGGTAAGTTTGGGTCATGAGGACTCAAAGATGACTAACCTAGGGTTTTGAAATGCTAAATGAGTTTATGAGTCTTAAATTGGTTAGTTAACTACTAGCACACCTAGATGTTATGTAATTGGGTGTTATTTGGGTATGTGATAACCCAAATGGGTGTGTAAACCTCGAAATGGGTAAAACGGGTCTTTGATGACCTAAATTGTCTTGCTAGTATGAAAATGCGTTAACCTTGTGATTTTATGGATATTAAGACCATAAATGACTAGAGATAGGGTTTTGGTGAAGTTGACCCATTATTAGGGTTAAGTGTGCAAATGGGTCGGAATTGCACCTTGGGTCAAAAAGACTCTAGAATGTTAAATGAGTTGGTTGACCAACTTGAGTTGTGATTGATTATGTGCTAAATGTAATAGGTACGTTACATTGAAGTTGCAAGCTCGGTTATCTTTCACAAAAGGCTCTAAGGTGAGTGGAATAATTATATGCGTAGATATATAATGTATTTATTTGTGTAGCATGAGATGTGAAGTGTCGATGTGCTAAGACACCACGTTCACGTGACGAGTGAAGTGTCGATGTGCTAAGACACCACAAAGTAATATGACGGGTGATGTGTCGATGTGTTAAGATGCCACCCGGGGTGAAGTGTCGATGTGTTAAGATACCACCCAGAGTGAAGTATCAATGTGCTAATATGCCGCTCCAAGAAAGTAAAGGATGAAGTGTCATAGTGTTAAGTCACCATCTGGGGTGAAATATCGATGTGTTAAGATGCCACCCCAAGCAATATGAAGAGTGAAGTGTCGACGTGTTAAGACACCACTCGAAGTGAAGTATCGATGTGTTAAGATGCCACTCCAAGAACTATCACGGGTGAAGTGTCGATGTGTTAAGACGCCACCCGGGGTGAAGCATCGACGTGTTAAGATGCCACCCGTGGGATTAGTGTATGATGTGTTAAGTACTCTAATGGTTGTTATGAACACCGATGGGAAATTTGAGTACCATTCCTTGTACGAATGGTTAACCATGGTTATTGTGTTGTAGTGTAGCGTATTATATTGTTCGGATTATATATATATATATATATATATATATATATATATATATATATATATATATATATATATATGCTATTGTTGTGCTAGCTTGCGGTATTGGAGGTTAATAGCTTTGTATTTGAGATTATAAGCTAATTGTGTTGCTAGCATGTATGCGATATGTGAGTAAGTGATTGCAAGTAGGTATATTATATATGTATGTGTATAATTATTGCATTCACTAAGCGTTAGCTTACCCTCTCGTTGTTTACCTTTTTAGGCTCCAGCATGGACAAAGGCAAAGGTATTCGGTTGGATTAGTGGTCTCCCGCTTGTTTTGATAGGGGATGCTTTTGGGTGTTTAGCTTTTAAAGTATGACCGAGGTTGGGTAGTTTATCCCCAAACACCGTGTTCTAGGTGTCGTTTGGAACTTAAACTATGATGGTCGAAACTTGTATTTTGAACGAATTTCGTAAAACGGGACATTGTGGGCTCGGTGTTGTAAAACTCGTTTTGATGATGAAAATCTCTTAGTTTTACTTATTATAACATGTTGTGAAAAGGTTTTCGTTTAAAAGTATAGGGAGGCGGGATTTCCGCTCATGTAATTTGAAACCCGAGATCAGAACCTGACAGTTCATTGGGACGCCGTCCAAGTCTTCAGTACTGGACGCCGTCCAGATGTACTAGTCCAGAATTTTTTTTGTTTTTTTTTATGTTTTTGGGTATAACGAGGTCGGGTTGTTACAAGTGGTATCAGATCATGGTCTAAGGGATTTAGGCAACTTAAGATAGGTGTCTAGACTTAGACTTTAAATGTGTATGCGTTTAATGCGGGACTTGTAGGAGACAGGTCGGATCGGGAGTTGTTTATTGCTGAGGTTTATGTAAACTAACCTTGCGCTAATTGTTTTGTGTTGTGATTAACAATCATCAAGCGAGATAGATGTTGTACTAGCAAGTTAATGCGACGTGCTCGCGTAACAATGATTAGCTACCATTGTTACGGGTTCAAATCGTGTCAAGCAAGCGATGTACGATGATTGTTGAGCAAGATGGGGTAGTGTGGTGTATATGTATATACGTATGTGTTAAGTCCTTTCATTTCGTTGCTTAATCTTTTCTGTTTTATAGAATGAAGACGAGGAATGGACCCGAACATGATAATGGAGGTACGAGCGAGGACTCCGAGTTTACAGCCAAAGTTGAGGCCATCTTTAAACGTCAAAAGGCTGAGTTTCTCAAATATGTTAAGAAGATGTTTCTAGATACGATTGACGAGCAACTAGTCAATGTGGTAAAGGAGAAAGTTAAGGCCGTTCTTCATGAAGATAATGTGGGAAGACGGGACTTTTTCTATAAGAATTTCAAGGATTCTCAACCTCCCACCTTTTAAGGTGAACGAGACCCTCTCAAGAGTGCCCGTTGGATCTCCGATATGGAGGGGGCCTTCCGTACTTGTGAATGTCCTCTCGATAAGAAGATAAGGTACGGGTGTATTATGTTGAGGGGCGGTGCCAAGTTGTGGTGGGACGCAAAACTCCAAGTTTATGGTGAAGAGCAATGCATGGAATTCACGTGGGATGAATTCAAGTTCGAATTTTTCAAAGAATACCGAACTTCGGCCAATCTTACTAGGCGTAAGGACGAGTTACGTTCCTTGAGGCAAGGGTCGATGGATTTGAACACTCTCAAATCCGTGTTTTTGTCCAAGACCCAATTTTGCCCGGAGTATGTCGGGAACGATAAGATGTTGAAGGAAGACTTCTATCGAATTTTAAATGACAACTATCAAGAGAAGATTAGTGTAACGGTGGTAAAGACTTTTGATGAGTTGTTTGATATGGCCAAAGGCTTTGAGGTGCTCGTGTTGAGGAAGAGTGGCTTCACTTTTGGCAAGAAAAAGAGTGAAGGTTCGAGCCATTCGAACTTTTCAAACAAAAAGAACAAGAAGGGTTCCAGTAATGTTAGTAGTGGGAAGAAGGGTGCTTCTGGGGATTTTTCTTATTCGTGCTACAATTGTGGACAAAAGGGTCACATGGCTCGTGAATGTCCGAGTCTATCCTCCGCAAGAAAAATCACTTGTTTTAATTGTGGTAAAGAAGGGCACAAGAGGCCGGAATGTCCCGACTTGCGCAATGATAATGTTAAGAGGTTGGAGAAGGCAGAGGGTACGGCTAGGGGTCGCAACTATTTGATGACGAATGAAGAAGCCAAGCAATCCAATGAAGTTGTCTCAGGTACTTTCATGGTTAATTCTAATCCGCCGAGGATACTTTTTGATAGTGGTGCTAATTTTTCGTTTGTGTCTCCAAGATTTGTGCCTAAGCTAAATAAACCGCTAGCTAAGTTAAGTCATCCGGTAGAAGTCGAAATAGCGGATGAAAAGATGGTGCTAGTGGTTGACGTGTGTAAAAATGGTAATGTTATGTTTGGTGCCGAAAACTTTAAAATTGATCTCATCCCGATGACTTTGGGTGATTTTGATGTTGTCGTTGGTATGGATTGGCTCGATCGTTATAGAGCCGATATTGCATGCCATGAAAAATCTATTCGTTTGAAGACCCCTAGTGGGGGAGAGCTAATTATTCATGGTGATAAGCGAAGAAGACTTGTGCCGATATGCACTTTTGCAAGGGTACGTCGTTTTCTTGTTAGTGGTGGCATGACTTTTCTTACCCATGTTGTTGATACTCGTGATGAGCCACCACCCATTCGTGAAATTCCGGTGGTTAATGAATTTGAAGACGTTTTTTCAAATGAGTTACCGGGTGTTCCGGCGGAAAGACAAGTTGAATTTCGCATTGAGTTGGTTCCGGGGGCTACCCCCATTGCTAAAACTCCTTATCGTTTAGCGCCAACGGAAATGCAAGAGTTGTTAAATCAAACTCAAGAGTTACTTGAAAAGGGTTTTATTCGACCGAGTGCTTCGCCATGGGGCGCTCCGGTTTTTTTCGTAAAGAAGAAGGATGGTAGTATGCGGATGTGCATCAATTATCGGGAGTTGAACAAAGTGACGATAAAGAATCGTTATCCATTGCCTCGGATTGACGATTTGTTTGACCAACTCCAAGGTGCAACGTATTTCTCTAAGATTAACCTACGGTCCGCCTATCACCAAATGCGGGTCCGTGAGGAAGATATAGAGAAAACGGATTTTCGAACGCGTTATGGGCATTTTGAATTCGTGGTTATGCCTTTTGGTCTTACGAATGCAGCGGCGGCATTCATGGATCTTATGAACCGAGTGTGCCAACCAATGTTGGACAAGTTGGTAATTGTGTTCATTGATGACATACTTGTCTATTCGAAGAGTATGAAGGAACATGAACATCATTTGCGGAATGTGTTAAAGATGTTGCGGAAGGAGAAGTTATATGCTAAATTCTCCAAATGTGAATTTTGGCTAAGGGAAGTTCAATTCCTTGGCCACATTGTGAACAAAGATGGCATTCAAGTAGATTCGGGGAAGATACAGACGGTGAAGAGTTGGGGGCGACCGACTACGCCTACAGAAATCCGAAGTTTTCTCGGATTGGCCAGTTATTATCGTCGGTTTATCCAAGACTTCTCTAAGATCGCTTCTCCATTGACAATATTGACGAGAAAGAACACGAGGTTTAATTGGGAGAACGAGCAAGAAATTGCTTTTTAATTGTTGAAAGAAAAGTTATGTCAAGCTCCGGTGTTAGTGTTACCGGAAGGGGTAGAAGACATGACGGTTTATTGTGATGCGTCTTTAAATGGACTCGGGTGTGTTCTAATGCAAAGGGGTAAAGTCATTGCTTATGCCTCTCGACAATTAAAGGAACACGAAACGAGATATCCGACTCATGATCTTGAGTTGGCGGCGGTTGTTCATGCGTTGAAAATTTGGTGCCATTACTTGTATGGTGTCAAGTGTACGATTTATTCGGATCACAAGAGCTTAAAACACCTTTTTGATCAAAGAGATTTGAACTATCGTCAACGTAGATGGATGGATGTGGTGAAAGACTATGATTGTGAAATACTTTATCATCCGGGTAAGGCGAATGTGGTCGCGGACGCGTTAAGTCGGAAGATTCAACATCCGGCGATACGAGTAGGATCGTTACGCATGATTATTACTAACGATTTTCTTGTAAAGCTTGGCGAGACTCAAATTGAAGCTTTTGTTAACAATAAGCATGAGGAACGAATAGTGGGACAAACGGAGTCTATAACCTTAGGTCCGCATGGTTTGTTATCCTTTCAAGGACGAGTGTGGGTGCCTAAAATGGGTGATTGTTGGCGAGTGCTACTTGACGAAGCACATAAGTCAAAGTATTCCATTCACCCGGGTGCGACGAAAATGTATCTTGATTTGATGAAGGAGTATTGGTGGTCGGGCATGAAACATGATGTCGTTAAGTATGTTGAGCAATGTGTCACGTGTTTGCAAGTTAAAGCCGAACACCAAAAGCCGTATGGTAAGTTACAACCGTTAGAAATCTCGAAGTGGAAAGTGGAGCAAATTACCATGGATTTCATCACGAAGTTACCTAAAACGGCGAGAACCCAATTTGATTTAATTTGGGTGATAGTTGATCGATTGACGAAAAGTGCCTTGTTCCTTCCCATTCGGGAAGCGATATCATCGGAGGTTTTGTCTAAGTTATTTATCAAGGAGGTGATATCGAGACACGGGGTTCCTATATCTATTATTTCGGATCGAGATATCCGTTTTACATCTCGGTTTTGGGAAAAGTTTCACGAAGATATGGGTACACAATTGAAATTGAGCACGGCGTATCATCCTCAAACGGACGGGCAAACCGAACGTATGATAATGCTAAAAACGAACACATAATTCATAGCATTATTCCTCAATAAAGACAAGCTTTTAGTTGCAATTGTTCTATTTACAAGTGATATTCGTTTAAATATTAAAAGGTGAAGACAAAAGGCAGATTCGACGATTTAAAGATGCAAACAACCAAAAAGCTCAAAAGTACAAAGTACGATCCAAGAGGTTCAATTTATTGATGAGAAGCGTCTAGAAATGACAAAAGCACAAGTTACAAAACGCAAAGTACAAGATATTAAATTGTACGCAAGGACGTTTAAAAAATCCGGAACCGGGACCTAAGTCAACTTTCAACGCACGACGCAACGGAGCGAAAATTACAAGTCAACTATGCATATAAATATAATATAATATATAAATAATTCTTAAAATTATATATATATTATATTTATTTATTAAAAAATCCGTCGGCAAGCTAGGAGCCAAACTTGGATGAGCTGTAATCCACTACTCCGCGACCGCGGAGTTGTGAAGGAGAAACCCTTCGAGATCGCGGAGCACACCAAAACAGAAATGGGGCCTATAAAAGGCAACGCATTCGATCCATATTTTACACATCTTTTTCTTTCCTTTCTATCATACGTAAAATATATGTAACGACTCAACCCGTTATCCAATCCAATACGCAGCAAAAGATTTTTTTTTTATTTCAGAAGGGTGCGCGGCGCGCACAAGGCCTGACAGCCTCTATCCGGATTTTCCAAATTTTGATTAAAGATCTCCCACTTCCCGACACTTTTAGACGAAACGCTTTTCACAACACATTATAATAAACAAGACTAACGCGTTCCAATAATAAAACGAGTTTTACGACAACGGGCCCACGTCGGCCGTTTTACGACTTTCGTACAAAATACAAGTTTCAATCCCAATTTACACTTAGACGAGTTAGGACTCTATAACCCAACCCGATACCAAGAGCATAATCCCTGGGACTATCAAATCGCCAATCCGCGTCCGCATATCCAAAAGCTACCCCATCGAGCCCAAACGCTCCTACGCAACTAGTCTAACAACTAGCTAGCCTCACAACAAAATACCTGAAAAAGGTAAACAACGAGAGGGGTAAGCATAAAGCTTAGTGAATGCAATAATTATACATATACATATATAATCTACTTACTTGCAAACACTTACACAAATACCGCATACATGCTAGCAATCTAATTAGCATACCATCGCAAGTATAAAGCTAATAATCTCCCAAACCGTAAGCTAGCATAACAAATAGCATATATTCATCACAATATTAAATGCTAAATAAACAACACACACAATATGGTTAACCATTCTCGCGTCATGGTGCTACCGGCTCTTTGGTTCACACCATACGCATTTGTCATGATGCTACCGGCTCTTTGGTTCACATCACAACTCGAGTCATACTCACGCTAGAGTGCTACCGGCTCTTTGGTTCACACTCTAACAATGCTAAGGTGCTACTGGCTCTTTGGTTCACACCCTAACAAATCATGTTATAGTGCTACCGCCTCTTTGGTTCACACTACAACACACGTACTATGACGCTACCGGCTCTTTGGTTCACATCATAGCACGCCCGCACATACTATGGCACTACCAGCTCTTTGGTTCATACCATAGCATACAAATAAATACATTATATACATATGCATATAATTATTCCACTCACCTTGGATTGCCCGCACAAGTCATGTATGTAATTCACATCCAAACGCAAACGAGCAAGCTTTACCTATAATACGCATATAGATATACACACAATCAACATACATTCTCTACAAGAGAATTCGATGCTAACACCCTTAACCGAGTGTTTCTATCTAACACAACGAGCCGCCCATTTAGTCACCTAAAATGGACTTCACCAATTACCACTACGGGTGGTAATTCCGACCCATTCAAACAAGTACAATTTAACCAAAATTATACTTGACACCATTTAAGCCAATATAGGTCTTAACAAAATTGCTTATTAACCAATTAATCCAAAATTAAAGTCATTACCAAATTTGACCCATCTCATTTCACCCGTTTTGACATAAGTCCCGAAAACGCCCAAAATCACTAACGACTAGTGATTATAATTTCAAAACACCAATTAACACCTAAATCAAACATTTATATACTTGGTTCATCAAATCTTGACCTCATATCTTAGTTTGGCTCCAAATCAAGGTTAACACTCATTTTAACCAACTAACATGTTCTTATGAACATCTAAGTCACCAATATATATACAATCTAGTGATTAACACCCAAACCAACGACAAATACTTTCAAATTTGTCATCTAACCCTAAACCCACAATAATCGGGTTCATTTACACTAGCAATACGACAAAACCCCCAATTTCAAGAGAAATGGGGTTTAGAACCCTTACAAGCTCAAACCCTAAACATAAACAAGAATCTTACAATTAAATTCGGAGTTAGGGCTTACCAACACTACCAAAATGTAGCCAAGAACGAGATGAACAACGTTAACACCCGAGCTTTTGATCGATTCAAGCTTCTTCATCTCCAAAACCCCAAATCTCTCTCTAGAATTCTCTCTCTCTCTCTAAGATAGATGAGAGTGTTTGTGGATGTGAAAGTGATCCAAAAGTGGATCTAAAACTGCCAATATGTCCACAGATCCGTCCTCAAGTGAAAAGACCAAAAAGACCCTCATTTAACTCAAAAATAGAAAAGACAGAAAAACTGTCTCAGGTGGGGTGCGCGGCGCGCACCCTTGAATGTGCGCGGCGCGCACAAGGGTTTAAACCGATTCTGAAGTTCAGGGACTGATTCTGACTAATCCTGATTCTGATGTAAATTCTGAAAATGCATAAGTGTTAGGTAGATCTTTTGTGGCGCTTTCTGGTGCACACATTTTCTGACACTTTCAGGAACATTTTCTGATGCACAAAATTCAGGATCTTACAATATATATATATATATATATATATATATATATATATATATATATATATATATATATATATATATATATATATATATATATTATAATCTTAATTTTAATTTTAAATTCTAATAATAAGGGTATGTTAGCGAATGTTGTAAGGGTGTAAGTCGAAATTCTGTCCATGTAACGATACGCTATTTTTAATCACTGTAAGTTATGGTTAATGTTATTTTTAAATTAATGTCTCGTAGCTAAGTTATTATTATGCTTTTTTAATGCCGAAGTAATCATGATGTTGGGCTAAATATTAAAATTGGGTAATTGGGCTTTATACCATAATTGGGGTTTGAATAAAAGAACGACACTTGTGGAAATTAGACTATGGGCTATTAATGGGTTTTATATTAACTAAACGATAACTCGTTAATTTAATATATAAAATTATAATTTGACGTATTTATATATAAGCACATACGCTTAACTGGGTACGGTGGGCGGGATATCTATAAATACCAATAATTGTTCATTTTACCGGACACGAAACTGGATTAATAGTTAATAGACTTGTTGAAACAGGGGTGGATTACATTCAAGGGTAATTGGTGTAATTGTTAACAAAGTAGTAAAACCTTGGTTTACACGCAGTCGCTAACCTGGTGTATTCATTAAACAAAGTATTAAGACCTTGTTACAATTCGAATCCCCAATTAGTTGGAATATTTGACTTCGGAAATAAGAATAATTTGACGAAGACTTTCGCACTTTATATTTATGCCTGATGGACTATTATGGACAAATCCGTATGGACATATCGAACAATCCAGGACAAAGGACAATTAACCCATGGGAATAAACTAAAATCAACACGTCGAACATCATGATTACGGAAGTTTAAATAAGCATAATTCCTTTATTTCATATTTAATTTCCTTTATTTCATATTTAATTGCACTTTTAATTATCGCACTTTTATTTATTGTCATTGTATTTAATTGCACTTTTAATTATCGTACTTTTTAATTATCGCACTTTTATTTTATCGAACTTTTATTTATTGCAATTTCATTATCGTTATTTACTTTACGCTTTAAATTAAGTTATATTTATTTTTAATTAGGTTTTAACTGCGACTAAAGTTTTAAAAATCGACAAACCGGTCATTAAACGGTAAAAACCCCCTTTTATAATAATAATATCATTTATATATATATTTGTATTTTTATAAAATTAAAACTAATATAGCGTTAAGCTTGTTTAAGTGTATCCCTGTGGAACGAACCGGACTTACTAAAAACTACACTACTGTACGATTAGGTACACTGCCTATAAGTGTTGTAGCAAAGTTTAGGTATATCCATTCTATAAATAAATAAATATCTTGTGTAAAATTGTATCATATTTAATAGTATTTCGTTGTAAAAATAATACTATTTCCTAGTACACCTCGCACACATCAAGTATTTTTGGCGCCGCTGCTAGGGACAATTCTGCTTAAACGCCGGAAGCGCAACGCTAATATATATATATATATATATATATATATATATATATATATATATATATATATATATATATATATATATATATATATATATATATATATATATAAATTTATATTTATTTCTAAAAGTTTGTTCAAAATTTATAATATATAAAATTATAAAGTAATTTTATTTCTATTTTAGTTTTTAAAATTAAGTTTTTATTTAATTTATATAAATATTTTATATAAATATCAAAAACAGAAAAAAAAATATTTAAAATGAGAATTGGGCTGAAACCCATCGAAGCCCAACACTGTTTTAATAAAATATTAAATTGGGCCGAACTGTTTTAGCCCAGTTTTTAATCTGGTAAAATTGCACTCCGCGATCTCGGAGGAGACAAGGCAAAAAGCTAAGCGATCGCGTAGCACACCCGGACACGCCTGGTCAAACCCTAATTCTACATTAATTACGGAATATTATTTATTATTATTAAAACCCTAATTAGGGTTTAATTTTAAATTAATTAGTTTTAGTTTTTATTATTAATTTGTATTTTTAGTTTAATTAGTTTTAATAATATATAAAATTAATACTTTTATAAAATAAATAATATAAAAATAATATTTTTATAAAAATTGTACTTTTTACAACTTTTAGATTATTTTTATATTTTGTAACTTTTAATTTATTTTAGCGTAATATTTGTACTTTTCGTTCGTATTTAGTTTTAATTCATAGTATTTGCCATAGTTATTTTTATTTCTAGATTTTTTTTTAGGCTTTGCCGTAAAATCTCTTAAGTGCTTTTTCTTTAGACTAAGATTTAGGTGCTTTAGAAATTTGCGACGCCGTTTTATATATTTTAGTACCTTTTTAAGTTATTGCCATTTGGGATATAGAATTCATTTTAAGCTTTAATATTTTTAGACGCAACTTTTAATTCTTAGTTTTTAGTTCCTTTTTAAGTTTCGACGCGCTACTTTCTTATTTTTATTTTTCGACGCCTATTATTTTTCGACGTTTTTCGACGCGCTCTTTTTCTTTCTTATTTCTCGACATTCTAGTTTTAGGACTTAGATTTTTTTCTATTTCTTCTCTAAAATTTCTTTAAATTACAAAAAATTATTTTAAGTAGTTAAATTGATAGACATCAAAATTTTCTGGTTCGTAGTAATAGTTGGATTTGTACGTGGACCGAGTTATTGGAGCCAAACAGTACTCAATTATATTGAGACCAAACGAATCCTGCCCCTCTGCTGCATCTTTTGGCTATTCGAAACGTGGGCAAAATCAGAAAAGTCTATTAATTGGATAACTTATATAATTTTTCTTTCTTTTTAAAAAAAAAACTAATAGGATATTCAGTGAATGCACCGAGCAAAACGTTTACCACCTTTTGTACGTTCACCACCTGTAACCAGATCAAGACATCTAGCAAATATTGTCGCCGTTGATTTTTCTTTAGAATCGTCATCCAGTCAACCAAGTACTCCAATTCAAATTTCCGATAATCCATTTTTCGAACCCGACCTCACAATTGAGAATCCGGAGAATATTCAGGGACGATTCCGAGATCCTGAACCATTAATCTTTCCTCCGGAACCACCAATCATTCAAACAGAGATTGTTGAGGAACGAACCATTAAATCAGAATCCTCTAGTGATTCAGATTCAACAAATTCAATTATGGAGAATCTGGAACCTCTAAGTATGGAAGACCGAATGCGAGCTAAACGCACTAGCCAAGGTCACGCAATTACTCAACCAGACATTAATGCGCCAGATTATGAAATCAAAGGACAAATTCTACACATGGTGACTAATCAATGCCAATTTAGTGGTGCATCGAAGGAAGATCCAAATTAACATCTTCGTACTTTTAATAGGATCTGTACTTTATTTAAAATTCGAGAAGTAGAGGATGAACAGATATATCTCATGTTATTTCCCTGGACTTTAAAGGTAGAAGCCAAAGATTGGTTGGAATCGTTACCTGAAGGGGCGATTGATACATGGGACGTTTTAGTTGAAAAATTTCTTAAACAATTCTTTCCGGCATCTAAAGCCGTGAGACTTCAAGGAGAAATTGTTACGTTCACACAAAAGCCAAATGAAACTCTATATGAGGCGTGGACAAGATTTGGAAAGTTATTAAGAGGATGTCCGCAACATGGTTTAGACACTTGTCAAATAGTACAAATTTTCTACCAAGGATGCGACATCACTACAAGGAAAGACATCGATATAGCAGCTGGTGGTTCCATTATGAAGAAAACAGCAACTGATGCTTACAAAATTATTGATAACACTGCTTTCCACTCACATGAGTGGCACAAAGAAAAAGATATCGTTAGATCATCTAAAGAAGCTAGAGCCGATTCTAGCCATGACTTAGATTCCATTTCTGCAAAGATAGATGATGTCGAGAGACGAATGGAAAAGATGACTAAAGATATCCACTCAATACGAATTAGTTGTGAGCAGTGTGGAAGACCACATTTGACAAAAGATTGTCTCAGTATTGAACTAACAATGGAACAAAGAGAGAATGTTTCATACATAAACCAAAGTCCTGGAAATAATTATCAGAATAATTATCAACCGCCAAGACCGATCTACAATCAAAATCAGAATTATAACCGAAATGTTCCATACAACAACCAACAAGGACCTAGTAATCAACAAGTATCCAATAATACTTACAATCAGCAAAGACTAAATTTTCAAAACAAACCACCACAAACCGATGATAAAAAGCTAAATTTAGAAGACATGATGTCGAAGTTAGTTGATTCTCAAACTCAGTTTTTTACATCTCAAAAACAAACGAATGAACAAAATGCTCAAGCATTTAGAAATCAACAAGCTTCTATTCAAAATTTGGAACAAGAAGTAAGTAACCTAGCAAGTTTGATAGGTGAAAGAAAACCGGGAAGTCTACCAAGTGATACAAATGCTAACCCCCGGAATGAAACAGCTAAAGCCGTTACCACAAGAAGTGGTATTACACTTAAACCACCTGAAATACCTGTAATTTCTGATGAAACTACTCCTACTCCGCAAGAACCACAATCTGAACAAGATAAGGAAAAAGAACCGGTAGTTGAAAAGGTTAATGAAGATAACACAGTTAAGGCTAAACCTTATGTTAAACCATACCAATCACCGCTTCCTTACCCGAGTAAAATGAGAAAAGAGAGACTTGAAGCCGAGCAATCTAAATTCTTGGATATGTTTAAACAAATAAATGTAAATCTTCCTTTCATTGATGTGATCTCAGGAATGCCTAGATATGCTAAATATTTGAAAGATTTGATCACAAATAGAAAGAAAATGGAAGAACTCTCTGCTGTTACTATGAATGCTAATTGTTCTGCAGTGCTGTTGAATAAGATACCAGAAAAACTTTCAGATCCAGGAAGTTTCACAATTCCATGTTTTCTGGGTAGTCTTAGTTCAATAGAAGCATTGGCAGACTTAGGTGCTAGTATAAATTTAATGCCGTATTCATTATACACTAAACTAGAGCTTGGAGAATTGAAACCAACAAGAATAAGTATACAACTAGCCGATCGATCAGTAAAATATCCTAGAGGGATAATGGAGAACATGCTAGTTAAAGTTGGTACTTTAGTATTTCCAGTAGATTTTGTTATTCTGGACATGGAAGAAGATTCTCGAGTACCTCTCATATTAGGAAGACCATTCTTAAACACAGCTAAAGCAATAATAGACGTGTTCGGTAAGAAACTGACCCTAAGTATAGAGGAAGAGAGTGTTACCTTTTCAGTTGATAGAGCCATGCAACAACCGCAATCTGCAGATGATACATGTTATTATATTCAAACTATAGAATCACATGCAGAATTGTTAGAAGAATTTCCAGAACTACAAGGAACAGGAGAATGTTCTTTAGGAGAAAGTACTGAACCAATTGATGAAACTGAAATGTTAGCTACACTTATAGCTAATGGATATGAACCAACAACAGAAGAAATTCAAATGCTAAAAGAAGAAGACAGATATCGATATAAATCATAGATAGAAGAACCACCGACATTAGAGTTAAAGCCACTTCCAAACCATTTGGAATATGCTTATTTACATGGTGAATCTGAATTACCTGTAATAATATCGTCTTCTCTTACTGAAAATGAAAAATCTAAACTCATTTCTGTGCTAAAAGCTCATAAACCAGCTATTGCATGGAAGATTCATGATATTAAAGGAATAAGTCCTTCGTATTGCACACATAAAATCCTTATGGAAGAAGGTCATAAAACGTATGTGCAACGCCAACGAAGACTAAATCCTAATATGCAAGATGTTGTTAAGAAAGAAATTATTAAACTGCTAGATGCAGGTTTAATTTATCCAATCTCTGATAGTCCATGGGTAAGCCCAGTTCAATGCGTGCCTAAGAAGGGTGGCATGACTGTCATTACAAATGAAAAAAAATGAGCTTATTCCTACTAGGACTGTAACAGGATGGCGTGTTTGTATTGATTATAGAAAATTAAATGACGCCACCAGAAAAGATCACTTTCCCTTACCTTTCATTGATCAAATGTTAGAAAGATTAGCCGAAAATAGTTACTATTGTTTTCTTGATGGTTTTTCCGGATATTTTCAAATTCCAACAGCACCCGAGGATTAAGAGAAAACTACATTCACGTGCCCTTATGGTACTTTTGCTTACAAACGCATGCCATTTGACCTTTGCAACGCCCCTGCAACCTTTCAAAGGTGCATGATGGCGATTTTTCACGACATGATAGAAGAATGCATGGAAGTTTTCATGGATGACTTTTCAGTCTTCGGTGATACATTTGAATCATGTCTAGTTAATCTTGGAATGCTTATTAGATGCGAACAATCAAATCTAGTACTTAATTGGGAGAAAGTCATTTCATGGTTAAAGAAGGCATCGTTCTTGGACATAAAATCTCAAAGGAAGGAATTGAAGTGGATAGAGCTAAAGTAGATGTAATTGCTAAACTTCCACATCCCACAAATGTTAGAGGAGTTAGGAGTATTCTAGGGCATGCCGGTTTTTACCGACGTTTCATAAAATATTTTTCTAAAATTGCCACTCCTATGAATAAACTCCTAGAAAAGGATGCTCCATTCATCTTTTCAGATGAATGCATCTAATCTTTTAATATACTTAAAGAAAAACTCACTAATGCGTCGATCATGATAACACCAAATTGGAATCTACCATTTGAACTAATGTGCGATGCAAGTGATTTTGCAATGGGAGCCGTTTTAGGACAAAGGATTGAAAAACGATTTCAACCTATATATTATGCTAGTAAGATGTTACAAGGAGCACAAACGAATTACACAACTACTGAAAAAGAACTCCTTACTATTGTCTTTGCTTTTGACAAATTTCGTTCATATCTTGTTCTAGCTAAAACGGTGGTCTATACCGACCATTCTGCTCTTAGATGCCTATTTTTGAAACAAGATGCTAAACCACGATTAATCCGTTGGATCTTACTCTTACAAGAGTTCGATATTGAAATCCGAGATAAAAAGGGAGCAGAAAATCTCGCCGCTGATCATCTTTCTCGTCTAGAAAATCCCGAATTAGAAGTTCTAAATGAATCGGCCATACAAGACAACTTTCCTGATGAATATCTATTGAAGATAGATTATAATGAAATTCCATGGTTTGCAGACTATGCAAACTACTTAGTATGTGGATTCCTTGAAAAAGGGTTGTCGTACCAAAAACGAAAGAAATTCTTTAGTGATATAAAACACTATTTCTGGGAAGATCCACATTTGTTTAAAAGTTGTCCCGATGGAATAATACGCCGATGTGTATTCGGGGATGAAGCTAGTCAAGTCTTAAACCATTGTCACACAGGACCAACAGGAGGGCATTATGGGCCTCAACTTACAGCAAGAAAAGTTTACGATGCTGGATTCTATTGGCCTACAATTTTCAAAGACGCACACCTTCTTTGCAAATCCTGTGATGCTTGTTAAAGGGTCGGAAAGATAAGTCAACGTGATGAAATGCCACAAAATGTCATTCAAGTATGTGAAGTATTTGACATTTGGGGTATTGACTTTATGGGTCCATTTCCAAAATTTCATAATAATCTCTACATTCTAGTTGCCATTGATTATGTATCTAAATGGGCGGAAGCATAAGCTCTCCCAATTAACGATGCACGAGTTGTAGTCACCTTTTTAAAACGTCTTTTTGCAAGGTTCGGAACACCGAAAGCTTTAATAAATGATCGGGGTACTCATTTATGTAATAATCAACTTGAGAAAGTTCTCAAAAGATATGGAGTAACTCATAAAATCTCCACTGCATATCATCCACAAACAAGTGGACAAGTTGAAAATACCAATCGAGCATTAAAACGTATTCTAAAAAAAACTGTAGGATCAAATCCGAAGGAATGGTCCATGAAATTGGAGGATGCACTCTGGGCTTTTAGAACAGCCTATAAAACTCCAATTGAAACCACACCTTTTAGACTCGTTTACGGAAAAGCATGTCATCTTCCAGTAGAAATTGAACACAACGCATTTTGGGCTTTGAAGACATGTAATCTTGATTTACATGAAGCCGGACGTCTACGATTAAGTCAATTAAACGAATTAGAAGAATTAAGACATGAAGCATACGAAAATTCGTTAATCTATAAGGAAAGAATGAAGAAATGGCATGATAAAAGAATCAGAAGTTCAAAAGAATTTAAAGAAGGAGACAGAGTTCTTCTTTTCAATTCACGATTCAAGCTATTTCCTGGAAAATTGAAATCAAGATGGTCTGGACCATTCATAGTCAAAAGAGTTTTCCCGTACGGGACGATAGAGTTAATAAATTTAAATGGGATTGCATTTAAAGTTAATGGTCACAGAGTTAAACATTACATACATGGTCCGATGGAAGTTGACAATGAAGTCAATCATAATTTCACCACCCAAGAAAACCTTCAAAATGAAAACATAAATATGTTATCAACAACATATGAAAAATCAAAATTGGAAAATAGGGAGGATTCAAATTGGAGTGATGAAGAAGAATTCTTATTCAAACCTCCCATTCCAAGAAATGAAGAAAAATTTGAACAAGAAGTTCAAATAGAAGTGAAAGAACCAAGAAAAGAATACCCGAAAAAGGTTTATAAACCAACTCGACTTACTAAAGCAGGAGACCCGGGTGAATTTATCATTTCTTGCTTGCTTAATGATGGTGCTGTATATAATGAACTCGCAGATTTAGGAGCAAGTGCAAATGTTATGCCTCTTTCCTTATACAAAAGATTAGGTATGGGTAAATTAAAACCAACCAAAATAGGTGTTCAATCATTTGACCTAACCATTAAACACCCGGTTGGAATAGCAAATAATTTACTTGTTAACGTGGGAAGTTTGACCTTTGTTGCAAACTTCATAGTGATTAATATGGAGGAAAACCTTGATATTCCTCTAATTTTAGGTCGCCCATTTTTAGCAACCACCGAGGCATTCATTGATGTAAGAGAAGGTAGAATGACACTTAGGGATGGTGATAAATCGATCACCTTTGTGAACCGAAAGCTTAGATCTCTACCAACTAAAACTGTTAAGCCAATAAAAACGCATAAGTATGGGGAAGATGAAGAAACACTTAATGATGATCCGATCACAAAGAACCCCGTTGATGATAAGAAATTAGATGAACCCGTTTTTAACAGTTCAACGAAGAAACTTTATAAACGGATTCACGATGCTAAGATTAAGGGAAACTTTAAAATATGTAACCGATTAATATCCAATTTATCGCCAAAAGAAAAGGCGATGTTAGTTGAATTTGTGAAAGTTACGGAGGAAATCAACAAATGGATTGAAGTAAAAGTCAGAGATATACAAGTTGTTGATGATCCAATTGAAAATAACGTTAATCACAATTTCAACTAAGTGTGGGGAGAATCGAATCTTTTTAGAGTAATATGTATTTCTGTTAGAGTTAGATTTTCTGTTTTCGTGTAGTTCTCGAAAATGGAACCTGAATGGTCTTTCCCTAGCAGACCCTGAAGAACTAGTCTTCTGTAACATCCCGCGTTTTTCCGTTAAATTTATTTTAATACCGTCTTTTTTTTATAACATCTTTCGTCACCTATATTCGTACACTTCGTTAACTAATGTTCTTGATAATCCCGTTACTCGATTACAACATCTCTCGTTAACTTGCGTTTTAAAAATATTCGATCGGTTAATTCCCGCACCCGACTACAAACTTGAGGGACTAAACTCGCCAAAGAGCCAAACTAGTTGACTAGGTCAACTAGCCAACTCCATCCTCCTCCATTCATTTTCATCTCCACCATCTTCATTACTTCCATCTTTTCTCTCAACCTTCAAACAAAAGATTCATCATCTAATTTCGATTTAGCAAGCAAACATCAAAACAAACTACATATTCTTGATCCTCTCATCATCCTCTACGATTTGATACTAACTTCATTGATTTTGGGTAACATTTCTAAAACTCTAGATTTCTTTAAATTCGTGTTTTTGACTTGAAATGTTGTTAGTTAGTGTCTATGGCTCGTGTATAACATGAATATATGATTTGTATGCTCGATCTTGATGTTTTGGTGTAACTAGCTTGAAAATGAAAAGTGTATGCTTAATCTTTGATTTTGGATGATCAAATGTGTTAGATTGTTAAAGTTCATGTTTTAATTGTGTTACTAGTATCACTAGCTTCGTTTTGATGCATAGGTTGACTAAGAAAACTTCAAAAACATGAATATTGATTTTTGTGGATTTTGGTTAGGGTTTGATAGACTTAAAACGAACTTTTTGATGCTTGAATGCCATGAAATGTTATTTGTAAGTGTTTAGTTGTAATGCACGTTTCATTACCTTCAAAACGGCATATCATATGTGTGAATTGGATTCCCGAAACTTAAAATGCATTTGATGAACTTGAAACTTTGAAAATAAACCTTTATTGATCAATTGACGAGTTTTCGGTTATTGTAATTGATGTTTTTGCTTGGTGAAAAGTAGTTAGTTGTATTCCTTGTCAAAATACCTTTCCAACGATATAAGATACTTGTTTTGGATGTTTACGTTTTAGGGTTTATGGGTATTTGAAGTTGGATTCGTGCTTGAGTGTGAAAACTGCCAGAATTCTCTGCACGGGTAATGGCGCGGCGCGCCATACACCTGCGCGGCGCGCCAAAGTGGGCTGTCCAATTTTGTCAATTTTCGAATAATGTTTGCTATGCTACGCACCCCCGATTCACATGAGACTTGTTCTAACATGCTTATACATGAATAAAAACCTCAGAAAAATAGTTCGGGACCGAACCCGAACGTGTTGACTTTTTCGTTGACTTTGACCGACCAAAGTTTGACTTTTTGTCAAACTTAACCAAATGATTATGCAATCTTTCTAACATGATTCTTTACTTGTATCTTGCATGAAACTTGATAATTTGATTCACATGCTATATAATCGAGTCATAACGAGCCATAGGACTAATTGAACACATTTCACCCGACCTTGTGTCGTAACCGGTTAATTTATACAACTTACTTGTTTAGGTCGAGGCTAAGCAACTTTCATGCATACGTTACTTTGTGAAGTACATTTGTACTCGTGCACTCGATGTGAGATCATAGTCCCACCCTTTCAAATACTTTTATACTTTTAAATCGTGGGCTGAGAAACATATACTATATATACATTTTATACGGTTTATACATTCATACTTTGAACACAAATACGAATACAAGAGCAAAGATACATACGAGTTAGACCGAAAATCCTCAAGTCCAATTACCATTAGTTACACTTGTAGGGTGTGAGCGAGAACTTATGTTGTGTGGCCTTGCAGGTTTTACGAACCCTCATCTAAGGGATGAAACGTATTTTCAGGATATAGTGTAGGTTCTAACACTATTATGCAGAGGTAAGATTCAGTTAAGTTTTGGTAATTGGGTGCTCGTGATACAGACAACATCTTTTGGGATGTATACGCTTGATATTCACTTTATACTAAATCTTATGGTTTACAAACAACATCTTTCGAGATGTATACGCTTTGATACAAACACATCTTTGTAGATGTATACGCTTTGATACTAAACCTTGTGATTTAAAAACATACTTTTACAAATACATTTATGATCTCACCAACGTTTTTCGTTGACAGTTTTCTACATGTTTTCTCAGGTTCATACTTGGCTACTTGATACATGCTTCCGCACTCTTTGATTACTTGATTGGAGTCAACCATGCATGCATACGCTAGGGATAGCACTTTTGGATTAAAACTTTTGTTTACATACTTACGCTATTTATAGCAACTGTGTTTTTAAACTAATTATGTCGCAAGTTATTTCATTTATACTTTATGACTTTTGTAAACTTAGACTTGTTGTCGAACGGTTTTGTAAACTAAACTTGCAAGTCTTGTACCTTTCAAATGAATGCGACATAATTTTGGTCAAACGAGTCTCATATAGGGACTACGACCATGCAACGGGACCTAAGTTAACGGCGCCGTCAATAACGGTTTTGGTCGGGTCGTTACAAGTGGTATCAGAGCGTTGGTTGTAGGGAACTAGGACGTGCATTAGTGTGTCTAACAGAGTCGTTAGGACGCATTAGTGAGTCTAGACTACAACCGGATAGTTAGCATTTGCATTCTGACATACATTTGCTATAGATAGCACTTACTTGACTACTTGTGCATTATACTTGAATCATTCTTAGGCAAACTTTTTAATGGTACCCAACCTTCATCATACGAACTCGTATTCCGCCACTTTTTGGTAACACACGTAAATTCATGATTCATACACGTATGGATGACGACGACTTCATTAGTCACACTTGTTCGGGAACTTTGTCTCCCGGATTGTTATTTGCCACCGTTTCAACTTACTATCGGATTCCCACTGGTGTTTCTTACTATCTACTTTTTGGTGTTACTACCATCACTACTCTAGGTGAGTATCGTCATCAACATTTATCACTACGGTTGCGTGCTACTCGTTATCATGACTCGTTACTCTTTTCATACCAGAATACCTTATTGTCTGACTCGAACCACATTGACGTGAATAATCATTTATACACTTCCCTCGGGGAACGCTTCTTTATAGTTGCACTAATTCTTTCGATTCAATACGAGTCACGTTAGAGACATTGTTACACTTTGTTTATTTTAAACTTCACGATTACACGAACTTGAATCTATAGAGTGATGTGGGAATGGAGGTATGAGTTAGCGTAATATAACGACACTCGATCAACGTGGTTATATTACGGTAAGACATACCAAAGTTCTAGTGACACGTGATGGTGGTTAGACTCGATCAACCTAAACACCACCATGAGCCATGTACATGACTTCATCTATTCATGTTGGACATCTGAAAACTCCGAGAATATTGATAACAACCATACCGGGGACACACCTTCGATTTTTGTCGAACTATACTTATGCTTCCGAATGAATTACCGATTCCTTTCGACTTCAACCATATGTTACACGTGTATACTATCTCGTCCTCGCACAGTCTTATTGACTAACTACAATTTACTCGTTATGCTCGCATCGAGGCGGGAACTTCTCTCGCCTTACACTCGTAATTCTGGTTCAGGAAATCTTTTATTTTAAATTCTCAATGGAGAGAGACTCTTCACGTTATACTAGTATTCGCCTCGAGGGTGAATAGTCCCGACGAACATTTTTGGAAAACGATAAATCTTCCACGACGCGAATTTTCTTGAGAAACTTGTCCTAACAAACTTGTTCAAATATACCTTACGGAATGTACTTTGTTTCGGATCGAGATCCTCGTTTCACTTCTAGATTTCGGAGTGCCTTACAAAAAGCCTCGGGACCACGTTTATGTAGTGACCCGAACTTTTCCATGTTTATATATATTAATTGAGATTGATATTTACATGATTAAATGTTTCCAACATGTTAAGCAATCAAACTTGTTAAGACTTGATTAATTGAAATATGTTTCATATAGACAATTGACCACCCAAGTTGACCGGTGATTCACGAACGTTAAAACTTGTAAAAACTATATGATGACATATATATGGATATATATATAGTTAACATGATACTATGATAAGTAAACATATCATTAAGTATATTAACAATGAACTACATATGTAAAAACAAGACTACTAACTTAATGATTTTTAAACGAGACATATATGTAACGATTATCGTTGTAAAGACATTTAATGTATATATATCATATTAAGAGATATTCATACATGATAATATCATGATAATATAATAATTTAAAATCTCATTTGATATTATAAACATTGGGTTAACAACATTTAACAAGATCGTTAACCTAAAGGTTTCAAAACAACACTTACATGTAACGACTAACGATGACTTAACGACTCAGTTAAAATGTATATACATGTAGTGTTTTAATATGTATTTATACACTTTTGAAAAACTTCAATACACTTATCAAAATACTTCTACTTAACAAAAATGCTTACAATTACATCCTCGTTCAGTTTCATCAACAATTCTACTCGTATACACCCGTATTCGTACTCGTACAATACACAGCTTTTAGATGTATGTACTATTGGTATATACACTCCAATGATCAGCTCTTAGCAGCCCATGTGAGTCACCAAACACATGTGGGAACCATCATTTGGCAACTAGCATGAAATATCTCATAAAATTACAAAAATATGAGTAATCATTCATGACTTATTTACATGAAAACAAAATTACATATCCTTTATATCTAATCCATACACCAACGACCAAAAACATCTACAAACACTTTCATTCTTCAATTTTCTTCATCTAATTGATCTCTCTCAAGTTCTATCTTCAAGTTCTAAGTGTTCTTCATAAATTCCAAAAGTTCTAGTTTCATAAAATCAAGAATACTTTCAAGTTTGCTAGCTCACTTCCAATCTTGTAAGGTGATCATCCAACCTCAAGAAATCTTTGTTTTTTACAGTAGGTTATCATTCTAATACAAGGTAATAATCATATTCAAACTTTGGTTCAATTTCTATAACTATAACAATCTTATTTCAAGTGATGATCTTACTTGAACTTGTTTTCGTGTCATGATTCTGCTTCAAGAACTTCGAGCCATCCAAGGATCCGTTGAAGCTAGATCCATTTTTCTCTTTTCCAGTAGGTTTATCCAAGGAACTTAAGGTAGTAATGATGTTCATAACATCATTCGATTCATACATATAAAGCTATCTTATTCGAAGGTTTAAACTTGTAATCACTAGAACATAGTTTAGTTAATTCTAAACTTGTTCGCAAACAAAAGTTAATCCTTTTAACTTGACTTTTAAAATCAACTAAACACATGTTCTATATCTATATGATATGCTAACTTAATGATTTAAAACCTGAAAACACGAAAAACACCGTAAAACCGGATTTACGCCGTCGTAGTAACACCGCGGGCTGTTTTGGGTTAGTTAATTAAAAACTATGATAAACTTTGATTTAAAAGTTGTTATTCAGAGAAAATGATTTTTATTATGAACATGAAACTATATCCAAAAATTATGGTTAAACTCAAAGTGGAAGTATGTTTTCTAAAATGGTCATCTAGACGTCGTTCTTTCGACTGAAATGACTACCTTTACAAAAATGACCTGTAACTTATTTTTTCGACTATAAACCTATACTTTTCTGTTTAGATTCACAAAATAGAGTTCAATATGAAACCATAGCAATTTGATTCACTCAAAACGGATTTAAAATGAAGAAGTTATGGGTAAAACAAGATTGGATAATTTTTCTCATTTTAGCTACGTGAAAATTGGTAACAAATCTATTCCAACCATAACTTAATCAACTTGTATTGTATATTATGTAATCTTGAGATACCATAGACACGTATACAATGTTTCGACCTATCATGTCGACACATCTATATATATTTCGGAACAACCATAGACACTCTATATGTGAATGTTGGAGTTAGCTATACAGGGTTGAGGTTGATTCCAAAATATATATAGTTTGAGTTGTGATCAATACTGAGATACGTATACACTGGGTCGTGGATTGATTCAAGATAATATTTATCGATTTATTTCTGTACATCTAACTGTGGACAACTAGTTGTAGGTTACTAACGAGGACAGCTGACTTAATAAACTTAAAACATCAAAATATATTAAAAGTGTTGTAAATATATTTTGAACATACTTTGATATATATGTATATATTGTTATAGGTTCGTGAATCAACCAGTGGCCAAGTCTTACTTCCCGACGAAGTAAAAATCTGTGAAAGTGAGTTATAGTCCCACTTTTAAAATCTAATATTTTTGGGATGAGAATACATGCAGGTCTTATAAATGATTTACAAAATAGACACAAGTACGTGAAACTACATTCTATGGTTGAATTATCGAAATCGAATATGCCCCTTTTTATTAAGTCTGGTAATCTAAGAATTAGGGAACAGACACCCTAATTGACGCGAATCCTAAAGATAGATCTATCGGGCCCAACAAGCCCCATCCAAAGTACCGGATGCTTTAGTACTTCGAAATTTATATCATATCCGAAAGGTGTCCCGGAATGATGGGGATATTCTTATATATGCATCTTGTTAATGTCGGTTACCAGGTATTCACCATATGAATGATTTTTATCTCTATGTATGGGATGTGTATTGAAATATGAAATCTTGTGGTCTATTGTTACGATTTGATATATATAGGTTAAACCTATAACTCACCAACATTTTTGTTGACGTTTAAAGCATGTTTATTCTCAGGTGAATACTAAGAGGTTCCGCTGTTGCATACTAAAATAAGGACAAGATTTGGAGTCCATGTTTGTATGATATTGTGTAAAAACTGCATTCAAGAAACTGATTTCGATGTAACATATTTGTATTGTAAACCATTATGTAATGGTCGTGTGTAAACAGGATATTTTAGATTATCATTATTTGATAATCTACGTAAAGTTTTTTAAACCTTTATTTATGAAATAAAGGTTATGGTTTGTTTTAAAAATGAATGCAGTCTTTGAAAAAACGTCTCATATAGAGGTCAAAACCTCGCAACGAAATCAATTAATATGGAACGTTTTTAGTCAATAAGAACGGGACATTTCAGTTGGTATCCGAGCGTTGGTCTTAGAGAACTAGAATTTTGCATTAGTGTGTCTTATCGAGTTTGTTAGGATGCATTAGTGAGTCTGGACTTCGACCGTGTTTACTTGAAAAATGATTGCTTAACAAATTTTGTTGGAAACTATATATTTTTAACATGTGAATATTATGTGATATATTAATCTCTTAACTCGTTTGATATTATGTGATAGATGTCTACCTCTAGAACAAGTCCCATTGACTCACCTAATAATAATGAAGAGTCAAATGTAAATTGGAATGATTCGTGGACTGATTCACAAGTTCCCGAAGAGGAACCGGAAGAAGAGTCGGAACCGGAAGAAGAATCGGAACCGGAAGAAGAATCGGAACCGAATGAAGAAATAGAACCGGTGGGGGAAATAATAAAACGGTTAAGTAAAAGAAAATCCTCAACCAACCGACCAAGGTTAATTATGGTCAATGGTGTTTCCGCCAAGGAAGCAAAATATTGGGAGGATTACAAATTCTCCGATGAATCGGATTCCGACGAGAATTCCGATGATGTTATAGAAATTACCCCAACTGAATTTAAAAAGGCAAAAGAAAATAATAAGGGAAAGGGCATAAAAATAGAGAAATCTAATTTCAATCCCGATGAACTTTATATGTATCGTCAACCCCCAAAGTCCTTAAGTTGTAACAATGACCCGGGAACCTCTAAACCACCAGGTTTTTCTAAACCAATGTGGATAACGACGGCTCGTATTAGGGGAACATCATATATCCCTATAAACTTGGCAAAACGAACCAAAACCGAAGAAGAAGAAATGAGCGAGTCGGAATAAGATAGTTGTATTCGTGTGGTGTAATATATGTAATATAGTGTGCTTATGCTTTATGATATATGTAAAAATTGCTTGTATTAATAAGTATTTTTTTTATGAATCTAACTCTTGTCTATTTTACAGTTTAAAAACACAAAATGGATAGACAACCCAATATTTTAAGAGACCTACCCGGAGACATGATTGATGAAATCTTGTCTAGAGTCGGACAGAATTCCTCGGCACAACTATTTAAGGCGAGATCAGTTTGTAAGACATTCGAAGAACGTTCCAAGAATGTCTTGTTTTATAAGAGACTTTCGTTTGAAAGATGGGGGATATCACATTGGGAAACCCATAAGTTACGATGTGTTTACTTTGACACATATATTGCGGGGAACCCAAATGCTATTTTACGCAACGGGTTAAGAAATTATTTTGACTCAATATATCTGAATATTGGACTTCGTGATTTAGAAAAAGCGGCTAACATGCAACATAAAGAAGCATGTTATGCTTACGGATTAGTAATGTTCGCTTCTCACCAAAGTGAGAACAAGAACATCGGGCTACAACTATTAAACAAAACGTTTCCACAAGTGATGGAGTCGGTAATTGGGGTAAGAAATGAGGTTTTTAGATTGTTACGGGACTGTTGGACATTACGTAACCCTCGTCCCTTTGACGACGTTACAACACGCTATTTTATCAACGGCCATAACGGTTATGTTCCACAAGACCAAGGATGGGAAGTAATCCTAGTAAAACCAGAATGCATGACTTGTTTCTGGACGTATGAATTACGTGTCTTTATTGCCTTTGCTGAACGACTTGTGTACTAGCTAGAATTATCTTCACAACCATCTTGTATCAAATTTATTGTGTGCTATATTTCATGCTATATGTAAAATAAGCTGTATTGTAAGTTTGTAAAATATTGTGTAAAAGTTTGAACGCGAAATATTATTATAATCAGTTTTTCATATAGAATTGTAGTAGTTGAATTGTATATTAGCTACTAAGTATGAACTTAACGGGTAGGTACTACCCGAATTTAAACTTATAAAACGCTAATATGAAGAAAAAGCTTTTATAAATGAGTTCATATTATGCTACGAAATACTATTAACTACTCTTAATATTCTGTATGATTAACTTGTTCCATTTGACTATTTTGAAGGAAATGGCACCGACTACTCGACACACCGTGAATATGAATGAAGAGGAATTCCGTACTTTTCTAGCTTCAAACATAGCCGCAGTACAGGCTGCGCTACATACCAACAATAACCTTGGATCTGGCAGTACAGGAAATCGTGTAGGATGCACCTACAAAGAATTCACTGCCTGCAAACCTTTGGAATTTGATGGAACCGAAGGACCGATCGGATTGAAACGGTGGACCGAGAAGGTCGAATCGGTGTTTGCCATAAGTAAGTGTACTGAAGAGGACAAAGTGAAGTACGCTACGCATACCTTCACAGGTTCTGCGTTAACATGGTGGAATACCTATCTAGAGCAAGTGGGACAAGACGATGAGTACGCACTACCGTGGTCAGCATTCAAGCACTTGATGAACGAGAAGTACCGTCCCAGAACCGAGGTCAATAAGCTCAAGACAGAACTTAGAGGGTTACGAACCCAAGGATTTGATATTACCACGTACGAAAGACGATTCACAGAATTGTGCCTATTGTGTCCGGGAGCATTCGAAGATGAGGAGGAGAAGATCGACGCGTTTGTGAAAGGATTACCGGAAAGAATCCAAGAAGATATAAGTTCACACGAGCCCGCCTCCAGACAACAGGCATGTAGAATGGCTCACAAACTAGTGAACCAGATTGAAGAAAGAATTAAAGAACAGACTGCTGAAGAGGCCAATGTGAAGCAAGTCAAAAGAAAGAGGGAGGAAAACGGTGATAAGAATCACCAATACAACAACAACAGCAATTACAACAATAATCGCAACAATTATCCCAACAATCGCAACATCAATCGCAACTACAACAAACGGCCCAACAACAACAACAACAACAACAACAACAACAGCAAGTACAACAATCATCCCAACAACAATAATAACAGCAACAACAACAACAACAACAATCAGAAGCAGCTATGCCAAAGGTGTGAAAAGTATCACTCGGGGTTCTGCACCAAATTTTGCAACAAGTATAAAAGAAATGGTCATAGTGCGGCGAAGTGTGAGGTCTACGGACCAGGGGTTAATAGAACGAAAGGAACAAATGGTGTCGGAAGGAGTAATGGCGGAGCAAGTAGTGTCGGAGCAAGTTATGCCAATGTAGTTTGTTATAAATGTGGAAAACCGGGCCACATTATTAGAAATTGCCCGAACCAGGAGAACACGAATGGACAAGGCCGCGGAAGAGTTTTCAATATTAATGCGGCAGAGGCACAGGAAGACCCGGAGCTTGTTACGGGTACGTTTCTTATTGACAATAAATCTGCTTACGTTTTATTTGATTCTGGTGCGGATAGAAGCTATATGAGTAGAGATTTTTGTGCTAAATTAAGTTGTCCATTGACGCCTTTGGATAGTAAATTTTTACTCGAATTAGCAAATGGTAAATTAATTTCAGCAGATAATATATGTCGGAATCGAGAAATTAAACTGGTTAGCGAAACATTTAAGATTGATTTGATACCAGTAGAGTTAGGGAGTTTTGATGTGATAATCGGTATGGACTGGTTGAAAGAAGTGAAAGCGGAGATCGTTTGTTACAAAAATGCAATTCGCATTATACGAGAAAAAGGAAAACCCTTAATGGTGTACGGAGAAAAGGGCAACACGAAGCTACATCTTATTAGTAATTTGAAGGCACAAAAACTAATAAGAAAAGGTTGCTATGCTGTTCTAGCACACGTCGAGAAAGTACAAACTGAAGAAAAGAGCATCAATGATGTTCCCATTGCAAAAGAATTTCCCGATGTATTTCCGAAAGAATTACCGGGATTACCCCCACATCGATCCGTTGAATTTCAAATAGATCTTGTACCAGGAGCTGCACCAATAGCTCGTGCTCCTTACAGACTCGCACCCAGCGAGATGAAAGAACTGCAAAGCCAATTACAAGAACTTTTAGAGCGTGGTTTCATTCGACCAAGCACATCACCATGGGGAGCTCCTGTTTTGTTTGTCAAGAAGAAAGATGGTACATTCAGGTTGTGTATCGACTACCGAGAGTTGAACAAACTTACCATCAAGAACCGCTACCCACTACCGAGAATCGATGACTTATTTGATCAACTACAAGGCTCGTCTGTTTATTCAAAGATTGACTTACGTTCCGGGTATCATCAAATGCGGGTGAAAGAAGATGATATTCCAAAGACTGCTTTCAGAACACGTTACGGTCATTACGAGTTTATGGTCATGCCGTTTGGTTTAACTAATGCACCAGCTGTGTTCATGGACCTTATGAACCGAGTGTGTGGACCATACCTTGACAAGTTTGTCATTGTTTTCATTGATGACATACTTATTTACTCAAAGAATGACCAAGAACACGGTGAACATTTGAGAAAGGTGTTAGAAGTATTGAGAAAGGAAGAATTGTACGCTAAGTTTTCAAAGTGTGCATTTTGGTTGGAAGAAGTTCAATTCCTCGGTCACATAGTGAACAAAGAAGGTATTAAGGTGGATCCGGCAAAGATAGAAACTGTTGAAGAGTGGGAAACCCCGAAAACTCCGAAACACATACGCCAGTTTTTAGGACTAGCTGGTTACTACAGAAGGTTCATCCAAGACTTTTCCAGAATAGCAAAACCCTTGACTGCATTAACGCATAAAGGGAAGAAATTTGAATGGAATGATGAACAAGAGAAAGCGTTTCAGTTATTGAAGAAAAAGCTAACTACGGCACCTATATTGTCATTGCCTGAAGGGAATGATGATTTTGTGATTTATTGTGATGCATCAAAGCAAGGTCTCGGTTGTGTATTAATGCAACGAACGAAGGTGATTGCTTATGCGTCTAGACAATTGAAGATTCACGAACAAAATTATACGATGCATGATTTGGAATTAGGCGCGGTTGTTTTTGCATTAAAGACTTGGAGGCACTACTTATATGGGGTCAAAAGTACTATATATACCGACCACAAAAGTCTTCAACACATATTTAATCAGAAACAACTGAATATGAGGCAGCGTAGGTGGATTGAATTATTGAATGATTACGACTTTGAGATTCGTTACCACCCGGGGAAGGCAAATGTGGTAGCCGATGCCTTGAGCAGGAAGGACAGAGAACCCATTCGAGTAAAATCTATGAATATAATGATTCATAATAACCTTACTACTCAAATAAAGGAGGCGCAACAAGGAGTTTTAAAAGAGGGAAATTTAAAGGATGAAATACCCAAAGGATCGGAGAAGCATCTTAATATTCGGGAAGACGGAACCCGGTATAGGGCTGAAAGGATTTGGGTACCAAAATTTGGAGATATGAGAGAAATGGTACTTAGAGAAGCTCATAAAACCAGATACTCAATACATCCTGGAACGGGGAAGATGTACAAGGATCTCAGAAAATATTTTTTGTGGCCGGGTATGAAAGCCGATGTTGCTAAATACGTAGGAGAATATTTGACGTGTTCTAAGGTCAAAGCTGAGCATCAGAAACCATCAGGTCTACTTCAACAACCCGAAATCCCAGAATGGAAATGGGAAAACATTACCATGGATTTCATCACTAAATTGCCAAGGACTGCAAGTGGTTTTGATACTATTTGGGTAATAGTTGATCGTCTCACCAAATCAGCACACTTCCTGCCAATAAGAAAAGATGACAAGATGGAGAAGTTAGCACGACTGTATTTGAAGGAAGTCATATCCAGACATGGAATACCAATCTCTATTATCTCTGATAGGGATGGCAGATTTATTTCAAGATTCTGGCAGACATTACAGCAAGCATTAGGAACTCGTCTAGACATGAGTACTGCCTATCATCCACAAACTGATGGGCAGAGCGAAAGGACTATACAAACGCTTGAAGACATGCTACGAGCATGTGTTATTGATTTCGGAAACAGTTGGGATCGACATCTACCATTAGCAGAATTTTCCTACAACAACAGCTACCATTCAAGCATTGAGATGGCGCCGTTTAAAGCACTTTATGGTAGAAAGTGCAGGTCTCCGATTTGTTGGAGTGAAGTGGGGGATAGACAGATTACGGGTCCGGAGATTATACAAGAAACTACCGAGAAGATCATCCAAATTCAACAACGGTTGAAAACCGCCCAAAGTCGACAAAAGAGCTACGCTGACATTAAAAGAAAAGATATAGAATTTGAAAATGGAGAGATGGTCATGCTTAAAGTTGCACCTTGGAAAGGCGTTGTTCGATTTGGTAAACGAGGGAAATTAAATCCAAGGTATATTGGACCATTCAAGATTATTGATCGTGTCGGACCAGTAGCTTACCGACTTGAGTTACCTCAACAACTCGCGGCTGTACATAACACTTTCCACGTCTCGAATTTGAAGAAATGTTTTGCTAAAGAAGATCTCACTATTCCGTTAGATGAAATCCAAATCAACGAAAAACTTCAATTCATCGAAGAACCCGTCGAAATAATGGATCGTGAGGTTAAAAGACTTAAGCAAAACAAGATACCAATTGTTAAGGTTCGATGGAATGCTCGTAGAGGACCCGAGTTCACCTGGGAGCATGAAGATCAGATGAAGAAGAAATACCCACATCTATTTCCAGAAGATTCGTCAACACCTTCAACAGCTTAAAATTTCGGGACGAAATTTATTTAACGGGTAGGTACTGTAGTGACCCGAACTTTTCCATGTTTATATATATTAATTGAGATTGATATTTACATGATTAAATGTTTCCAACATGTTAAGCAATCAAACTTGTTAAGACTTGATTAATTGAAATATGTTTCATATAGACAATTGACCACCCAAGTTGACCGGTGATTCACGAACGTTAAAACTTGTAAAAACTATATGATGACATATATATGGATATATATATAGTTAACATGATACTATGATAAGTAAACATATCATTAAGTATATTAACAATGAACAACATATGTAAAAACAAGACTACTAACTTAATGATTTTTAAACGAGACATATATGTAACGATTATCGTTGTAAAGACATTTAATGTATATATATCATATTAAGAGATATTCATACATGATAATATCATGATAATATAATAATTTAAAATCTCATTTGATATTATAAACATTGGGTTAACAACATTTAACAAGATCGTTAACCTAAAGGTTTCAAAACAACACTTACATGTAACGACTAACGATGACTTAACGACTCAGTTAAAATGTATATACATGTAGTGTTTTAATATGTATTTATACACTTTTGAAAGACTTCAATACACTTATCAAAATACTTCTACTTAACAAAAATTCTTATAATTACATCCTCGTTCAGTTTCATCAACAATTCTACTCGTATGCACCCGTATTCGTACTCGTACAATACACAGCTTTTAGATGTATGTACTATTGGTATATACACTCCAATGATTAGCTCTTAGCAGCCCATGTGAGTCACCTAACACATGTGGGAACCATCATTTGGCAACTAGCATGAAATATCTCATAAAATTACAAAAATATGAGTAATCATTCATGACTTATTTACATGAAAATAAAATTACATATCCTTTATATCTAATCCATACACCAACGACCAAAAACACCTACAAACACTTTCATTCTTCAATTTTATTCATCTAATTGATCTCTCTCAAGTTCTATCTTCAAGTTCTAAGTGTTCTTCATAAATTCCAAAAGTTCTAGTTTCATAAAATCAAGAATACTTTCAAGTTTGCTAGCTCACTTCCAATCTTGTAAGGTGATCATCCAACCTCAAGAAATCTTTGTTTTTTACAGTAGGTTATCATTCTAATACAAGGTAATAATCATATTCAAACTTTGGTTCAATTTCTATAACTATAACAATCTTATTTCAAGTGATGATCTTACTTGAACTTGTTTTCGTGTCATGATTCTGCTTCAAGAACTTCGAGCCATCCAAGGATCCGTTGAAGCTAGATCCATTTTTCTCTTTTCCAGTAGGTTTATCCAAGGAACTTAAGGTAGTAATGATGTTCATAACATCATTCGATTCATACATATAAAGCTATCTTATTCGAAGGTTTAAACTTGTAATCACTAGAACATAGTTTAGTTAATTCTAAACTTGTTCGCAAACAAAAGTTAATCCTTCTAACTTGACTTTTAAAATCAACTAAACACATGTTCTATATCTATATGATATGATAACTTAATGATTTAAAACCTGAAAACACGAAAAACACCGTAAAACCGGATTTACGCCGTCGTAGTAACACCGCGGGCTGTTTTGGGTTAGTTAATTAAAAACTATGATAAACTTTGATTTAAAAGTTGTTATTCAGAGAAAATGATTTTTATTATGAACATGAAACTATATCCAAAAATTATGGTTAAACTCAAAGTGGAAGTATGTTTTCTAAAATGGTCATCTAGACGTCGTTCTTTCGACTGAAATGACTACCTTTACAAAAATGACCTGTAACTTATTTTTTCGACTATAAACCTATACTTTTCTGTTTATATTCACAAAATAGAGTTCAATATGAAACCATAGCAATTTGATTCACTCAAAACGGATTTAAAATGAAGAAGTTATGGGTAAAACAAGATTGGATAATTTTTCTCATTTTAGCTACGTGAAAATTGGTAACAAATCTATTCCAACCATAACTTAATCAACTTGTATTGTATATTATGTAATCTTGAGATACCATAGACACGTATACAATGTTTCGACCTATCATGTCGACACATCTATATATATTTCGTAACAACCATAGACACTCTATATGTGAATGTTGGAGTTAGCTATACAGGGTTGAGGTTGATTCCAAAATATATATAGTTTGAGTTGTGATCAATACTGAGATACGTATACACTGGGTCGTGGATTGATTCAAGATAATATTTATCGATTTATTTCTGTACATCTAACTGTGGACAACTAGTTGTAGGTTACTAACGAGGACAGCTGACTTAATAAACTTAAAACATCAAAATATATTAAAAGTGTTGTAAATATATTTTGAACATACTTTGATATATATGTATATATTGTTATAGGTTCGTGAATCAACCAGTGGCCAAGTCTTACTTCCCGACGAAGTAAAAATCTGTGAAAGTGAGTTATAGTCCCACTTTTAAAATCTAATATTTTTGGGATGAGAATACATGCAGGTTTTATAAATGATTTACAAAATAGACACAAGTACGTGAAACTACATTCTATGGTTGAATTATTGAAATCGAATATGCCCCTTTTTATTAAGTCTGGTAATCTAAGAATTAGGGAACAGACACCCTAATTGACGCGAATCCTAAAGATAGATCTATCGGGCCCAACAAGCCCCATCCAAAGTACCGGATGCTTTAGTACTTCGAAATTTATATCATATCCGAAGGGTGTCCCGGAATGATGGGGATATTCTTATATATGCATCTTGTTAATGTCGGTTACCAGGTGTTCACCATATGAATGATTTTTATCTCTATGTATGGGATGTGTATTGAAATATGAAATCTTGTGGTCTATTGTTACGATTTGATATATATAGGTTAAACCTATAACTCACCAACAATTTTGTTGACGTTTAAAGCATGTTTATTCTCAGGTGAATACTAAGAGCTTCCGCTGTTGCATACTAAAATAAGGACAAGATTTGGAGTCCATGTTTGTATGATATTGTGTAAAAACTGCATTCAAGAAACTGATTTCGATGTAACATATTTGTATTGTAAACCATTATGTAATGGTCGTGTGTAAACAGGATATTTTAGATTATCATTATTTGATAATCTACGTAAAGTTTTTTAAACCTTTATTTATGAAATAAAGGTTATGGTTTGTTTTAAAAATGAATGCAGTCTTTGAAAAAACGTCTCATATAGAGGTCAAAACCTCGCAACGAAATCAATTAATATGGAACGTTTTTAATCAATAAGAACGGGACATTTCAGTTTAGACATGAGTACCGCGTACCATCCAAAACCCGACAGACCGAACAAACATACGATTCAAACCTTGGAAACCGTAATACGAATTTGTGTTACCAACTTCAAACCACTTGAGAAAAGTCTTGCCTTTAACCAGAATCTCTTACCACGATAGTTATCATTCGATTCTTAACGTCACACCTTTTGAAACCACATGTGACCGGAAACGTCATTCTCTTTTTGTCGAAACCAAGTAAACGATGATCAATTCACCGGGGCCGAGCTTATTCATGAGCAATCGAGAGGATTTATTCATATTCAAGCAAGACCCAACGCGACTCGTAATCACCAGGAGCTATGCCGATGTTACACGTAAACCTTTCGAATTCCATGGGAAACCGCGTCACGTTAAAAGTCGCACTTTGAGGAGGTGTAATCCATTTCGGGAAACATAGAAAGCTAAATCCGTGATATTTTAATCCTTTTGAAATCTTGGGGCGTTTTAGACCCGTTGCTAGCCGTTTAGATTCTCCGGCTCATTTCGAGTCTCCGTTTATCCTACATTCGATGTATCAACTTAAAGACGTGTTTTGCGAAACAAGAACTTGTCATTCCTTTTCGATAAGCTTACTATCGACGATAAACTTCATTCCTAGGAGGACCGGTTGAAACTATGAATTGTGAACCCAAACTTTAAGACGACGTTAAACCCCGACCGTCAAAGTTCGTTGAAATACCCTAGAACGTACTCCTCCCTCACTCGTAGAATTGGCAACACAAGATCTCGAGGAAGATTCAACAACTACTACTTCCAACTAAATTTCGGGACGAAATTTCTTTTGAGGTGTGGATAATGTAACATCCCGCGTTTTTCCGTTAAATTTATTTTAATACCGTCTTTTTTTTTTATAACATCTTTCGTCACCTATATTCGTACACTTCGTTAACTAATGTTCTTGATAATCCCGTTACTCGATTACAACATCTCTCGTTAACTTGCGTTTTAAAAATATTCGATCGGTTAATTCCCGCACCCGACTACAAACTTGAGGGACTAAACTCGCCAAAGAGCCAAACTAGTTGACTAGGTCAACTAGTCAACTCCATCCTCCTCCATTCATTTTCATCTCCACCATCTTCATTACTTCCATCTTTTCTCTCAACCTTCAAACAAAAGATTCATCATCTAATTTCGATTTAGCAAGCAAACATCAAAACAAACTACATATTCTTGATCCTCTCATCATCCTCTACGATTTGATACTAACTTCATTGATTTTGGGTAACATTTCTAAAACTCTAGATTTCTTTAAATTCGTGTTTTTGACTTGAAATGTTGTTAGTTAGTGTCTATGGCTCGTGTATAACATGAATATATGATTTGTATGCTCGATCTTGATGTTTTGGTGTAACTAGCTTGAAAATGAAAAGTGTATGCTTAATCTTTGATTTTGGATGATCAAATGTGTTAGATTGTTAAAGTTCATGTTTTAATTGTGTTACTAGTATCACTAGCTTCGTTTTGATGCATAGGTTGACTAAGAAAACTTCAAAAACATGAATATTGATTTTTGTGGATTTTGGTTAGGGTTTGATAGACTTAAAACGAACTTTTTGATGCTTGAATGCCATGAAATGTTATTTGTAAGTGTTTAGTTGTAATGCACGTTTCATTACCTTCAAAACGGCATATCATATGTGTGAATTGGATTCCCGAAACTTAAAATGCATTTGATGAACTTGAAACTTTGAAAATAAACCTTTATTGATCAATTGACGAGTTTTCGGTTATTGTAATTGATGTTTTTTCTTAGTGAAAAGTAGTTAGTTGTATTCCTTGTCAAAATACCTTTCCAACGATATAAGATACTTGTTTTGGATGTTTACGGTTTAGGGTTTATGGGTATTTGAACTTGGATTCGTGCTTGAGTGTGAAAACTGCCAGAATTCTCTGCACAGGTAATGGCGCGGCGCGCCATACACCCGCGCGGCGCGCCAAAGTGGGCTGTCCAATTTTGTCAATTTTCGAATAATGTTTGCTATGCTACGCACCCCCGATTCACATGAGACTTGTTCTAACATGCTTATACATGAATAAAAACCTCAGAAAAATAGTTCGGGACCGAACCCGAACGTGTTGACTTTTTCGTTGACTTTGACCGACCAAAGTTTGACTTTTTGTCAAACTTAACCAAATGATTATGCAATCTTTCTAACATGATTCTTTACTTGTATCTTGCATGAAACTTGATAATTTGATTCACATGCTATATAATCGAGTCATAACGAGCCATAGGACTAATTGAACACATTTCCCCCGACCTTGTGTCGTAACCGGTTAATTTATACAACTTACTTGTTTAGGTCGAGGCTAAACAACTTTCATGCATACGTTACTTTGTGAAGTATATTTATACTCGTGCACTCGAGGTGAGATCATAGTCCCACCCTTTCAAATACTTTTATACTTTTAAATCGTGGGCTGAGAAACATATACTTTATATACATTTTATACGGTTTATACATTCATACTTTGAACACAAATACGAATACAAGAGCAAAGATACATACGAGTTAGAACGAAAATCCTCAAGTCCAATTACCATTAGTTACACTTGTAGGGTGTGAGCGAGAACTTATGTTGTGTGGCCATGCGGGTTTTACGAACCCTCATCTAAGGGATGAAACGTATTTTCAGGATATAGTGTAGGTTCTAACACTATTATGCAGAGGTAAGATTCAGTTAAGTTTTGGTAATTGGGTGCTCGTGATACAGACAACATCTTTTGGGATGTATACGCTTGATATTCACTTTATACTAAATCTTATGGTTTACAAACAACATCTTTCAAGATGTATACGCTTTGATACAAACACATCTTTGTAGATGTATACGCTTTGATACTAAACCTTGTGATTTAAAAACATACTTTTACAAATACATTTATGATCTCACCAACGTTTTTCGTTGACAGTTTTCTACATGTTTTCTCAAGTTCATACTTGGCTACTTGATACATGCTTCCGCACTCTTTGATTACTTGATTGGAGTCAACCATGCATGCATACGCTAGGGATAGCACTTTTGGATTCAAACTTTTGTTTACATACTTACGCTATTTATAGCAACTGTGTTTTTAAACTAATTATGTCGCAAGTTATTTCATTTATACTTTATGACTTTTGTAAACTTAGACTTGTTGTCGAACGGTTTTGTAAACTAAACTTGCAAGTCTTGTACCTTTCAAATGAATGCGACATAATTCTGGTCAAACGAGTCTCATATAGGGACTACGACCACGCAACGGGACCTAAGTTAACGGCGCCGTCAATAACGGTTTTGGTCGGGTCGTTACATCTTCTCCCCCCATTCTGAATTTTTATTTTTTTTAGGTTTTACGAGATGAAGACTTCCTGTGAACTAAACCATGGTCTAATGCTACACGCTTTGATCACTAAACTTAATAATGACACCCTTCCAAGTGAAATAGTATCATTAATCAGAGGTAAATTGGACGGAGTAAGAAAAAAGAATCCAGAAACGAAAATAATAAGTTACAGTTTGGTAAAGGAAAATAAAAATCCGCAGCGAAAAGAAGAGCACGACACCTTGAAAGATGTCACAAATGCGGAAAATGGTCACACGAAGGAAAATGCTCAACGAATCAGACATATTCCAATACCGAATTCGTTACTTTATGCAGAGATGGACCGTTCATATGTTTCGAAGAAAAAACGTTGAATGCTCGAGGTTACGCCTATGTAGCTATGGAAAACCGATTAGTCCAACTATCTTATGAGTGGGCTAAAGCAGGTCACTAAGAATTCTATTTCACAGGTAAATATGTACAGTTTTTATTTTTATTTTTATTACTTTGAACCTTTTGATAATAAACGCTAAATCGTTCGCTATAAAGTATTAAATTGGTACTCAATAAAATTAGGTTTTGCGACCGAAATTATTGATATCATACAAAAATTTATTACATCACTGCGAAATTTACCGTTTATTCTTAAGGTATGAATATCTTTAATTAATCAACCCAAAATATTTCAAAAATTCGTCATGAGTTAAACTAGGTTATGAAACCAAAATTACTTCACCGAAAAGAGGGGCGTATATTTTTGATAATATTTGATTGATTAAAGTGGGATAAAAGACCAAAAAGATTTTTAATTTTAATTTTACCATGTTTTTAAAATTAATATTTAAAAATTAAATTAATATTGTGAACCTTTTTAAAATCAATATATTTCAATTTATAAATATTTGAAAAATTAATATTTTTAATATAAGTTTGTATGTATAAAAATAAAAATATAATTTAAGTTTGGTGTGAATTTTTAATATGAATTTTTAATTTTATGCATTTTAAATTTAAGTTTGGTGTGAATTTAAAAACAAAAATTTACTTTATTTCGTTAAATTAAAAATATGATTTTTAAAATTTGTCGTGAGTTGAAGACTAGGTCGTTGAACCGAAATTGCTTTACCCAAGGGCGGGACGAGAACTTTATTATCATTATTTTTAATCTTATTGAATTAAAGTATGCTAAAAACATTTAAAAAACCCAAAAATCTTTGCTTTTAAAACTGAGCTTTGAATTGACAAATTTTAAAATTTTGTCGAGGGACGGACTAGGACAACGATCTGAAACGCCCTCATCCTAAAAAGAAACAAAATTTTAATTTTTAATTAATTATATGTTTTATTAGTATAAGATTTTTTTTAAAAAAAAAAAAAAAAAAAGAGCTTCGAGATCCCGAAGCTCGAAAGGTATACACCTTCGAGATCGCGGAGCAACCAAAACCCAGAAAGGATAAACTGGTAAACAGACCAGTTTCATACACACACACCACACAAATATTCTGCGAAAAACCCACGAAAAAACACACACAAATCGCCATTTTGCACCGTTTTTCATCAAATTTGTTGCTAAAAATTGATGTGGAGATTCCTACCTAGATCCATTTCAAGAAGAATGGTAATTCCTACACCCCTAACACTCTTAAATTCGAATTTTTAGTGTTCTTGAGCTAAATTTACCTAATTTGATTTTGTTAATTTCTAGTGTAATTGGAGTTAAATTGATGATATATTATGCATGTATAACCTAGATTGATGCTATTTAACATGATTTGAAGCCAAAAACTTCAAAATTTTTAGGAATCTAGGATTTGTGTTCTTGAGCAATTTGGGGCTTTTTGATATAAACGAGTTATGGCCGATTTTTGTCATGAATTGATGATAAATTAAGTAGTGTAACATGTTTGAGGTGTTAATTGATCCAAAATTTGATTACAAACATGAATTTTGAAGAAATTTGTTGACTTTTTAAGTAAAAAATTGAATGAACTTGCTTAATTTGATATGAATGCCAATTGGAACTCGTTTAATTGTTATAATGACTCTTTTTGACATGTTTTAGATGTTACATACTAATGAACATTATATACATTCTCATGTTTGTTTATTTGAAAAAGTATAGAATTGATAAAAATATGAAAATGTGTATAAATTTGATTCTAATTAAACATGTCATGTTAGTTATTTTTAATTGTTAATTTTGCTAATACCAAGGCATTTTTGGATGCACAATTCCTTTTTGTTTAATGTGTTTAGCAGAATGAACGAGGTGAATCTTCATCCGCGCCACAAAATTTGAATACTTATAATGAAAGTGACGAGGATCAAGATCTCAGTGAACAATACAAACAGAATCAACCGCATCCTTTAATTTCATTGTCGCGATCAATTGAAGCAAATCTACACCCTAACTTACGATTTGACAGATTTTGGATAGACTATCCAAAATATCAGAGGAATTTGAGCATTCTTTATCCCAAAGATGTTGAAGTGTCCAGAGTGATAGATTGGGCACCATTAGAGACAGTGAGATTGGCCGAGCCAATAAGAGAATTACTTACACAAAGGTATGGTAATTCTACTTTCAATGATTGGATTAATCTATTCACTATACGTAGACCTGTGTATAAGGAATGGTGCGTTAAGTTAATAAGTACTATTGAACTAAATGATGAAGTAACTAGTTTAACGGATAGAAGTTTTATTAGATTTCTATTAGGAGGTGTGATGCGCCGTATGTCTTTATTAGATATGGCTGAAGCTTTGTGTATTTATACGGCTGAAGAATTATTAACTAATGATTGTAGACAGTTAATAAGTAATGGTAGAAGGGTTGATTATGATTTTGATAAGAATGAGTTGTGGAGTATAATGACTAGTCATAATCGTTTTCGTGGAGGTCATTATTCTTATACTGATATACATAGAGCTGAGCTTAGGGTAATCCATAGATTCATTTCCAACTCTATTACACAAAGGGGTAGAAATAAAGATAAAGTGACTGAAGATGATTTATTTTATCTAATGTGTATTAGACACCCACAGAGCTTTGTAAATATTCCTTATTGTGTGGGCTATTATTTGTCGGATATGATAAAGGGAATGCAAAACAATAGTATTATAGGAGGTGGTATTTTTGTGACTTTAATTTCCGAGTACCTCGGTGTAGATATTACTCGGGGGAGGGAGTTAGTACAAGTACCCATTCCTCGTGATCGGATTGATATGCGGGTATATGCTGGTGCAAAGGTTTTGTTGAAAAGAAATAATGTTGCACTTCCATATCAAGGGAATCATCCACAGGTAGAAAGAGGTCAACAACAAGGTAATGTGGGAGGAGGAAACCAAATGACCGATATACAAAGAATAATGTCCCAAACTGAATACCAACGGGCTATGCAACAAGAGTATCAGGCTTGGCAATATCATCAAGAATATATCAAAGCCTATTTAGCCTCCCAAGGTAGGAACTACATTCCTACTGAGCCAGCCTATTTTCCTCCGTGGACCGAGGATACGAGACCACCTTTTCCTACCTATGACCCATTTCAAGCATATCAAGATAGATACAATGAACCATGGAACCCCTACTGGTTTCAGAATCAACCCTAGTTTACTTAGTCTTATTTATTTTATTTATTTGTAATGTTGCTATATTTAATACTTATGTTGGTATTGTATTAGTTTTTATAATTTTCTAACTTTTATTATTATATTTAATAATTTTTGAATGTGGGGTAATATACCAAACTTCAAAAATATGTATATATGTTTGCAGTTTATTTTATGTCCACAACAGGGTAAAATAATGCATTTTCAAAAACTGGCATTAAGTTCAGCAAAAGCTACTAATTTTGACGACAAGATGCAAAATAAATGTGATGAAACAACAAACAGAATGAACAAATGATGTGCACCATTTATCATTCAACAAACAAACGCCAATATGTTTGGAAACTTTGGTAAAATTTAATCATTTTTTTACGCTAAACACCCTCAATAATTTAAATTGTTACTGATTTCTTGCAAATGAGGGAATTGCAAGATCTTAAGTGTGGGAAAGGGTTAAATTCTTTCGGATTTTAAAATTTTTTGATTTAAACACTTGGTTACCATTAGAAATACTAGTAACGCGGTAGTTGTATTAGAATCTAGTGCTCTCTGATAATAAAGAACAGCCCTAGTCTTATATACTGACTACCCAATTCTAGTAAAAAAAATATTTCAAAATTTTCAATTAAATGAACTCAAAATCATGTTTATACAAATTTATGAACGATAAAACTAGGTGTTAACACCGAAATTATTGTTACCTCGGAAAGGACATAAATTGAGAAACAAACCAAAATGTTAGAATTCATTTAAAATGGAATAGAGCACAATAAAAAGGAAAATAAAAGCCAAGTGTGGGAAAATTTACCAAGTTATTTAAAACATATATCACATATTTTTATACAAATAACTGAAGATACTTTTGTTTTGGACAAAATTAACTGTTTTACCCGGTAAATTGTAATATATTTGAAAGAAAGATGGATCTACACGATGAATCAATTCCATCATTAAAAGGAAGCAAAGTCTTCCGAAAAAGACACGCGCTTCTTGATTTAGGTCATGAAGTTGTCGTCCAGACCAGCTGTAGGTTGACGAAAAATCTAGAAAAGTCATCTCTAAAATCAGCAGGAAATCCACAGACCTCAGCATCAAACAGGGTCGCCAAGTGGTCAGACTTATCCTAATCATGAGAGGATCTGTCTTGTAAAATGGGGAGGACGCCGTGCAAATTAGCTGGATAAGACTAATGAATCAGATCCCCAAAAAGGATAATCTCCTTAAAAGATCAAAAATCAGCTTTTAAGACTGATATTACTCAATCTTTGAGATTGACCTTAAAGATTGAGAATTACAAACTCATGGAATTCGATGATATCTAAACTCGAGCTTGAACGAGAAAATATTTTGATAAAAATTACAAACCGATCTGTTTTCTGAAAACTCATTTTCAATGCGTTCATTACCATTGAACGTAAAATCCTAGGAATTCACCTGGAATTCATTAGGTCACCTGAACCAAATCGGGTGTCAACCGTAAGAACGGTGGTTGCATAGCATGGTCAAAGACAGGACCTTGTGCCAGACCGAAAAATTATAGGGTGAGCTTTACTATTGCTCATACCAATGATAGTAATTGCATCCGACACGTTATAGACCATAATTAAAAGCATGTCAGGGGACATTGCCTTAACAGTTGCTTGTTTAACGCTTTCCTTTACAACCGGACGGTAGTTTACCGAAAGGTAATATACAGAGCAAGTATACTGGACGTGTTGCTTTCCCAATACAAGGTTAGCAAGTGAGTGACACAAAACCGCAAGTTTTGAGCTAAAATTTTCAAATCTGAAACCCACCAAATCCACAAAAACAATTTGCAAACACCGGTGAAGGGTTATTCCGGAAAACTTATCTAGGGTAAAAGCTAGAGTTAATTTTCAAAAGATCAAATGTTTTCATAAAGATCCAATTTCATTAAAGGATCTAAATTTTCATAGTCATGTGGGACTGTAAACCACATCGTTACTACCATTGTTCATACCGTCATATATAAATCACTGATGTACAAAGTGTGAAGAATAAAGAAGTGATTCTAGTATTTTTATTTCAAGACTATATTGCTTGAGGACAAGCAATGCTCAAGTGTGGGAATATTTGATAATGCTAAAAACGAACACATAATTCATAGCATTATTCCTCAAGAAAGACAAGCTTTTAGTTGCAATTGTTCTATTTACAAGTGATATTCATTTAAATATTAAAAGGTGAAGACAAAAGGCAGATTCGACGATTTAAAGACGCAAACAACCAAAAAGCTCAAAAGTACAAAGTACGATCCAAGAGGTTCAATTTATTGATGAAAAGCGTCTAGAAATGACAAAAGTACAAGTTACAAAACGCAAAGTACAAGATATTAAATTGTACGCAAGGACGTTTAAAAAATCCGGAACCGGGACCTAAGTCAACTTTCAACGCACGACGCAACGGAGCGAAAATTACAAGTCAACTATGCATATAAATATAATATAATAAATAAATAATTCTTAAAATTATATATATATTATATTTATTTATTAAAAAATCCGTCGGCAAGCTAGGAGCCAAACTTGGATGAGCTGTAATCCACTACTCCGCGATCGCGGAGCTGTGAAGGAGAAACCCTTCGAGATCGCAGAGCACACCAAAACTGAAATGGGGCCTATAAAAGGCAACGCATTTGATCGATATTTTACACATCTTTTTCTTTCCTTTCTATCATACGTAAATATATATATATATATATATATATATATATATATATATATATATATATATATATATATATATATATATATATATATATATATATATATATATAATTTTAATTTTAATTTTAATTTTAATTTTAAATTCTAATAATAAGGGTATGTTAGCGAATGTTGTAAGGGTGTAAGTCGAAATTCTGTCCATGTAACGCTACGCTATTTTTAATCACTGTAAGTTATGGTTAATGTTATTTTTAAATTAATGTCTCGTAGCTAAGTTATTATTATGCTTATTTAATGCCGAATTAATCATGATGTTGGGCTAAATATTAAAATTGGGTAATTGGGCTTTATACCATAATTGGGGTTTGAATAAAAGAACGACACTTGTGAAAATTAGACTATGGGCTATTAATGGGTTTTATATTAACTAAATGATAACTCGTTAATTTAATATATAAACTTATAATTTGACGTATTTATATATAACCACATACGCTTGAATGGGTACGGTGGGCGGGATATCTATAAATACCAATAATTGTTCATTTTACCGGACACGGAACTGGATTAATAGTTAATAGACTGATTGAAACAGGGGTGGATTACATTCAAGGGTAATTGGTGTAATTGTTAACAAAGTAGTAAAACCTTGGTTTACACGCAGTCGATAACCTGGTGTATTCATTAAACAAAGTATTAAGACCTTGTTACAATTCGAATCCCCAATTAGTTGGAATATTTGACTTCGGGAATAAGAATAATTTGATGAAGACTTTCGCACTTTTTATTTATGCCTGATGGACTATTATGGACAAATCCGTATGGACATATCGAACAATCCAGGACAAATGACAATTAACCCATGGGAATAAACTAAAATCAACACGTCGAACATCATGATAACGGAAGTTTAAATAAGCATAATTCCTTTATTTCATATTTAATTTCCTTTATTTCATATTTAATTACACTTTTAATTATCGCACTTTTATTTAGTGTCATTGTATTTAATTGCACTTTTAATTATCGTACTTTTTAATTATCGCACTTTTATTTTATTGCACTTTTATTTATTGCAATTTCATTATCGTTATTTACTTTACGCTTTAAATTAAGTTATATTTATTTTTAATTAGGTTTTAACTGCGACTAAAGTTTTAAAAATTGACAAACCGGTCATTAAACGGTAAAAACCCCCTTTTATAATAATAATATCATTTATATATATATATATATATATATATATATATATATATATATATATATATATATATATATATATATATATATATATATATATATATATATATATATATATATATATATATATATATATATATATATATATTTGTATTTTTATAAAATTAAAACTAATATAGGGTTAAGCTTGTTTAAGTGTATCCCTGTGGAACGAACCGGACTTACTAAAAACTACACTACTGTACGATTAGGTACACTACTTATAAGTGTTGTAGCAAGGTTTAGGTATATCCATTCTATAAATAAATAAATATCTTGTATAAAATTGTATCATATTTAATAGTATTTCATTGTAAAAATAATACTATTTCCTAGTACACCTCGCACACATCAACGTACGAACCAAACATTGGAAGATATGTTACGGGCATGTATTATTGATTTCGGTGGTAGTTGGGATGAGCACTTAAATAGTTATCATACTAGTATCGGGATGCCACCTTACGAGATGCTTTATGGGTGATGTGTGCAGCGGTGTATACGAAATAGTATTATTTTTAATATGAAATACGACGAAATATAATACAAGTTTTAATTATTTATTTACAAATGGGATATACCTAAACCTTGCTACAACACTTATAGGCAGTGTACCTAATCGTAGAGTAGTATAGTTTTTAGTAAGTCCGGTTCGTTCCACAGGGAGCTGGCTTATTTTACACTATATTTTAAATAACTATATTTGTACAAAATATATATAATTATATATAATAATATATAAAAGGGGGTTTACCGTTTAATGACCGGTTTGCCGATTTTATATTTTAAGCTAAGTGTAAAGTAAATGACGATATTTAACCAATATAAAATAAATAACAATAATTAAAATGACAATAAATAAAAGTACGAAGAAATATGAAATAAAATATATTATGCTTATTTAAACTTCCGTTACTATGATGTTTGACGTTTTGATTTTAATTTATTGTCCTGGGTTAATTGTCCTTTGTCCTGGATGTATTTGAAACCTATCTGGTTTTTGTCCACAATTGTTCATCGATCATAATTATAAAATGCTCGGCAAATTTAACCTTATACCCGAAGTCAAATATTCCAACTAACTGGGGATTCGAACTGTAACAAGGTCTTAATACTTTGTTTAATGAATACACCAGGTTATCGACTGTGTGTAATCCAAGGTTTCAATACTTTGTTAACAATTACACCAATTACCCTTGAATGTAATCCACCCCTGTTTTAATGAGTCCATTGACTATTAATCCATCCCCGTGTCCGGTCAAATGAACAATTATTAGTATTTATAGATATCCCGCCCATCGTGTCCGATCGAGCGTATGTGGTTATTTATATCTACGTCAAATTGTAAATCTCTATATTAATTTAATGAGGTATCATTTAGTTAATATAAATCCCATTAATAGCCCATAGTCTAATTTCCACAAGTGTCGTTCTTTTGTCCAAACCCCAATTATGGTACAAAGCCCAATAACCCCATCTTTAATATTTAGCCCAACATCATAATTACTTCGGCTCAAATAAGCATAATAATAACTTAGTTACGAGACATTAATTTAAAAAGGAGAACATAACTTATATTGAGTATTTATCGCATAGTGTTACACGGACAGAATTTCGACTTCAAAAACCCATAAAATAACCTTTACATAACCAGAACTAATCTAATATAAAACTACCCTATACTATATATATTATATATATATTTATTTATTTATTTATTACAGAGTATTATTATTATTATTTATATTTTTACTCGGCAGAATGCATGGCCTTTTATAGGCGTTTCTGATTTTTGCAGCTCCACGAGTCGTGGAGTTTTAAGCCTGCAAACTCCACGAGTCGTGGAGTTTGAAAATCCAACTCACACAATTTTGGAACCTTTCTTGTCGACATATTTTATATATAAATATAAAATATAAATAATTAATATAATTATTTATATATTATATTATATTCTTGTACATAGTAGACTTGTAATTTTTGGTCCGTTGCGTCGGGCGTTGATAGTTGACTCATGTCCCGGTTCCGGATTTTCGAACGTCCTTGCGTACAATTTAATATCTTGTACTTTGCGTTTTGTAACTTGTACTCTTGTCATTTTTAGACGTTTTTCATCAATAAATTGAACCTTTTAAATTGTATCTTGTACATTTGAGCTTTTTGGACGTTTGTGTCTTCAAATCTTCGTTTTCGCCTTTTGTCTTCGCACTTATTTATTTAAACAATTACAATGAAAATATAATGCAATTACATATGAAAACCTATTATTTAGGAGGGATATTGCTATGAATTATATGTTCCTTTTTAGTCTTATCAAATATCCCCACACTTGAGCGTTGCTTGTCCTCAAGCAATACAGAACTTGAAATAAAAACATACATGAATCACTTTTTTATTCATCACACTTTGTACATTAGTGATTTTGATATGGTGGTATAAACAATGATAGTAACGATAGAACCATGGTTAAAGGTGGGTGTGTCATCCACAGTTGCCTCGGGTTTAGGTCAACGACACTTGCAATCAAATAGCCGATTTACTTTCGTTTTCCAAAGCAAAGTGCACATTTGAAAGGTGGTTTACAGTCCCACATGACTATGAAAATTTAGATCCGTTAGGAAATTGGATCTTTATGAAAACATTTGATCTTTTTAAAAATTCAATCTAGCTTTTACCCTAGACAAGTTTTCCGGAATAACCCTTCACCGGTGTTTGCAAAATATTTTTGTGGGTTGTGTGGGTTTCAGATTTGAAAATTTTAGCTCAAAACTTATGGTTTTGTGTTACCCACTTGCTAACCTTGTATTAGGAAAGCAACACGTCCAGTTTACTTGTCCCGTATATTACCTTTCGGTAAACTACCGTCCGGTTGTAAAGGAAAGCGATGAACAAGTAACTGTTAAGGCAATGTCCTGTGACATGCTTTTGATTATGGTCTATAAACGTGTCGGATGCTAGTACTATCCTTTGTAGGAGCAATAGTGAAGATCATCCTATGATTTTTTGGTCTGGCACAAGGTCCTGTCTTCGACCATGCTATGCAACCACCGTTCTTACGGTTGACACCCGATTTGGTTCAGGTGACCTAATGAATTCCAGGTGAATTCCTAGGATTTTACGTTCAATGGTAATGAACGCATTGAAAATAGGTTTTCAGAAAACAAATCGATTTTAATTTTGATCAAAATATTTTCTCGTTCAAGCTCGAGTTTAGATATCATTGAATTCCATGAGTTTGTAATTCTCAATCTTTACGGTCAATCTCAAGGATTGAGTAATATCAGGCTTAAAAGCTGATTTTTAATCTTTAAGGAGATTATCCTTTCTGGAGATCTGATTCATTAGTCTTATCTAACTAATTTGCACGGTGCCCCCCTATTGTACGAGATAAATCCTTCTCATGGTTAGGATAAATCTGACCACTTGGTGACCCTGTTTGATGCTGAGGTCCGTGGATTTCCAGCTGATTTTAGTGATGACTTTTCTAGATTTTTCGTCAACCTACAGCTGGTCTGGATGACAACTTCTTGACCTAAATCAAGAAGCGCGTGTCTTTTTCGGAAGACTTTACTTCCTTTTAATGATGGAATTAATTCATCGTGTAGATCCATCTTTTCTTTTCTTTCATCGGGTAAAATAGTTAATTTAGTCCAAAACAAAAGCACCTGTAATAAACTTTACAGAAACATGTGCTAGATAGTTTTTAATTGAATAACTAGGTACATTCTCCCCACACTTAGTTTCTTTCTTTGCCTTTTTATTCTCCTTTATTCCATTTTAAATGAATTCAAGCGTTTTAGGGTGTTTCTCAATTTATGTCCTTTCCGAGGTAACGATAATTTCGGTATTAACACCTAGTTTTCACCGTTCATAAATATATATAAACATGATTTTAAATTCATTTAGTTGAAATTTTTTCAAATTTTCATAAAATTTGGCAAATAAACCAAGTATAAACCCGAGAGAATTTATAACCCTTCCCCACACTTGAGATCATGCAATGTCCTCATTTGCATGAAATCAGACTCTAATTAAAAATTCATGAGGGTGATTAGTGTAGAAAATTGATTGAAAATACCCAGTTTGTAATTACAAAGCTTGGCGAATGATAGATGGCGCGCCTCATCGTTCATTCCTTCTTATTTTATCACACATATTTTTCTTCAAAAACGGTTGCTTTTCTGAACTGTTTGCTAATCTTTGAATATACATATTTTACCCTAAATTATCATGCATTTTTATTAACGAGTTATGCACTAACCCGAACCCCGAATTTAACGTTAAGTGGGGTTAGACTTCCCCACACTTAGCTGACGACATGTGAAGTCGGTAGAATGAGTTCCACGAATTAGAGTAGTGAGCCAGTTATTTACATCTTGGGTGGTGTATAATATATCAATGGGTTTAAAGTTTAGACTCGCCCGATTGTCACTACTTAATTCTTTTTTAAGTGTAACTTTTAGTAAATGGATATGTCTCTTTTCTGGTTTTTGGTCAAATGGATCGATATACACCGACATACTTATTTCTATAGGGTGGACAATTCCTAATAATTCCTTCCTTTTATTCTCAGGATCAAAGTTTTCACCTCTATTACCCAATTGGGTGAAATTCGAGGTGTCATTATCTATTACAGCTCGTAGTTCATTTCCGGTGGATGACTCGTCTATTGAGAATATTGGGTTGGAAGGTTGTGGAATGGTGAAGTTCAGTTTGGCCTCGGGGGTAAAATTTTCAACGTTATCGTATTCCTAAGAGTACCAATTTGTCACCCTTACTTCTTCTTTATCCATTGATGGATCGATGATTTCGTCGGTAGAGGCTAATGTGTCGATATGTTGTGAAATTGGTAAGACTGAATAAAAAGTATCATCGGGATAATTGGTGATTTCGGAGCTCTCGAATTCATCAAAATTCGATGATATGAGATTTTCTTGCACACGACTCCTCAGATCAACAGGTGTGTAGTCTGATAGAGTTTCAGCTTGCCGGTTTACAAACTCTCTCATTTGTTCATTTTGAGCATTGAGTTCTTCGAGTTTGATTTTCATATTGTCTAATAAATTTTCAGACACGTAATTTTCCTCGTCTACTGGTTGTTGAGTTTGGAAATATTCTTGGAAATAATCCCAATTAGAATTGTATTCCTCATAATCGTTCCATTCAGATTCCTTGGGTGCATAATTTTCTACAGGAACGTAATAATAACATTCCCATGTTGAGTGATAATCTCCACAGATTTCACAACCAGTTATTGTTTCGTCATTCGTGATCCAAGATTGACCGAACGAATTGTCATCAACACCCGTTTGAGAGTATTGATTAAATTGATTTCGGATGTCATAAAGAGTTTCCAAGGCCTTGTTTTCAAAATTTTCCATTTTATTGCGATGGCCAAATTTTAGCTACAATGTGGTGCATTCACTAATTATCCTATTAGTTATAAAAAGATAAAAATTATTTAAAGTTATCAAATTAATAGACTTTTCTGCTTTTGCCCACGTTTCGAATAGCCAAAAGATGTAGCAGGGAGCCAGAACCCTTTAAATCGGAAGCTCACAACTCAGCCACTAACAAATCCAACTATTACTACGAAGCAGAAAATTTGGATGTCTATCAATTTAACCGCTTAAAATAATTTTTCGTTTTGAATTATTAGAGAAGAAGTAGAGAAAATTTCTAAGTCCTAAAACTAGCGTGGCGAGAAATAAGAAAGAAAAAGAGTGCGCGTTGAAAACGTCGAAAAATAAAAATAAGAAAGAAAAACGTCGAAACTTAAAAGTCTAAAAATTAATTCTAAAAGTTACGCCTAAAGGTATTAAAGCTTACATGAATTCTATATCCAAAACGGCAATAACTTAAAAGGCACTAAAATTTAAAACGGCGTCGTAAAAATCTAAAGCGCCTAAATCTTAATCTAAAGAAAAAGCACTTAAGGGATTTTAGGGCAAAGCCTAAAAATCTAGAAATAAAAATAAGCTACGTCAAAATACTAAATTTAAAACTAGCTACGAACAATAAAAATACAAATATTATGTTAAAAACAAATAAAAATAAACAAATAAAATAAAAATAAACTTAGAGTTGTAAAAAGTATAATTTTTATAAAAATATTATTTTTATCTTTATTATTTTATAAAAGTATTAATTTTTATTTATAATAAAACTAATTAAAATACAAATTACAAATTAATTTAAAAACTAAAACTAAATATTAATAATAATAAATTAAATAGGGTTTATAAATAATAATAATTAATAATATTCCGTAATTAATGCGAAATAGGGTTTCTGGGTGCGCCTGTCAGGGTGGCTCCGCGAGTCGTGGAGTTTTAAGCCTGCAAACTCCGCAAGTCGTGGAGTTTGAAAAACGTGTTTTTTTTTTAATTTTATATTTTTTTCTAAAAATATATATAAATATATTTATACAAAAATAAATTAAAAATATAGTGTTTCGCCGAGTCCCCGGCAGCGGCGCCAAAAACTTGATGTGTGCAGCGGTGTACGTGAAATAGTATTATTTTTAATATGAAATACGGCGAAATATGATACAAGTTTTAATTATTTATTTACAAATGGGATATACCTAAACCTTGCTACAACACTTATAGGCAGTGTATCTAATCGTAGAGTAGTATAGTTTTCAGTAAGTCCGGTTCATTCCACAGGGAGCTGGCTTATTTTACACTATATTTTAAATAACTATATTTGTACAAAATATATTTAATTATATATAATAATATATAAAAGGGGGTTTACCGTTTAATGACCGGTTTGTCGATTTTATATTTTAAGCGAAGCGTAAAGTAAATGACGATATTTAACCAATATAAAATAAATAACAATAATTAAAATGACAATAAATAAAAGTACGAGGAAATATGAAATAAAATATATTATGCTTATTTAAACTTCCGTAACTATGATGTTTGACGTTTTGATTTTAATTTATTGTCCTGGGTTAATTGTCCTTTGTCCTGGATGTATTTGAAACCTATCTGGTTTTTGTCCACAATAGTTCATCGATCATAATTATAAAATGCTCGGCAAATTTAACCTTATGCCCGAAGTCAAATATTCCAACTAACTGGGGATTCGAACTGTAACAAGGTCTTAATACTTTGTTTAATGAATACACCAGGTTATCGACTGTGTGTAATCCAAGGTTTTAATACTTTGTTAACAATTACACCAATTACCCTTGAATGTAATCCACCCCTGTTTTAATGAGTCCATTGACTATTAATCCATCCCCTTGTCCGGTCAAATGAACAATTATTAGTATTTATAGATATCCCGCCCATCGTGTCCGATCGAGCGTATGTGGTTATTTATATCTACGTCAAATTGTAAATCTCTATATTAATTTAATGAGGTATCATTTAGTTAATATAAATCCCATTAATAGCCCATAGTCTAATTTCCACAAGTGTCGTTCTTTTGTCCAAACCCCAATTATGGTACAAAGCCCAATAACCCCATCTTTAATATTTAGCCCAACATCATAATTACTTCGGCTCAAATAAGCATAATAATAACTTAGTTACGAGACATTAATTTAAAAAGAAGAACATAACTTACATTGAGTATTTATCGCGTAGTGTTACACGGACAGAATTTCGACTTCAAAAACCCGTAAAATAACCTTTACATAACCCGAACTAATCTAATATAAAACTACCCTATACAGCTCCGCGAGTCTGCATGGCCTTTTATAGGCGTTTCTGATTTTTGCAGCTCCGCGAGTCGTGGAGTTTTAAGCCTGCAAACTCCGCGAGTCGTGGAGTTTGAAAATCCAGCTCACACAATTTTGGAACCTTGCTTGTCGACATATTTTATATATAAATATAAAATATAAATAATTAATATAATTATTTATATATTATATTATATTCTTGTGCATAGTAGACTTGTAATTTTTGGTCCGTTGCGTCGGGCGTTGATGTCCCGGTTCCGGATTTTCGAACGTCCTTGCGTACAATTTAATATCTTGTACTTTGCATTTTGTAACTTGTACTCTTGTCATTTTTAGACGTTTATCATCAATAAATTGAACCTTTTGAATTATATCTTGTACATTTGAGCTTTTTGGACGTTTGTGTCTTCAAATCTTCGTTTTCGCCTTTTGTCTTCGTACTTATTTATTTAAACAATTACAATGAAAATATAATACAATTACATATGAAAACCTATTATTTAGGAGGGATATTGCTATGAATTATATGTTCCTTTTTAGTCTTATCAATGGGCGAAGGTGTCGAACTCCGATTTGTTGGGGCGAAGTGGGTCAAAGAGAAATCGGGAGTACCGATTTGGTTTTAGAGATGAATAGCAAGATTGATATGATTCGGACTCATTTGAAAAAGGCCCAAGATAGACAAAAATCTTATGCCGACAAGCGAAGACGACAAATTGAGTTCCAATAAGGTGACATGGTGATGCTTAAAGTTTCGCCATGGAAAGGTGTTATTCGGTTTCGAAAACAGGGAAAGTTAGCTCTTCGGTTTATTGGTCCTTTTAAAATTTTAGCTCGCGTTGGTGAAGTTGCGTATCGTTTGGATTTACCCGAAGAGCTTGCAGGGATCCATAATACATTTCATGTTTTCCATCTCCGTAAGTGTCTTGCTGATGACTCATCTTGGGTACCTTTAGACGAGATTGAGTTAAACAATAAGTTAGAGTATGTTGAGTAGCCGATTGCTATACTCGATGAGAAGGTCAAGCGGTTGAGAAATAAAGAAGTGAGAACTTATAAAGTTTAATGGCGCCGTAGTAAAGGTTCCGAGTTCACTTGGGAGCCCGAAGAGTTTGTGTTGGTGTATCTTCCCTCTTGTCATGCGGCTTGGATTGCGAGGACACAATTGTAGTGACCCAAACTTTTCCATGTTTATATATATTAATTGAGATTGATATTTACATGATTAAATGTTTCCAACATGTTAAGCAATCAAACTTGTTAAGACTTGATTAATTGAAATATGTTTCATATAGACAATTGACCACCCAAGTTGACCGGTGATTCACGAACGTTAAAACTTGTAAAAACTATATGATGACATATATATGTATATATATATATAGTTAACAAGATAATATGATAAGTAAACATATCATTAAGTATATTAACAATGAACTACATATGTAAAAACAAGACTACTAACTTAATGATTTTTAAACGAGACATATATGTAACGATTATCGTTGTAAAGACATTTAATGTATATATATCATATTAAGAGATATTCATACATGATAATATCATGATAATATAATAATTTAAAATCTCATTTTATATTCTAAACATTGGGTTAACAACATTTAACAAGATCGTTAACCTAAAGGTTTCAAAACAACACTTACATGTAACGACTAACGATGACTTAACGACTCAGTTAAAATGTATATACATGTAGTGTTTTAATATGTATTTATACACTTTTAAAAGACTTCAATACACTTATCAAAATACTTCTACTTAACAAAAATTCTTACAATTACATCCTCGTTCAGTTTCATCAACAATTCTACTCGTATGCACCCGTATTCGTACTCGTACAATACACAGCTTTTAGATGTATGTACTATTGGTATATACACTCTAATGATCAGCTCTTAGCAGCCCATGTGAGTCACCTAACACATGTGGGAACCATCATTTGGCAACTAGCATGAAATATCTCATAAAATTACAAAAATATGAGTAATCATTCATGACTTATTTACATGAAAACAAAATTACATATCCTTTATATCTAATCCATACACCAACGACCAAAAACACCTACAAACACTTTCATTCTTCAATTTTATTCATCTAATTAATCTCTCTCAAGTTCTATCTTCAAGTTCTAAGTGTTCTTCATATATTCTACAAGTTCTAGTTACATAAAATCAAGAATACTTTCAAGTTTGCTAGCTCACTTCCAATCTTGTAAGGTGATCATCCAACCTCAAGAAATCTTTGTTTCTTACAGTAGGTTATCATTCTAATACAAGGTAATAATCATATTCAAACTTTGGTTCAATTTCTATAACTATAACAATCTTATTTCAAGTGATGATCTTACTTGAACTTGTTTTCGTGTCATGATTCTGCTTCAAGAACTTCAAGCCATCCAAGGATCCGTTGAAGCTAGATCCATTTTTTACTTTTCCAGTAGGTTTATCCAAGGAACTTAAGGTAGTAATGATGTTCATAACATCATTTGATTCATACATATAAAGCTATCTTTTTCGAAGGTTTAAACTTGTAATCACTAGAACATAGTTTAGTTAATTCTAAACTTGTTCGCAAACAAAAGTTAATCCTTCTAACTTGACTTTTAAAATCAACCAAACACATGTTCTATATCTATATGATATGCTAACTTAATGATTTAAAACCTGGAAACACGAAAAACACCGTAAAACCGTATTTACGCCGTCGTAGTAACACCGCGGGCTGTTTTGGGTTAGTTAATTAAAAACTATGATAAACTTTGATTTAAAAGTTGTTATTCTTAGAAAATGATTTTTATTATGAACATGAAACTATATCCAAAAATTATGGTTAAACTCAAAGTGGAAATATGTTTTCTAAAATGGTCATCTAGACGTCGTTCTTTCGACTGAAATGACTACCTTTACAAAAACGACTTGTAACTTATTTTTCCGACAATAAACCTATACTTTTTCTGTTTAGATTCATAAAATAGAGTTCAATATGAAACCATAGCAATTTGATTCACTCAAAACGGATTTAAAATGAAGAAGTTATGGGTAAAACAAGATTGGATAATTTTTCTCATTTTAGCTACGTGAAAATTGGTAACAAATCTATTCCAACCATAACTTAATCAACCTGTATTGTATATTATGTAATCTTGAGATACCATAGACACGTATACAATGTTTCGACCTATCATGTCGACACATCTATATATATTTCGGAACAACCATAGACACTCTATATGTGAATGTTGGAGTTAGCTATACAGGGTTGAGTTGTGATCAATACTGAGATACATATACACTGGGTCGTGGATTGATTCAAGATAATATTTATCAATTTATTTCTGTATATCTAACTGTGGACAACTAGTTGTAGGTTACTAACGAGGACAGCTGACTTAATAAACTTAAAACATCAAAATATATTAAAAGTGTTGTAAATATATTTTGAACATACTTTGATATATATGTATATATTGTTATAGGTTCGTGAATCAACCAGTGGCCAAGTCTTACTTCCCGACGAAGTAAAATCTGTGAAAGTGAGTTATAGTCCCACTTTTAAAATCTAATATTTTTGGGATGAGAATACATGCAGGTTTTATAAATGATTTACAAAATAGACACAAGTACGTGAAACTACATTCTATGGTTGAATTATCGAAATCGGATATGCCCCTTTTTATTAAGTCTGGTAATCTAAGAATTAGGGAACAGACCCCCTAATTGACGCGAATCCTAAAGATAGATCTATTGGGCCTAACAAACCCCATCCAAAGTACCGGATGCTTTAGTACTTCGAAATTTATATCATGTCCGAAGGAGGATCCCGAAATGATGGGGATATTCTTAATTATGCATCTTGTTAATGTTGGTTACCAGGTGTTCACCATATGAATGATTTTTATCTCTATGTATGGGATGTGTATTGAAATATGAAATCTTGTGGTCTATTATTATGATTTGATATATATAGGTTAAACCTATAACTCACCAACATTTTTGTTGACGTTTTAAGCATGTTTATTCTCAGGTGATTATTAAGAGCTTCCGCTGTCGCATACTTAAATAAGGACGAGATTTGGAGTCCATGCTTGTATGATATTGTGTAAAAACTGCATTCAAGAAACTTATCTTGTTGTAACATATTTGTATTGTAAACCATTATGTAATGGTCGTGTGTAAACAAGATATTTTAGATTATCATTATTTGATAATCTACGTAAAGCTTTTTAAACCTTTATTGATGAAATAAAGGTTATGGTTTGTTTTAAAATGAATGCAGTCTTTGAAAAACGTCTCATATAGAGGTCAAAACCTCGCAACGAAATCAATTAATATGGAACGTTTTTAATCAATAAGAACGGGACATTTCAGTTGGTATCCGAGCGTTGGTCTTAGAGAACCAGAAAATTTGCATTAGTGTGTCTTATCGAGTTTGTTAGGATGCATTAGTGAGTCTGGACTTCGACCGTGTTTTCTTTAAAAATGATTGCTTAACATTTTTGTTGGAAACTATATATTTTTAACATATGAATATTATGTGATATATTAATCTCTTATCGTGTTTGATATTATGTGATAGATGTCTACCTCTAGAACAAGTCCCATTGACTCACCTAATAATAATGAAGAGTCAAATGTAAATTGGAATGATTCGTGGACTGATTCACAAGTTCCTGAAGAGGAACCGGAAGAAGAGTCGGAACCGGAAGAAGAATCTGAACCGGAAGAAGAAATAGAACCGGTGGGGGAAATAATAAAACGGTTAAGTAAAAGAGAATCCTCAACCAACCGACCAAGGTTAATTATGGTCAATGGTGTTTCCGCCAAGGAAGCAAAATATTGGGAGGATTACCAATTCTCCGATGAATCGGATTCCGACGATAATTCCGATGATGTTATAGAAATTACCCCAACTGAATTTAAAAAGGCAAAAGAAAATAATAAGGGAAAGGGCATAAAAATAGAGAAATCTAATTCCAACCCCGATGAACTTTATATGTATCGTCAACCCCCGAAGTCCTTAAGTTGTAACAATGACCCGGGAACCTCTAAACCACCAGGTTTTTCTAAACCAATGTGGATAACGACGGCTCGTATTAGGGGAACATCATATATCCCTAGAAACTTGGCAAAACGAACCAAAACCGAACAAGAAGAAACGAGCGAGTCGGAATAAGATAGTTATATTCGTGTGGTGTAATATATGTAATATAGTGTGCTTATGCTTTATGATATATGTAAAAATTGCTTGTATTAATAAGTATTTTTTTTATGAATCTAACTCTTGTCTATTTTACAGTATAAAAACACAAAATGGATAGACAACCCAATATTTTAAGAGACCTACCCGGAGACATGATTGATGAAATCTTGTCTAGAGTCGGTCAGAATTCCTCGGCACAACTATTTAAGGCGAGATCAGTTTGTAAGACATTCGAAGAACGTTCCAAGAATGCCTTGGTTTATAAAAGGCTTTCGTTTGGAAGATGGGGAATATCACATTGGGAAATCCATAAGTTACGATGTGTTTACTTTGACGCATATATTGCGGGGAACCCAAATGCTATTTTACGCAACGGGTTAAGAAATTATTTTGACTCAGTATATCCGAATATAGGACTTCGTGATTTAGAAAAAGTGGCTAACATGCAACATAAAGAAGCATGTTATGCTTACGGGTTAGTAATGTTCGCTTCTCACCAAAGTGAGAATAAGAACATCGGGCTACAACTATTAAACAAAACGTTCCCACAAGTGACGGAGTCGGTAATTGGGGTAAGAAATGAGGTTTTTAGGTTATTACGAGACTGTTGGTCATTACGTAACCCTCGTCCCTTTGATGACGTTACAACACGCTGTCTTATCAACGGCCATAACGGTTATGTTCCACAAGACCAAGGATGGGAAGTAGTCCTAGTAAAACCAGAATGCATGACTTGTTTCTGGATGTATGAATTACGTGTCTTTATTGCCTTTGCTGAACGACTTGTGTACTAGCTAGAATTATCTTCACAACTATCTTGTATCAAAGTTATTGTGTGCTATATTTCATGCTTTATGTAAAATAAGCGGTATTGTAAGTTTGTAAAATATTGTATAAAAGTTTGAACGCGAAATATTATTACAATCAGTTTTTCATATAGAATTGTAGTAGTTGAATTGTATATTAGCTACTAAGTATGAACTTAACGGGTAGGTACTACCCGAATTTAAACTTATAAAACGCTAATATGAAGAAAAAGCTTTTATAAATGAGTTCATATTATGCTACGAAATACTATTAACTACTCTTAATATTCTGTATGATTAACTTGTTCCATTTGACTATTTTGAAGGAAATAGCACCGACTACTCGACACACCGTGAATATGAATGAAGAGGAATTCTGTACTTTTCTAGCTTCAAACATAGCCGCAGTACAGGCTGCGCTACATACCAACAATAACCTTGGATCTTGCAGTACAGGAAATCGTGTAGGATGCACCTACAAAGAATTCACTGCCTGCAAACCTTTGGAATTTGATGGAACCGAAGGACCGATCGGATTGAAACGGTGGACCGAGAAGGTCGAATCGGTGTTTGCCATAAGTAAGTGTACTGAAGAGGACAAAGTGAAGTACGCTACGCATACCTTCACAGGTTCTGCGTTAACATGGTGGAATACCTATCTAGAGCAAGTGGGACAAGATGATGCGTACGCACTACCGTGGTCAGCATTCAAGCACTTGATGAACGAGAAGTACCGTCCCAGAACCGAGGTCAATAAGCTCAAGACAGAACTTAGAGGGTTACGAACCCAAGGATTTGATATTACCACGTACGAAAGACGATTCACAGAATTGTGCCTATTGTGTCCGGGAGCATTCGAAGATGAGGAAGAGAAGATCGACGCATTTGTGAAAGGATTACCGGAAAGAATCCAAGAAGATATAAGTTCACACGAGCCCGCCTCCATACAACAGGCATGTAGAATGGCTCACAAACTAGTGAACCAGATTGAAGAAAGAATTAAAGAACAGACTGCTGAAGAGGCCAATGTGAAGCAAGTCAAAAGAAAGTGGGAGGAAAACGGTGATAAGAATCACCAATACAACAACAACAGCAATTACAACAATAATCGCAACAATTATCCCAACAATCGCAACATCAATCGCAACTACAACAAACGGCCCAACAACAACAACAACAACAGCAACTACAACAATCATCCCAACAACAATAATAACCGCAACAACAACAACAATCAGAAGCAGCTATGCCAAAGGTGTGAAAAGTATCACTCGGGGTTCTGCACCAAATTTTGCAACAAGTGTAAAAGAAATGGTCATAGCGCGGCGAAGTGTGAGGTCTACGGACCAGGGGTTAATAGAACGAAAGGAACAAATGGTGTCGGAATGAGTAATGGCGGAGCAAGTAGTGTCGGAGCAAGTTATGCCAATGTAGTTTGTTATAAATGTGGAAAACCGGGCCACATTATTAGAAATTGCCCGAACCAGGAGAACACGAATGGACAAGGCCGCGGAAGAGTTTTCAATATTAATGCGGCAGAGGCACAGGAAGACCCGGACCTTGTTACGGGTACGTTTCTTATTGACAATAAATCTGCTTACGTTTTATTTGATTCGGGTGCGGATAGAAGCTATATGAGTAGAGATTTTTGTGCTAAATTAAGTTGTCCATTGACGCCTTTGGATAGTAAATTTTTACAAATGGTAAATTAATTTCAGCAGATAATATATGTCGGAATCGAGAAATTAAACTGGTTAGCGAAACATTTAAGATTGATTTGATACCAGTAGAGTTAGGGAGTTTTGATGTGATAATCGGTATTGACTGGTTAAAAGAAGTGAAAGCAGAGATCGTTTGTTACAAAAATGCAATTCGCATTATACGAGAAAAAGGAAAACCCTTAATGGTGTACGGAGAAAAGGGCAACACGAAGCTACATCTTATTAGTAATTTGAAGGCACAAAAACTAATAAGAAAAGGTTGCTATGCTGTTCTAGCACACGTCGAGAAAGTACAAACTGAAGAAAAGAGCATCAATGATGTTCCCATTGCAAAAGAATTTCTCGATGTATTTCCGAAAGAATTGCCGGGATTACCCCCACATCGATCCGTTGAATTTCAAATAGATCTTGTACCAAGAGCTGCACCAATAGCTCGTGCTCCTTACAGACTCGCACCCAGCGAGATGAAAGAACTGCAAAGCCAATTACAAGAACTTTTAGAGCGTGGTTTCATTCGACCAAGCACATCACCATGGGGAGCTCCTGTTTTGTTTGTCAAGAAGAAAGATGGTACATTCAGGTTGTATATCGACTACCGAGAGTTGAACAAACTTACCATCAAGAACCGCTACCCACTACCAAGAATCGACGACTTATTTGATCAACTACAAGGCTCGTCTGTTTATTCAAAGATTGACTTACGTTCCGGGTATCATCAAATGAGGGTGAAAGAAGATGATATTCCAAAGACTGCTTTCAGAACACGTTACGGTCATTACGAGTTTATGGTCATGCCGTTTGGTTTAACTAATGCACCAGCTGTGTTCATGGACCTTATGAACCGAGTGTGTGGACCATACCTTGACAAGTTTGTCATTGTTTTCATTGATGACATACTTATTTACTCAAAGAATGACCAAGAACACGGTGAACATTTGAGAAAGGTGTTAGAAGTATTGAGGAAGGAAGAATGGTACGCTAAGTTTTCAAAGTGTGCATTTTGGTTGGAAGAAGTTCAATTCCTCGGTCACATAGTGAACAAAGAAGGTATTAAGGTGGATCAGGCAAAGATAGAAACTGTTGAAAAGTGGTAAACCCCGAAAACTCCGAAACACATACGCCAGTTTTTAGGACTAGCCGGTTACTACAGAAGATTCATCCAAGACTTTTCCAGAATAGCAAAACCCTTGACTGCATTAACGCATAAAGGGAAGAAATTTGAATGGAATAATGAACAAGAGAAAGCGTTTCAGTTATTGAAGAAAAAGCTAACTACGGCACCTATATTGTCATTGCCTGAAGGGAATGATGATTTGTGATTTATTGTGACGCATCAAAGCAAGGTCTCGATTGTGTATTAATGCAACGAACGAAGGTGATTGCTTATGCGTCTAGACAATTGAAGATTCACGAACAAAATTATACGACGCATGATTTGGAATTAGGCGCGGTTGTTTTTGCATTAAAGACTTGGAGGCACTACTTATATGGGGTCAAAAGTATTATATATACCGACCACAAAAGTCTTCAACACATATTTAATCAGAAACAACTGAATATGAGGCAGCGTAGGTGGATTGAATTATTGAATGATTACGACTTTGAGATTCGTTACCACCCGGGGAAGGCAAATGTGGTAGCCGATGCCTTGAGCAGGAAGGACAGAGAACCCATTCGAGTAAAATCTATGAATATAATGATTCATAATAACCTTACTACTCAAATAAAGGAGGCGCAACAAGGAGTTTTAAAAGAGGGAAATTTAAAGGATGAAATACCCAAAGGATCGGAGAAGCATCTTAATATTCGGGAAGACGGAACGCGGTATAGGGCTGAAAGGATTTGGGTACCAAAATTTGGAGATATGAGAGAAGTGGTACTTAGAGAAGCTCATAAAACCAGATACTCAATACATCCTGGAACGGGGAAGATGTACAAGGATCTCAAGAAACATTTTTGGTGGCCGGGTATGAAAGCCGATGTTGCTAAATACGTAGGAGAATGTTTGATGTGTTCTAAGGTCAAAGCTGAGCATCAAAAACCATCAGGACTACTTCAACAACCCGAAATCCCGGAATGGAAATGGGAAAACATTACCATGGATTTCATCACTAAATTGCCAAGGACTGCAAGTGGTTTTGATACTATTTGGGTAATAGTTGATCGTCTCACCAAATCAGCACACTTCCTGCCAATAAGAGAAGATGACAAGATGGAGAAGTTAGCACGACTGTATTTGAAGGAAGTCGTCTCCAGACATGGAATACCAATCTCTATTATCTCTGATAGGGATGGCAGATTTGTTTCAAGATTCTGGCAGACATTACAGCAAGCATTAGGAACTCGTCTAGACATGAGTACTGCCTATCATCCACAAACTGATGGGCAGAGCGAAAGGACAATACAAACGCTTGAAGACATGCTACGAGCATGTGTTATTATTTCAGAAACAGTTGGGATCGACATCTACCGTTAGCAGAATTTTCCTACAACAACAGCTACCATTCAAGCATTGAGATAGCGCCGTTTGAAGCACTTTGTGGTAGAAAGTGCAGGTCTCCGATTTGTTGGAGTGAAGTGGGGGATAGACAGATTACGGGTCCGGAGATTATACAAGAAACTACCGAGAAGATCATCCAAATTCAACAACGGTTGAAAACCGCCCAAGGTCGACAAAAGAGCTACGCTGACATTAAAAGAAAAGATATAGAATTTGAAATTGGAGAGATGGTCATGCTTAAAGTTGCACCTTGGAAAGGCGTTGTTCGATTTGGTAAACGAGGGAAATTAAATCCAAGGTATATTGGACCATTCAAGATTATTGATCGTGTCGGACCAGTAGCTTACCGACTTGAGTTACCTCAACAACTCGCGACTGTACATAACACTTTCCACGTCTCGAATTTGAAGAAATGTTTTGCTAAAGAAGATCTCACTATTCCGTTAGATGAAATCCAAATCAACGAAAAACTTCAATTCATCGAAGAACCCGTCGAAATAATGGATCGTGAGGTTAAAAGACTTAAGCAAAACAAGATACCAATTGTTAAGGTTCGATGGAATGCTCGTAGAGGACCCGAGTTCACCTGGGAGCATGAAGATCAGATGAAGAAGAAATACCCGCATCTATTTCCAGAAGATTCGTCAACACCTTCAACAGCTTAAAATTTCGGGACGAAATTTATTTAACGGGAAGGTACTGTAGTGACCCGAACTTTTCCATGTTTATATATATTAATTGAGATTGATATTTACATGATTAAATGTTTCCAACATGTTAAGCAATCAAACTTGTTAAGACTTGATTAATTGAAATATGTTTCATATAGACAATTGACCACCCAAGTTGACCGGTGATTCACGAACGTTAAAACTTGTAAAAACTATATGATGACATATATATGTATATATATATAGTTAACATGATAATATGATAAGTAAACATATTATTAAGTATATTAACAATGAACTACATATGTAAAAACAAGACTACTAACTTAATGATTTTTAAACGAGACATATATGTAACGATTATCGTTGTAAAGATATTTAATGTATATATATCATATTAAGAGATATTCATACATGATAATATCATGATAATATAATAATTTAAAATCTCATTTGATATTCTAAACATTGGGTTAACAACATTTAACAAGATCGTTAACCTAAAGGTTTCAAAACAACACTTACATGTAACGACTAACGATGACTTAACGACTCAGTTAAAATGTATATACATGTAGTGTTTTAATATGTATTTATACACTTTTGAAAGACTTCAATACACTTATCAAAATACTTCTACTTAACAAAAATGCTTACAATTACATCCTCGTTCAGTTTCATCAACAATTCTACTCGTATGCACCCGTATTCGTACTCGTACAATACACAGCTTTTAGATGTATGTACTATTGGTATATACACTCTAATGATCAGCTCTTAGCAGCCCATGTGAGTCACCTAACACATGTGGGAACCATCATTTGGCAACTAGCATGAAATATCTCATAAAATTACAAAAATATGAGTAATCATTCATGACTTATTTACATGAAAACAAAATTACATATCCTTTATATCTAATCCATACACCAACGACCAAAAACACCTACAAACACTTTCATTCTTCAATTTTCTTCATCTATTTAATCTCTCTCAAGTTCTATCTTCAAGTTCTAAGTGTTCTTCATATATTCTACAAGTTCTAGTTACATAAAATCAAGAATACTTTCAAGTTTGCTAGCTCACTTCCAATCTTGTAAGGTGATCATCCAACCTCAAGAAATCTTTGTTTCTTACAGTAGGTTATCATTCTAATACAAGGTAATAATCATATTCAAACTTTGCTTCAATTTCTATAACTATAACAATCTTATTTCAAGTGATGATCTTACTTGAACTTGTTTTCGTGTCATGATTCTGCTTCAAGAACTTCGAGCCATCCAAGGATCCGTTAAAGCTAGATCCATTTTTCACTTTTCCAGTAGGTTTATCCAAGGAACTTAAGGTAGTAATGATGTTCATAACATCATTCGATTCATACATATAAAGCTATCTTATTCGAAGGTTTAAACTTGTAATCACTAGAACATAGTTTAGTTAATTCTAAACTTGTTCGCAAACAAAAGTTAATCCTTCTAACTTGACTTTTAAAATCAACCAAACACATGTTCTATATCTATATGATATGCTAACTTAATGATTTAAAACATGGAAACACGAAAAACACCGTAAAACCGGATTTACGCCGTCGTAGTAACACCGCGGGCTGTTTTGGGTTAGTTAATTAAAAACTATGATAAACTTTGATTTAAAAGTTATTATTCTTAGAAAATGATTTTTATTATAAACATGAAACTATATCCAAAAATTATGGTTAAACTCAAAGTGGAAGTATGTTTTCTAAAATGGTCATCTAGACGTCGTTCTTTCGACTGAAATGACTACCTTTACAAAAACGACTTGTAACTTATTTTTCTGACAATAAACCTATACTTTTTCTGTTTAGATTCATAAAATAGAGTTCAATATGAAACCATAGCAATTTGATTCACTCAAAACGGATTTAAAATGAAGAAGTTATGGGTAAAACAAGATTGGATAATTTTTCTCATTTTAGCTACGTGAAAATTGGTAACAAATCTATTCCAACCATAACTTAATCAACTTGTATTGTATATTATGTAATCTTGAGATACCATAGACACGTATACAATATTTCGACCTATCATGTCGACACATCTATATATATTTCGGAACAACCATAGACACTCTATATGTGAATGTTGGAGTTAGCTATACAGGGTTGAGGTTGATTCCAAAATATGTATAGTTTGAGTTGTAATCAATACTAAGATACGTATACACTGGGTCGTGGATTGATTCAAGATAATATTTATCAATTTATTTCTGTATATCTAACTGTGGACAACTAGTTGTAGGTTACTAACGAGGACAGCTGACTTAATAAACTTAAAACATCAAAATATATTAAAAGTGTTGTAAATATATTTTGAACATACTTTGATATATATGTATATATTGTTATAGGTTCGTGAATCAACCAGTGGCCAAGTCTTACTTCCCGACGAAGTAAAATCTGTGAAAGTGAGTTATAGTCCCACTTTTAAAATCTAATATTTTTGGGATGAGAATACATGCAGGTTTTATAAATGATTTACAAAATAGACACAAGTATGTGAAACTACATTCTATGGTTGAATTATCGAAATCGGATATGCCCCTTTTTATTAAGTCTGGTAATCTAAGAATTAGGGAACAGACCCCCTAATTGACGCGAATCCTAAAGATAGATCTATTGGGCCTAACAAACCCCATCCAAAGTACCGGATGCTTTAGTACTTCGAAATTTATATCATGTCCGAAGGAGGATCCCGAAATGATGGGGATATTCTTAAATATGCATCTTGTTAATGTTGGTTACCAGGTGTTCACCATATGAATGATTTTTATCTCTATGTATGGGATGTGTATTGAAATATGAAATCTTGTGGTCTATTATTATGATTTGATATATATAGGTTAAACCTATAACTCACCAACATTTTTGTTGACGTTTTAAGCATGTTTATTCTCAGGTGATTATTAAGAGCTTCCGCTGTCGCATACTTAAATAAGGACGAGATTTGGAGTCCATGCTTGTATGATATTGTGTAAAAACTGCATTCAAGAAACTTATTTTGTTGTAACATATTTGTATTGTAAACCATTATGTAATGGTCGTGTGTAAACAAGATATTTTAGATTATCATTATTTGATAATCTACGTAAAGCTTTTTAAACCTTTATTGATGAAATAAAGGTTATGGTTTGTTTTAAAATGAATGCAGTCTTTGAAAAACGTCTCATATAGAGGTCAAAACCTCGCAACGAAATCAATTAATATGGAACGTTTTTAATCAATAAGAACGGGACATTTCAGTTGGTATCCGAGCGTTGGTCTTAGAGAACCAGAAAATTTGCATTAGTGTGTCTTATCGAGTTTGTTAGGATGCATTAGTGAGTCTGGACTTCGACCGTGTTTTCTTTAAAAATGATTGCTTAACATTTTTGTTGGAAACTATATATTTTTAACATATGAATATTATGTGATATATTAATCTCTTATCGTGTTTGATATTATGTGATAGATGTCTACCTCTAGAACAAGTCCCATTGACTCACCTAATAATAATGAAGAGTCAAATGTAAATTGGAATGATTCGTGGACTGATTCACAAGTTCCTGAAGAGGAACCGGAAGAAGAGTCGGAACCGGAAGAAGAATCGGAACCGGAAGAAGAATCTGAACCGGAAGAAGAAATAGAACCGGTGGGGGAAATAATAAAACGGTTAAGTAAAAGAGAATCCTCAATCAACCGACCAAGGTTAATTATGGTCAATGGTGTTTCCGCCAAGGAAGCAAAATATTGGGAGGATTACCAATTCTCCGATGAATCGGATTCCGACGATAATTCCGATGATGTTATAGAAATTACCCCAACTGAATTTAAAAAGGCAAAAGAAAATAATAAGGGAAAGGGCATAAAAATAGAGAAATCTAATTCCAACCCCGATGAACTTTATATGTATCGTCAACCCCCGAAGTCCTTAAGTTGTAACAATGACCCGGGAACCTCTAAACCACCAGGTTTTTCTAAACCAATGTGGATAACGACGGCTCGTATTAGGGGAACATCATATATCCCTAGAAACTTGGCAAAACGAACCAAAACCGAACAAGAAGAAACGAGCGAGTCGGAATAAGATAGTTATATTCGTGTGGTGTAATATATGTAATATAGTGTGCTTATGCTTTATGATATATGTAAAAATTGCTTGTATTAATAAGTATTTTTTTTATGAATCTAACTCTTGTCTATTTTACAGTATAAAAACACAAAATGGATAGACAACCCAATATTTTAAGAGACCTACCCGGAGACATGATTGATGAAATCTTGTCTAGAGTCGGTCAGAATTCCTCGGCACAACTATTTAAGGCGAGATCAGTTTGTAAGACATTCGAAGAACGTTCCAAGAATGCCTTGGTTTATAAAAGGCTTTCGTTCGGAAGATGGGGAATATCACATTGGGAAATCCATAAGTTACGATGTGTTTACTTTGACGCATATATTGCGGGGAACCCAAATGCTATTTTACGCAACGGGTTAAGAAATTATTTTGACTCAGTATATCCGAATATAGGACTTCGTGATTTAGAAAAAGTGGCTAACATGCAACATAAAGAAGCATGTTATGCTTACGGGTTAGTAATGTTCGCTTCTCACCAAAGTGAGAACAAGAACATCGGGCTACAACTATTAAACAAAACGTTCCCACAAGTGACGGAGTCGGTAATTGGGGTAAGAAATGAGGTTTTTAGGTTATTACGAGACTATTGGTCATTACGTAACCCTCATCCCTTTGATGACGTTACAACACGCTGTCTTATCAACGGCCATAACGGTTATGTTCCACAAGACCAAGGATGGGAAGTAGTCCTAGTAAAACCAGAATGCATGACTTGTTTCTGGATGTATGAATTACGTGTCTTTATTGCCTTTGCTGAACGACTTGGGTACTAGCTAGAATTATCTTCACAACTATCTTGTATCAAAGTTATTGTGTGCTATATTTCATGCTTTATGTAAAATAAGCCGTATTGTAAGTTTGTAAAATATTGTATAAAAGTTTGAACGCGAAATATTATTACAATCAGTTTTTCATATAGAATTGTAGTAGTTGAATTGTATATTAGCTACTAAGTATGAACTTAACGGGTAGGTACTACCCGAATTTAAACTTATAAAACGCTAATATGAAGAAAAAGCTTTTATAAATGAGTTCATATTATGCTACGAAATACTATTAACTACTCTTAATATTCTGTATGATTAACTTGTTCCATTTGACTATTTTGAAGGAAATAGCACCGACTACTCGACACACCGTGAATATGAATGAAGAGGAATTCCGTACTTTTCTAGCTTCAAACATAGCCGCAGTACACGCTGCGCTACATACCAACAATAACCTTGGATCTTGCAGTACAGGAAATCGTGTAGGATGCACCTACAAAGAATTCACTGCCTGCAAACCTTTGGAATTTGATGGAACCGAAGGACCGATCGGATTGAAACGGTGGACCGAGAAGGTCGAATCGGTGTTTGCCATAAGTAAGTGTACTGAAGAGGACAAAGTGAAGTACGCTACGCATACCTTCACAGGTTCTGCGTTAACATGGTGGAATACCTATCTAGAGCAAGTGGGACAAGATGATGCGTACGCACTACCGTGGTCAGCATTCAAGCACTTGATGAACGAGAAGTACCGTCCCAGAACCGAGGTCAATAAGCTCAAGACAGAACTTAGAGGGTTACGAACCCAAGGATTTGATATTACCACGTACGAAAGACGATTCACAGAATTGTGCCTATTGTGTCCGGGAGCATTCGAAGATGAGGAAGAGAAGATCGACGCATTTGTGAAAGGATTACCGGAAAGAATCCAAGAAGATATAAGTTCACACGAGCCCGCCTCCATACAACAGGCATGTAGAATGGCTCACAAACTAGTGAACCAGATTGAAGAAAGAATTAAAGAACAGACTGCTGAAGAGGCCAATGTGAAGCAAGTCAAAAGAAAGTGGGAGGAAAACGGTGATAAGAATCACCAATACAACAACAACAGCAATTACAACAATAATCGCAACAATTATCCCAACAATCTCAACATCAATCGCAACTACAACAAACGGCCCAACAACAACAACAACAACAGCAACTACAACAATCATCCCAACAACAATAATAACCGCAACAACAACAACAATCAGAAGCAGCTATGCCAAAGGTGTGAAAAGTATCACTCGGGGTTCTGCACCAAATTTTGCAACAAGTGTAAAAGAAATGGTCATAGCGCGGCGAAGTGTGAGGTCTACGGACCAGGGGTTAATAGAACGAAAGGAACAAATGGTGTCGGAATGAGTAATGGCGGAGCAAGTAGTGTCGGAGCAAGTTATGCCAATGTAGTTTGTTATAAATGTGGAAAACCGGGCCACATTATTAGAAATTGCCCGAACCAGGAGAACACGAATGGACAAGGCCGCGGAAGAGTTTTCAATATTAATGCGGCAGAGGCACAGGAAGACCTGGACCTTGTTACGGGTACGTTTCTTATTGACAATAAATCTGCTTACGTTTTATTTGATTCGGGTGCGGATAGAAGCTATATGAGTAGAGATTTTTGTGCTAAATTAAGTTGTCCATTGACGCCTTTGGATAGTAAATTTTTACAAATGGTAAATTAATTTCAGCAGATAATATATGTCGGAATCGAGAAATTAAACTGGTTAGCGAAACATTTAAGATTGATTTGATACCAGTAGAGTTAGGGAGTTTTGATGTGATAATCGGTATGGACTGGTTAAAAGAAGTGAAAGCAGAGATCGTTTGTTACAAAAATGCAATTCGCATTATACGAGAAAAAGGAAAACCCTTAATGGTGTACGGAGAAAAGGGCAACACGAAGCTACATCTTATTAGTAATTTGAAGGCACAAAAACTAATAAGAAAAGGTTGCTATGCTGTTCTAGCACACGTCGAGAAAGTACAAACTGAAGAAAAGAGCATCAATGATGTTCCCATTGCAAAAGAATTTCTCGATGTATTTCCGAAAGAATTGCCGGGATTACCCCCACATCGATCCGTTGAATTTCAAATAGATCTTGTACCAAGAGCTGCACCAATAGCTCGTGCTCCTTACAGACTCGCACCCAGCGAGATGAAAGAACTGCAAAGCCAATTACAAGAACTTTTAGAGCGTGGTTTCATTCGACCAAGCACATCACCATGGGGAGCTCCTGTTTTGTTTGTCAAGAAGAAAGATGGTACATTCAGGTTGTATATCGACTACCGAGAGTTGAACAAACTTACCATCAAGAACCGCTACCCACTACCAAGAATCGACGACTTATTTGATCAACTACAAGGCTCGTCTGTTTATTCAAAGATTGACTTACGTTCCGGGTATCATCAAATGAGGGTGAAAGAAGATGATATTCCAAAGACTGCTTTCAGAACACGTTACGGTCATTACGAGTTTATGGTCATGCCGTTTGGTTTAACTAATGCACCAGCTGTGTTCATGGACCTTATGAACCGAGTGTGTGGACCATACCTTGACAAGTTTGTCATTGTTTTCATTGATGACATACTTATTTACTCAAAGAATGACCAAGAACACGGTGAACATTTGAGAAAGGTGTTAGAAGTATTGAGGAAGGAAGAATTGTACGCTAAGTTTTCAAAGTGTGCATTTTGGTTGGAAGAAGTTCAATTCCTTGGTCACATAGTGAACAAAGAAGGTATTAAGGTGGATCCGGCAAAGATAGAAACTGTTGAAAAGTGGTAAACCCCGAAAACTCCGAAACACATACGCCAGTTTTTAGGACTAGCCGGTTACTACAGAAGATTCATCCAAGACTTTTCCAGAATAGCAAAACCCTTGACTGCATTAACGCATAAAGGGAAGAAATTTGAATGGAATAATGAACAAGAGAAAGCGTTTCAGTTATTGAAGAAAAAGCTAACTACGGCACCTATATTGTCATTGCCTGAAGGGAATGATGATTTGTGATTTATTGTGATGCATCAAAGCAAGGTCTCGGTTGTGTATTAATGCAACGAACGAAGGTGATTGCTTATGCGTCTAGACAATTGAAGATTCACGAACAAAATTATACGACGCATGATTTGGAATTAGGCGCGGTTGTTTTTGCATTAAAGACTTGGAGGCACTACTTATATGGGGTCAAAAGTATTATATATACCGACCACAAAAGTCTTCAACACATATTTAATCAGAAACAACTGAATATGAGGCAGCGTAGGTGGATTGAATTATTGAATGATTACGACTTTGAGATTCGTTACCACCCGGGGAAGGCAAATGTGGTAGCCGATGCCTTGAGCAGGAAGGACAGAGAACCCATTCGAGTAAAATCTATGAATATAATGATTCATAATAACCTTACTACTCAAATAAAGGAGGCGCAACAAGGAGTTTTAAAAGAGGGAAATTTAAAGGATGAAATACCCAAAGGATCGGAGAAGCATCTTAATATTCGGGAAGACGGAACGCGGTATAGGGCTGAAAGGATTTGGGTACCAAAATTTGGAGATATGAGAGAAGTGGTACTTAGAGAAGCTCATAAAACCAGATACTCAATACATCCTGGAACGGGGAAGATGTACAAGGATCTCAAGAAACATTTTTGGTGGCCGGGTATGAAAGCCGATGTTGCTAAATACGTAGGAGAATGTTTGATGTGTTCTAAGGTCAAAGCTGAGCATCAAAAACCATCAGGACTACTTCAACAACCCGAAATCCCGGAATGGAAATGGGAAAACATTACCATGGATTTCATCACTAAATTGCCAAGGACTGCAAGTGGTTTTGATACTATTTGGGTAATAGTTGATCGTCTCACCAAATCAGCACACTTCCTGCCAATAAGAGAAGATGACAAGATGGAGAAGTTAGCACGACTGTATTTGAAGGAAGTCGTCTCCAGACATGGAATACCAATCTCTATTATCTCTGATAGGGATGGCAGATTTGTTTCAAGATTCTGGCAGACATTACAGCAAGCATTAGGAACTCGTCTAGACATGAGTACTGCCTATCATCCACAAACTGATGGGCAGAGCGAAAGGACAATACAAACGCTTGAAGACATGCTACGAGCATGTGTTATTATTTCAGAAACAGTTGGGATCGACATCTACCGTTAGCAGAATTTTCCTACAACAACAGCTACCATTCAAGCATTGAGATAGCGCCGTTTGAAGCACTTTGTGGTAGAAAGTGCAGGTCTCCGATTTGTTGGAGTGAAGTGGGGGATAGACAGATTACGGGTCCGGAGATTATACAAGAAACTACCGAGAAGATCATCCAAATTCAACAACGGTTTAAAACCGCCCAAGGTCGACAAAAGAGCTACGCTGACATTAAAAGAAAAGATATAGAATTTGAAATTGGAGAGATGGTCATGCTTAAAGTTGCACCTTGGAAAGGCGTTGTTCGATTTGGTAAACGAGGGAAATTAAATCCAAGGTATATTGGACCATTCAAGATTATTGATCGTGTCGGACCAGTAGCTTACCGACTTGAGTTACCTCAACAACTCGCGGCTGTACATAACACTTTCCACGTCTCGAATTTGAAGAAATGTTTTGCTAAAGAAGATCTCACTATTCCGTTAGATGAAATCCAAATCAACGAAAAACTTCAATTCATCGAAGAACCCGTCGAAATAATGGATCGTGAGGTTAAAAGACTTAAGCAAAACAAGATACCAATTGTTAAGGTTCGATGGAATGCTCGTAGAGGACCCGAGTTCACCTGGGAGCATGAAGATCAGATGAAGAAGAAATACCCGCATCTATTTCCAGAAGATTCGTCAACACCTTCAACAGCTTAAAATTTCGGGACGAAATTTATTTAACGGGAAGGTACTGTAGTGACCCGAACTTTTCCATGTTTATATATATTAATTGAGATTGATATTTACATGATTAAATGTTTCCAACATGTTAAGCAATCAAACTTGTTAAGACTTGATTAATTGAAATATGTTTCATATAGACAATTGACCACCCAAGTTGACCGGTGATTCACGAACGTTAAAACTTGTAAAAACTATATGATGACATATATATGTATATATATATAGTTAACATGATAATATGATAAGTAAACATATCATTAAGTATATTAACAATGAACTACATATGTAAAAACAAGACTACTAACTTAATGATTTTTAAACGAGACATATATGTAACGATTATCGTTGTAAAGACATTTAATGTATATATATCATATTAAGAGATATTCATACATGATAATATCATGATAATATAATAATTTAAAATCTCATTTGATATTCTAAACATTGGGTTAACAACATTTAACAAGATCGTTAACCTAAAGGTTTCAAAACAACACTTACATGTAACGACTAACGATGACTTAACGACTCAGTTAAAATGTATATACATGTAGTGTTTTAATATGTATTTATACACTTTTGAAAGACTTCAATACACTTATCAAAATACTTCTACTTAACAAAAATGCTTACAATTACATCCTCGTTCAGTTTCATCAACAATTCTACTCGTATGCACCCGTATTCGTACTCGTACAATACACAGCTTTTAGATGTATGTACTATTGGTATATACACTCTAATGATCAGCTCTTAGCAGCCCATGTGAGTCACCTAACACATGTGGGAACCATCATTTGGCAACTAGCATGAAATATCTCATAAAATTACAAAAATATGAGTAATCATTCATGACTTATTTACATGAAAACAAAATTACATATCCTTTATATCTAATCCATACACCAACGACCAAAAACACCTACAAACACTTTCATTCTTCAATTTTCTTCATCTATTTAATCTCTCTCAAGTTCTATCTTCAAGTTCTAAGTGTTCTTCATATATTCTACAAGTTCTAGTTACATAAAATCAAGAATACTTTCAAGTTTGCTAGCTCACTTCCAATCTTGTAAGGTGATCATCCAACCTCAAGAAATCTTTGTTTCTTACAGTAGGTTATCATTCTAATACAAGGTAATAATCATATTTAAACTTTGGTTCAATTTCTATAACTATAACAATCTTATTTCAAGTGATGATCTTACTTGAACTTGTTTTCGTGTCATGATTCTGCTTCAAGAACTTCGAGCCATCCAAGGATCCGTTAAAGCTAGATCCATTTTTCACTTTTCCAGTAGGTTTATCCAAGGAACTTAAGGTAGTAATGATGTTCATAACATCATTCGATTCATACATATAAAGCTATCTTATTCGAAGGTTTAAACTTGTAATCACTAGAACATAGTTTAGTTAATTCTAAACTTGTTCGCAAACAAAAGTTAATCCTTCTAACTTGACTTTTAAAATCAACCAAACACATGTTCTATATCTATATGATATGCTAACTTAATGATTTAAAACCTGGAAACACGAAAAACACCGTAAAACCGGATTTACGCCGTCGTAGTAACACCGCGGGCTGTTTTGGGTTAGTTAATTAAAAACTATGATAAACTTTGATTTAAAAGTTGTTATTCTTAGAAAATGATTTTTATTATAAACATGAAACTATATCCAAAAATTATGGTTAAACTCAAAGTGGAAGTATGTTTTCTAAAATGGTCATCTAGACGTCGTTCTTTCGACTGAAATGACTACTTTTACAAAAACGACTTGTAACTTATTTTTCTGACTATAAACCTATACTTTTTCTGTTTAGATTCATAAAATAGAGTTCAATATGAAACCATAGCAATTTGATTCACTCAAAACGGATTTAAAATGAAGAAGTTATGGGTAAAACAAGATTGGATAATTTTTCTCATTTTAGCTACGTGAAAATTGGTAACAAATCTATTCCAACCATAACTTAATCAACTTGTATTGTATATTATGTAATCTTGAGATACCATAGACACGTATACAATATTTCGACCTATCATGTCGACACATCTATATATATTTCGGAACAACCATAGACACTCTATATGTGAATGTTGGAGTTAGCTATACAGGGTTGAGGTTGATTCCAAAATATGTATAGTTTGAGTTGTAATCAACACTAAGATACGTATACACTGGGTCGTGGATTGATTCAAGATAATATTTATCAATTTATTTCTGTATATCTAACTGTGGACAACTAGTTGTAGGTTACTAACGAGGACAGCTGACTTAATAAACTTAAAACATCAAAATATATTAAAAGTGTTGTAAATATATTTTGAACATACTTTGATATATATGTATATATTGTTATAGGTTCGTGAATCAACCAGTGGCCAAGTCTTACTTCCCGACGAAGTAAAATCTGTGAAAGTGAGTTATAGTCCCACTTTTAAAATCTAATATTTTTGGGATGAGAATACATGCAGGTTTTATAAATGATTTACAAAATAGACACAAGTATGTGAAACTACATTCTATGGTTGAATTATCGAAATCGGATATGCCCCTTTTTATTAAGTCTGGTAATCTAAGAATTAGGGAACAGACCCCCTAATTGACGCGAATCCTAAAGATAGATCTATTGGGCCTAACAAACCCCATCCAAAGTACCGGATGCTTTAGTACTTCGAAATTTATATCATGTCCGAAGGAGGATCCCGAAATGATGGGGATATTCTTAAATATGCATCTTGTTAATGTTGGTTACCAGGTGTTCACCATATGAATGATTTTTATCTCTATGTATGGGATGTGTATTGAAATATGAAATCTTGTGGTCTATTATTATGATTTGATATATATAGGTTAAACCTATAACTCACCAACATTTTTGTTGACGTTTTAAGCATGTTTATTCTCAGGTGATTATTAAGAGCTTCCGCTGTCGCATACTTAAATAAGGACGAGATTTGGAGTCCATGCTTGTATGATATTGTGTAAAAACTGCATTCAAGAAACTTATTTTGTTGTAACATATTTGTATTGTAAACCATTATGTAATGGTCGTGTGTAAACAAGATATTTTAGATTATCATTATTTGATAATCTACGTAAAGCTTTTTAAACCTTTATTGATGAAATAAAGGTTATGGTTTGTTTTAAAATGAATGCAGTCTTTGAAAAACGTCTCATATAGAGGTCAAAACCTCGCAACGAAATCAATTAATATGGAACGTTTTTAATCAATAAGAACGGGACATTTCAGTTGGTATCCGAGCGTTGGTCTTAGAGAACCAGAAAATTTGCATTAGTGTGTCTTATCGAGTTTGTTAGGATGCATTAGTGAGTCTGGACTTCGACCGTGTTTTCTTTAAAAATGATTGCTTAACATTTTTGTTGGAAACTATATATTTTTAACATATGAATATTATGTGATATATTAATCTCTTATCGTGTTTGATATTATGTGATAGATGTCTACCTCTAGAACAAGTCCCATTGACTCACCTAATAATAATGAAGAGTCAAATGTAAATTGGAATGATTCGTGGACTGATTCACAAGTTCCTGAAGAGGAACCGGAAGAAGAGTCGGAACCGGAAGAAGAATCGGAACCGGAAGAAGAATCTGAACCGGAAGAAGAAATAGAACCGGTGGGGGAAATAATAAAATGGTTAAGTAAAAGAGAATCCTCAACCAACCGACCAAGGTTAATTATGGTCAATGGTGTTTCCGCCAAGGAAGCAAAATATTGGGAGGATTACCAATTCTCCGATGAATCGGATTCCGACGAGAATTCCGATGATGTTATAGAAATTACCCCAACTGAATTTAAAAAGGCAAAAGAAAATAATAAGGGAAAGGGCATAAAAATAGAGAAATCTAATTCCAACCCCGATGAACTTTATATGTATCGTCAACCCCCGAAGTCCTTAAGTTGTAACAATGACCCGGGAACCTCTAAACCACCAGGTTTTTCTAAACCAATGTGGATAACGACGGCTCGTATTAGGGGAACATCATATATCCCTAGAAACTTGGCAAAACGAACCAAAACCGAACAAGAAGAAACGAGCGAGTCGGAATAAGATAGTTATATTCGTGTGGTGTAATATATGTAATATAGTGTGCTTATGCTTTATGATATATGTAAAAATTGCTTGTATTAATAAGTATTTTTTTTATGAATCTAACTCTTGTCTATTTTACAGTATAAAAACACAAAATGGATAGACAACCCAATATTTTAAGAGACCTACCCGGGTAAGTTTGGGTCATGAGGACTCAAAGATGACTAACCTAGGGTTTTGAAATGCTAAATGAGTTTATGAGTCTTAAATTGGTTAGTTAACTACTAGCACACCTAGATGTTATGTAATTGGGTGTTATTTGGGTATGTGATGACCCAAATGGGTGTGTAAACCTCGAAATGGGTAAAACGGGTCTTTGATGACCTAAATTGTCTTGCTAGTATGAAAATGCGTTAACCTTGTGATTTTATGGATATTAAGACCATAAATGACTAGAGATAGGGTTTTGGTGAAGTTGACCCATTATTAGGGTTAAGTGTGCAAATGGGTCGGAATTGCACCTTGGGTCAAAAAGACTCTAGAATGTTGAATGAGTTGGTTGACCAACTTGAGTTGTGATTGATTATGTGCTAAATGTAATAGGTACGTTACATTGAAGTTGCAAGCTCAGTTATCTTTCACAAAAGGCTGTAAGGTGAGTGGAATAATTATATGCGTAGATATATAATGTATTTATTTGTGTAGCATGAGATGTGAAGTGTCGATGTGCTAAGACACCACGTTCACGTGATGAGTGAAGTGTCGATGTGCTAAGATGCCACTCAAAGTAATATGACGGGTGAAGTGTCGATGTGTTAAGACGTCACCCGGGGTGAAGTGTCGATGTGTTAAGCCACCACCCGGAGTGAAGTATCGATGTGCTAAGATGCCGCTCCAAGAAAGTAAAGGATGAAGTGCCGACGTGTTAAGACACCATCCGGGGTGAAGTATCGACATGTTAAGATGCCACCCCAAGCAATATGAAGAGTGAAGTGTCGACGTGTTAAGACACCACTCGGAGTGAAGTATCGATGTGTTAAGATGCCACTCCAAGAACTATCACGGGTGAAGTGTCGATGTGTTAAGACGCCACCCGGGGTGAAGCATCGACGTGTTAAGATGCCACCCGTGGGATTAGTGTACGACGTGTTAAGTACTCTAATGGTTGTTATGAACACCAATGGGAAATTTGAGTACCATTCCTTGTACGAATGGTTAACCATGGTTATTGTGTTGTAGTGTAGCGTATTATATTGTTCGGAGTATATATATATGCTATTATTGTGCTAGCTTGCGGTATTGGAGGTTAATAGCTTTGTATTTGAGATTATAAGTTAATTGTGTTGCTAGCATGTATGTGATATGTGAGTAAGTGATTGCAAGTAGGTATATTATATATGTATGTGTATAATTATTGCATTCACTAAGCGTTAGCTTACCCTCTCGTTGTTTACCTTTTTAGGCTCCGACGTGGACAAAGGCAAAAGTATTCGGTTGGATTAGTGGTCTCCCGCTTGTTTTGATAGGGGATGTTTTTGGGTGTTTAGATTTTGAAGTATGACCGAGGTTGGGTAGTTTAACCCCAAACACCGTGCTCTAGGTGTCGTTTGGAACTTAAACTATGATGGTCGAAACTTGTATTTTGAACGAATTTCGTAAAATGGGACATTGTGGGCCCGGTGTTGTAAAACTTGTTTTGATGATGAAAATCTCTTAGTTTTACTTATTATAACATGTTGTGAAAAGGTTTTCGTTTAAAAGTATCGGGAGGAGGGATTTCCGCTCATTTAATTTGAAACCCGAGATCAGAACCTGACAGTTCATTGGGACGCCGTCCCAATTGATTGGACGCCGTCCAAGTCTTCAGTACTGGACGCCGTCCAGGAAGCTGGACGCCGTCCAGATGTACTAGTCCAGAAAAAAAAATTGGTGTATTTTTGGGTATAACAAGGTCGGGTTGTTACACCATTACAAGTGATGCTTAATCGCAAGAAGAAGAAATGAAAGGACAAAGCTCCAAAATAGAAATTGGAGTATAAATCGCAGCAAATAGGAGGGAGTATTAACTTTGGGTGTCAATGATTATAGAAGACAGAAGCAGGGACTTTGAAGTATAAGGGAAGATATAAAACCCAACAACAACCCAGAAATTATAAACCATATATATCGATGCATATAGCAATATAAAGACACGGGAGAACTAAAAACACTATAAAACCAAGAGTATAGTAGAAGTACATAGATTCTTCCGGTGGCAGATGAAAAAGAAGAATGACAGATATAAAAGTTAGGAGTATATCAAGAATCAGAACTGGATGGAGCATATTAGCGAATGCTATAAAGTATGAATTGAGGGAGAAAGAATAAAAGGTGTGAGTTGTGGAAATAAGGAAACGAAGGGGGTGGATATATAGTAAAATATTCGAAAGAGCAATCAAAACAGATTATCGCATTTAATCAAAGCGGATCCTAACTTCCTTAATTACCGAAGAACCAAATCTTATTACGAAGATTTTCTCTAAATTCCTTAAATTCCGAAAATCAACCGTGACTATGTCATTGGTTAAAAAGAACGTGCATTTTCTCATTTCATTCTTTTGTGATAACTTCACTCGTACTCTTCACAAAAATCAAATTGCTTTATCTATATTACTTGATGATAATAAAACTCTAATTTCCAACTCGTATACGTCATAAACACATACTTATTGTCAGCCATGACTATCCCATTCAAATTTCGGGACGAAATTTCTTTAGCGGGTAGGTACTGTGACAACCCGAAAATTTCCAACCAAATTTAAACTTTATCTTTATATTATTCCGACACGATAAGCAAAGTTTGTTAAGTTAAATCTCAAGAATTTTAAATTGTGTTCATACATTCATTATAACCTCGACCAAATTCCGACGATTCATGAACCGTTATATATAAATAAATATGTGTATATATATATATATATATATGTATATATATATACATTATAACTTGAGAATATTAATAAAGAATTAAACGTATAATACTGTACATGAACGTATTTGTTTTAATATGTTTATCGATGGAATTAGAAGATAATATCAAATGATTGATTTATCAGATACATTGTGATATGATTACGAGTCTATGTTATGAGGTTCACTGTGATTTAAGAAATCTATTCTTTTTGACAACATTCGGAAAATGGTAAAGTGATTTATAAGTAAGAACGTGGAGTGTAAATAACTTAGATGTTGGATATCGACAAGTTAAGTAACTTGACATTTTTCATTTAGATGATTTCATACGTTTATTTAACCTTTGAACTTTATCTCATGCTTCACCAACAGACTGTAATTTAAAAAAACTTGAAACCTATTATGAATATATATGATTCTACTTTTCTAAAACGTTTTATGATATAACGATTTCTATTATTTTAACCTTTAAACAAAATGATTCTTAAATATATTTAGTTTTGGAAAACAAAATTATCATATTTATTTGATTTAGTTTCAAACGTACAAAAACGTTTTCAGTTTAAAAAGAACTTTATTATTAAAACGTATATAACTTTTATAAATATCTAGAACCACTTTTGACAACTCATTACTTAACCAGTATGATAAAGATAACGATATTTATATTTTATTTTATTAAATATATATAACGATTTAAATTACTATTATATATATTTATACGCGTATTATACATATATAGTTTTATACTTTTACTATACTTAAACTTTACCTTTACTTTATTTTTACTATACTTTAACTTTAATAATTCACTTTAATTCATACTTTAATAATTCACTTTAATAATTCATACTTTAATAATTCACTTTAATAATTCGTACTTTAATAATTCATACTTTAATAATTCAAAAATCTATTATAAATAGAATTCAATAGGTTTCATTATTTAATAGAAACTTGAAAATATTTTTCTCTAAACTCTCTCAATCGATTTACATATATATATTTACTCCGTATTATTTCAAGATATTATTTGTATACATAAAATATTACGACGGAGTGCTGTCCGAGTGATTTCGAAATTGTTTTTCGAGCAGGATAGAACTAAGGAAATTATGGGTTATAGCTATGGAGGTTATGGGTATGGTTCAGGAGTATTGCTCGTGAGTCAAACTAGTGTTTATCATCTCCGTTGCGTCTACGTACTTTTCCTGCAATATTGAATCTCAATATTGATACATGAGCACTCATAACTTAACTTTTATATATTATTAGTGTATCCCTGACTAGTGCCCGAGTATATAGGATTATGCATGCTTATACGTTCGTTATTGTCGTTAGATAGGTTATGTCGAATCTTGAATTAAATACATATGCTATTAAGATAAGGTATATGATATGCATGTCGTTGGAAAGCTAGCGGAAAATTGAGAACTTTTCATTTAGATATCGAATGGTTTCGATGAACGGTTTAGAAGTTATAGTCAATTGAATTTTTGTATTATTATTAAAAATGATTATTATTATCGTCGTTATTATCGTCGTTATAATCTAATTATTATTATTATTATTATTATTATTATTATTATTATTATTATTATTATTATTATTATTATTATTATCGTTATTAAAAAAAGATATTATTTTTATTTTTATTATTACTATCGTTATTATCGTTAAGGTTATAATTAGTATTATTATTATTATTATCATTATTATTATTATTATCATTCAAATAGTTATTATTATTATCATTAATATTATTATTATTATTATTAGTATTATTATAATTAAAACTAATATTAGTAACATCTAATTATTATGATTACTATTATTATTATTAATATGAACGCGATATAAAAGATGACTAAAAGCTATTAAACGAAGCGATTAGGAAATAATGAGTATGAGTATCATGATGAAATTAAGATATTGTAAGATATTGATTTAAAGAAAAAATGTCGTTTTCATTATTTTACTATTATTATTATTAAAAGTATTATTAATATTAAAACTATCATTTTTACTAAAATTATTATTTTTAATAAAAATATCATAGTTAATATGAAACATCATTATTATTATCATTTTAGTACTATTGTTAATAAAAATTATCATTTTATCATTTTTAGAAAATATAATTATTGTTATTTTTATTAGTAGAATAATAATAATTGTTACAAAATAATACAACTTTTACTTATTATTATTATCAATATTATTTTATCAAATAAATATGTGATACAAAGATATTTTACTACGTATAATATAATTACATTAATAATACCTATTATATTAATTTTATGATATTAAATGAACTTTATAAATTTTATTACTTAAGATATATAAAAGTATATTTTTATTATATAAATTTTAATATAAAATTTTATTTATTAATAAAAGAACTATATTATTTACTTTAATAAAATCTATTAAAAATATTTAAATAAATAAAACGACTATATTTAAACTATATAATAATCATGTATAAATTTTGGAAGACATTTTGGTCAATATCACTTTTATTGACTTTTGCATATTTAGTCTCGAGCATTAGGATTGTGTTACACTACGACTTGATCTAAATTGTTAGACAGATATTGATCAAACATATAAATATATATAATTAATATAGGTTCGTGAATCCAAGGCCAACATTGCACTTGTTCAATGACGCCATATGTATTTTTACTACAAAATACAGTATTGTGAGTTTCATTTGCTCCCTTTTTAAATGCTTTTGCAATATATATTTTTGAGACTGAGAATACATGCGCTGTTTTTGTAAATGTTTTACAAAATAGACACAAGTAATCGAAACTACATTCTATGGTTGGATTATCGAAATCGAATATCACCCTTTTTAGCTTGGTAACCTAAGAATTAGGGAACAGTACCCCTAATTAACGCGAATCCTAAAGATAGATCTATGGGCCTAACAAACCCCATCCGAGGTACGGATGCTTTAGTACTTCGATTTTTTTATACATACGAGAGGATTCTGTTATACAGACGAGAGGATTCTGTTTTGGGGATATTCTATATGCATCTTGTTAATGTCGGTTACCAGGTGTTCACCATATGAATGATTTTACCTTAATGCAGACGAGAGGATTCTACTTGAGGATTATGTTTATGAAAAATGAAAATCTCGTGGTCTATTATATTATTGGAAATGATTTTACCTTTATGCAGACGAGAGGATTCTGCTATTGGAATTATGTTTAATAAAAATCTTGTGGTTTATTAAAATAATAGAAATGAATGATTATGATAAACTAATGAACTCACCAACCTTTTGGTTGACACTTGAAAGCATGTTTATTCTCAAGTTTGAAAGAAATCTTCCGATGTGCATTAGCTCATTTTAAGGATATTACTTGGAGTCATTCATGGCATATTTCGAAAGACGTTGCATTCGAGTCATTGAGTTCATCAAGATTATTATTAAGTCAATCATAGTTGGATGTATTATGAAATGGTATGCATGCCGTCAACTTTAGATGTGAATAAAGTTTGTCTTTTAAAAATGAATGCAATGTTTGTAAAATGTATCATATAGAGGTCAAATACCTCGCGATGTAATCAACTATTGTGAATCGTTTATAATGTATATGAACGGGTCCTTTCACTTATAACTCAAGCAATTAAACCTATAACTCACCAACATTTGTGTTGACCTTTTTAGCATGTTTTATTCTCAGGTCCTTAGACTGCTTCCGCTGTGATGTACTTGTTGCCTGCATGGAGTCTCTCATGCTTTGTATAAAGTTTATTGCATTCGAAACAAAACTACGTTGTGTAATAAATAATTTGACTATCATGTCAACATGTAAGATAAAGACTTATGTATTTCCAGGGATTTACTTATACTTAAGTAATCGCCCACATGTTTATAACTTTCTATGTGTAGAAAGTCACTTATTTTAATGAATGCAATATTTTTATTAAAACGTATCATGTAGAGGTCAAAACCTCACTATGGAATCAATGAATAACGTATCGCGTCAATAGTGATTTTGACAGGTCGTTACAAAAGGTGCCAAAATGTGGTGTTCAAATTTGAGTCAAACGACTATACAATGGATACCAATTTTGGACTGGAGCACGCACGGTCGAACCACGATCGACCGTGCTGGCAACCGTGTGTCAACGGCTGCTTTTTGAATCCTACTATAAAAGGCAAGCATTGAAGAGCATTTGAAGTTGACCATCTTGCATATTTCAAAAGCCTATTTCCAGAGATCACAAGGGCTCTAATTACTACTCAAATGTGATCAATCAAGAGAAGATTCTATGATCTTATAGATATAGAATTTGGTTGTTGTAAACTTACTAATCAAAATCATTAATCTTGTGAGTTTACTTAGGGCCTGTTTACTTTTTTCTTCATTAAGTCAATTATGGATATAGATGGCAATATGAATAATGGATGATTATATGCAGTAAGAAAATAATAAAAATTATTGTTTACTTTTTATGCTGAATAAATTGACTGAATAGTTTAAATTACCATTTTAACCTTGTATCCAGATTCTTCTTCTAATTCTATAATTCTATTCAAAAATCCCATACTGTTAGAAATAAGCATCAAGATAAACAATCAATCACCCATTTATCCAAAATTATCTCAACGTCACTGTTATCTCAATTATTAACATACTTTCTTTCCTACCATTTCATTCATACCAACACAAAAATCAATTCGTCCAAATGCACACGAACCAGAAAAAGAACATTCATGTGCAAATCTATCAAACTTAAAATAATCAAGGGAATCTACAATCCATATTTCCTATCACCCACACATGTCAATATTAACAATCTAAACAAGAAACCTAAATTACAAACAAACACCCCAATTAGAACAAGAAACCCAGATTTAAAATATAATAAAAAAAATCTTTGATTCGAAACAAACACTCAATTAAAGATGGATTGAGGCCGGTGATGGTTATCCAATCTTCAAGATGTGACCGGCGGAGTTAGACACGATGGTGGCCGACGGTGCTCCAAGTGGTGGCTGACGGAGGATGTAAGTGGTGGTCGACGGAGTTGCAAATAGTGGTTGATAAAGTTGCAAGTGGTGGTCGATGGAATTTCGTACTCATTATTTTTAGGACACTTGAAGGAGAAGATGAAATAAAAAGAGGGTAATATGGTAACAGGTACTTGCTGAATGGATATGAGTGCCCTTTTTTGAATGACCCATACTGCTCTCAGGACAGCCATCTCATTAATTTAAGCTCTAAGTAAACAACCACAAGGGATGACCAAATAATGCATTCCCTCAACACAGCCCATTAAACTGTAAATAAACAGCCCCTTAGTGTAATGTATGTCCTAGTATTGTCTTAGGATCATCATTACAAAGTGTATAAGTCTTGTAACTTCAATTAGTAGAAGGATAGGCTAGCTTAGTGATCTACTTCCTTAAAGGGACTTAGGAAGTTGATTAATCTTATTTGGAGATTAATACTTGTCCAAGGTGAAGACAAGTTGATCTAGGTTGGAGTTAATCTTTCAAAGGGATAGAAAGATTAGGTTTGTTGTCTACCAAAGAAGTTGAAGACATGTAAATCGGATCTCCACCGGGTTTGGAGAAAAGTGCTTAGTGAAGCAACAAATCCCGATTAGTGTAATCGGGGAGTGGATTAAGGTGGATTAGTTAACATCCACCCGAACCACTATAAATCCTTGTGTCTATGTTCTTTACATTACTTCATTCATCATTTTGAACATATACACTACACACATCGAGTTTGAGTTGAATTGGTTGATCATAGTTAATCGAATTTGGTGATCAATCGAAAAAGTGTTAAAAGTGTATTAAGTAACTATTCACCCCCTCTAGTTACTTACATAAACTTTTTGTTACTGTTGTGAATCCACCATTGTTACAACCGGTGAGTGTTAACTATTTGATTTCTTTGCGTATTAATTGCATTTTCTTCTTCCTTTATGATCTATTTTGTTCACATTCGTGTTTTTGTTCTTCCCTTTTTGGGGTTAGGTTGTTTGTAGGCTTTTGCTGGAACTCAAAGTTTAATTAGTGTTGCACTCTCAGGTGTGACAAATCAAACAATGATATCGTACTTTAAAGGGTTTTTGGTAAATATAGTAAAGTGAGTAAACACATTTTTAGTGTGGTTAAAAAAAAGTAAACACGTGTTTAGTAAATGATTAAAGATATTAAAGTATGATTTGGTGAGATTATTAGAACCGGCAAAAAGAAATAGGGATGTAGCATGGTTAAGGCACGTGCATTCATAATAAGAAGCTCATTTTCATAAGTTTTTTCGGCTTCTGTTTGCTTTTGTAAATAATCTGTTTATGCTGATTTTTACCGCCTGCTTTTTATTATGAATGTCCAAAGTCACACTCAGAGTTTGAGGTTGTTTGGCAATTAGCTTTTACATATTTTGTTGGCTATTGTATGATGTTCATACTGTGCAGTTGCTTAGTAATAGTTTTGCAACAGCCTTAACAAATATAAGCTTAAACACTACTTCTTGCAGGGATCAAATTTACGTTTGAAGGCACAAACAAACAGGTTGCACTTAAACAGGTGATGACCGGATGTAACGTCCTCCCAATAGGGTCTGGAAGGAACGTCACTATTATCAAAACATACCAACATATTATAATAAACGAGAACAATACTAAATGATGAATTTAACTTTAATGAGTACGCAGCGGAAAATGAAATTTCGTTACAATGACAGGAATAACAATATCGTAAATGTTCACATGCAGAAGTAATAAATGTGATATCTCTTGATCCTATGTCCAAGTAGCATCACATAAGCAGTAAGTATAAGAGCTTGAATCAAACAGCACCTGAGACAAAACATGCTAAAGTGTCAACCAAAAAGGTTGAGTGAAGTTCATAGGTTTAACAAAAAAGTTTGTCGTTGTTTTAGCCCACAAGATTTAGTTTGTAAAGTTGATCTCCCGCAGGATCAAAAAGTTATGCCAATGCGTGATATTTAGACTAAACATTCAAGTTTGCCCCATGACAAGTTGTGTCTGTCCTTGTCGGTTTAATTTCATTATTAAGTAATACAATGACTTGGTCAAATGTATCGGGGACGTTACTCTCGATAGGCCTACCCCCAATAATTAAGCATGCCGCAGCAATTAAAAATATCACTGTAGGGACTTAGTCGGACATAGCCGGGTATAGCATAGTTTAATACTTTGGTACTTGTGTCTAAAGTGTAAAAAGTAAAAACAGCATGTGTCTCACCCCAAGTAAAAGTAAGTAAGTTTGCTAGCAATTAAAGAGGGGCTATGAATTCACCTTAGTAAGTAGAGAGAGAGTTATTCCTCAGAATAAAGAGTTGAACGAGTGAGCAGGAAAGTCAACCTATTGACATTTAAGAGTAGTTAAGTGTTTTGCCCATGTTTAAGTTTAAGTATGTGTTTAAGTATAGTTTGTTTTACTAAGTTTCTATTCCTAGTAAGTTACTATTTTTATAAAGTTTCCATTTTTAAAAAGTTTCTTATTTTACTAAGTTCCTATGACTAGAGAGTTTCTACTTTTATCAGCGTTTTCCATTTTAGGATACTTGTCGTATTAGATAAGCTTCCAATCACCCCTTTCCCTTCGAATGGCTAATTTAGATCTAGGGGCTTGAGCCATAGGACCCTTTAAATCGGAAATCCAAACCCTCTGCCTAGAATCTCATAGAAACCATTCGTCAAGAAAGTTCGAAGATCTATACATCTCTAATACATATCTCAAAATGTTTTTATGTTACAATATAAGTAGTAGGTTATAGGTGCTAGTAATAGTAATAGTGTATACATGTTATTTATTTTATTTTTAATTGCATATAATTTATAACATTATTTACATATTTCGGTAAAAATAATAACCAAAGTAAAAAGTAAAAAGTAAAAAAGTAAAAAGTAAAAAAATAAAAAGTAAGAAAAGAATACTTACTAGTAGTAATTCTTCAAAGAGAGAATGAGAGAAATTTTAGTGTGAGTTTGAATGAGAAATGAGGGGTATTTATACTTGAAAAAATTAGGTAAAAAGAATAAAATAATTAAAAAAAGAAATATTTAATTCTTAATGGGATTTTAAAATTAAAAATTATTAAATGTTAGGTCATGGGATAATGCACAAAATAAAATAATAAAAGTAGTTTTTCCATTAAAATTTTTAATTAAAAAGTAATTTATTTATTTATTTATTTTTTTTTTTTTTTATTTTAAGGATTTTTTTATGTAAATAAACAAATTTATTTAATGTTTTTCCAAGAATATTTGTCAATAATATTTTATTTTATTTTTATTTTATTTTATTTTATTTTATTTAATTAATAAATACAAATTTTGCATAAAAATAATAAATAATTCGGTATTTTGTATTTTTAATAATAATTATGATTTTAATTATTAAACTATAGCTTTAGTAAGTTTGTAAATATTATTACATTTATATATAATTGGATTTATTATATAGTTAAATATATAATACATTAACTAAATAATAAAAGTGATACAAAGTTTATATACTTAGTTAAATTATTTCAAATTATATAAATTAATAATATATTATTTATTTAAGCGTACATTGTTGACTAAAAATTACTATTCGGTCAATATTTAATTGTATATAACAACCCTTAATACATATAGTCAGACATATAACCCTAGGGTTAATTCAGTAATTTAGAAGTCGAAAAGTGAGGGTTGTTACAGTACCTCCCCGTTAATAAAAACTTCGTCCCGAAGTTTTAGGTAGACTTCTTGGATGCATCAGCGGTTGAGAAGAGATGGGGATATTTCTGTTTCATTTGGTCTTCACGTTCCCAGGTATACTCGGGGCCACGTCGTGAATTCCAACGGATCTTAACAATAGGTATGGTGCTTTGTTTTAAGCGTTTAGCAGATCGGTCCATGACTTCTACGGGTTCCTCTATGAAGTGCATTTTATCATCAATGCAAATGTCATCCAAAGGAATAACGAGAGTGTCATCAGCAAGACACTTTTTAAGATTCGAGACATGAAATACGTTGTGTACGCTGCTAAGTTCAGCAGGTAATTCTAATCGATAAGCCACGGGTCCGATCCTTTCAGTAATCTTGAAGGGTCCAATAAAACGCGGACTTAGTTTGCTTCATTTACCAAAACGAATGACGCCTTTCCAAGGGGATACTTTTAACATGACTTTGTCACCAACTTGGAATTCCAAATCTTTCCGACCTTTATTAGCATAGCTCTTCTGTCGGCTGCGGGCAGTTTCTATTCGTTTCTTAATCTGAACTATCTTTTTGGTTGTCTCGTGTATGATTTCAGGACCAGTTAACTGTCTGTCCTCTAATTCATCCCAGCACAGTGGGGATCTACATTTTCGTCCGTATAAGGCCTCAAAAGGTGCAGCCTTAATACTTGAGTGGTAACTATTATTGTAAGAGAATTCAACCAAAGGCAAATGTCTATCCCAGCCTTTGCCGAAGTCGATAACACAAGCACGAAGCATATCTTCCAATGTTTGAATGGTTCGTTCACTTTGACCATCGGTTTGCGGATGATAAGCAGTACTCATGTCGAGTTGAGTTCCAAGAGCAGATTGTAAGGATTTCCAGAATCTGGAAGTGAATCTACTATCACGATCGGATATTATTGATATAGGAACACCATGAAGAGAGACAATTTCTTTGATATACAGTTGTGACAATCTCTCCATCTTGTCGGTCTCTTTGATCGGTAAGAAATGAGCAGATTTAGTAAGACGATCTACTATGACCCATATAGTATCATTGCCACTAGAAGTCTTGGGCAATTTAGTAATATAGTCCATAGCGATACATTCCCACTTCCACTGCGGAATATCGGGTTGTGTCAACAGACCAGAAGGCTTTTGATGTTCAGCCTTGACTTTCAAACAAGTGAGACACTTACTAACATAAGTAGCAATGTCGGCTTTCATATTAGGCCACCAGTAGAATTCCTTCACATCGTGGTACATCTTACTGGAACCCGGATGAATAGAATACCTAGTTTTATGCGCTTCATCCAAGACTAGTTCACGGAGATTACCGAAGCGAGGAACCCAAATTCTGTTGCCAAAGTACCGTGTACCATTAGCTTTCACTTGGAGTTGGTTCTCGAAACCGATAGGTCCTTCACCTTCGATAAGTGTTGGTTTAATAGCTTCCAGTTGAGCTTCGCAGATTCGTGATATAAGATTTGATTTGATTTTCAGGTTTAAGGCACGAACACGTTTAACATCGTCTTTTCGACTAAGGGCATCAGCAACTACGTTTGCCTTGCCAGGATGATATTCCATCTTACAGTCATAATCGTTCAATAACTCGAGCCATCGGCTTTGCCTCATATTCAGCTGTTTTTGATCAAAGATGTGTCGAAGACTTTTATGGTCAGTGTACACCGTAAACTGGGTACCATATAGATAATGTCTCCATATCTTTAATGCAAATACCACGGCACCTAACTCAAGGTCGTGTGTGGTATAGTTCTCCTCGTATTTCTTCAACTGTCTAGATGCGTAGGCAATAACCTTTTCATGTTGCATTAAAACACAACCAAAGCCTTGCTTTGAGGCATCGCAGTAAACAACAAAATCGTCAGTACCTTCAGGTAAAGATAGAATCGAGGCTGTGGTCAACTTCTCTTTCAGAATCTTGAAAGCAGATTCCTGTTCTTCGGACCACTCAAACTTCTTCCCTTTTTGAGTTAGCTTCGTAAGAGGTTTGGCAGAAAGGGAAAAATCCTTTATGAATCTCCGATAATAACCTGCAAGTCCCAAAAATTGACGAATATGCTTCGCAGTCTTTGGTATCTCCCAGTTCTGGATAGCGGTAATCTTAGCTGGATCGACATGTATTCCATTACTATCAACAACGTGTCCGAGGAATTGTACGGTTTTGAGCCAAAACTCGCACTTAGAAAACTTAGCGTAGAGTTGTTCCTTTCGTAAGAGTTCAAGAATCACGCGCAGATGTTGCTCATGTTCCTTCTCACTCTTGGAGTAGATCAAAATGTCATCAATGAAAACAATGACAAATTTATCGAGATAAGGTTTGCAGACACGGTTCATGAGATCCATGAAAACAGCAGGAGCATTGGTCAAACCAAAAGGCATGACACAGAATTCATAGTGCCCATAACGAGTGCGAAAAGCAGTCTTAGGAATATCAGATTCCTTAACTCTAAGTTGGTGATATCCGGACCTCAAATCAATCTTTGAATAAACAATTGACCCTTGAAGTTGGTCGAATAGATCATCAATACGTGGCAACGGATAACGGTTCTTGATAGTAAGCTTGTTAAGTTCGCGGTAATCAATGCACATCCTTAACGTACCATCCTTCTTTTTAACAAATAGAATAGGAGCTCCCCATGGGGACGAGCTTGGACGAATGAAACCTTTATCCAATAGTTCTTGGAGCTGGTTGGAAAGTTCCTTCATTTCGGAAGGTGCTAAACGGTATGGTGCTTTAGCAATAGGAGCAGCACCGGGAGCTAAATCAATTTGAAATTCAACTTGTCGAGGAGGTGGAAGACTAGGAAGATCTTCGAGAAACACATCGGGAAAGTCTTTAACCACTGGTACATCTTCAATACACTTCTCTTTCGATTTGATCATCTTAACGTGGGCTAGAATAGCTGGATAACCTTTCATAAGGTGTTTGCGGGTTTTAATACAGGAGATAATATTGAGATTGGAACCACTCTTTTCACCTTGGATGATAAGAGTCTCTCCATTTCCCAATGGAACATGAATGGTTTTATCGTAACACATGATGGCAGCTCTCAATGGACGTAACCAGTCCATTTCAACTACGACGTCAAAACTTCCGAGCTCGACCGGCAAAAGGTCTATCTTAAATTCTTTATCTGCTAAGATTAGGTTGCAGTTTTTATAGATTTTATCGACTTGCATGACCTTTCCATTGGCTACTTCTACTAATCTTTTAGTTTCTAAGGGTTGAGGCTTTTCAGCAAATAGGGTACAAAAATCACTTGACACGTGACTTCTGTCGGCACCAGTATCGAATAAAATAGTTGCATAGAAATTATTGACAAGATACGTACCCGTGATAACTTCATCTTCATCTCGGGCTTCAGCAGCAGTAATAACAAACGCACGACCCTTCGCAGCAGTAGCATTAGCTCCAGTAGCGGGATTATCTTTCTTCTTAGGATAATTCGGACTAATGTGTCCCTTTTTCTCCACAAGTATAGCATGTAGTAGGAGCTTTGTCTGGAACAATAGCCTTATCCTTCGGAGGAGTCTTACACGTCTTAGCAACGTGTCCCACTTTCTTACACAACGCACAAACCGCAGTACACTTCCCCGGGTGATGCCTCTCACAACGAATACAGAAAGGATAAGTACCCTTATAATTCGACCTTGTACCATCCGCAGGCTTCTTATTATCATTCTGAGCCGAACCTTGAGATGGCTCAAACTTCCTCTTACCATCATTACCCTTGGTTTCAACTTGCTTATTGGTCGACGCCCTTCTTCTCTTGGCCAACATGAGATTTTGTGCCATGAGAATCACAGCATCCAATGTAACCTTCTCAGCAGCAATAACATTCCCTTGAACATCCTCGGGAAGACCTTCAATATACCGCTCAATTCTTCTAGCTTCAGTAGGAAACATTTCAGGACATAGAGTAGAAATCTCCAGATAACGATTGGTATAGTTCTCAATGTCAATACCCTTGACCTTGAGTTCCCAGAACTCAGCTTCAAGTTTCTGAACTTGACTTTGAGGACATAATTTGTTGACCATCATGCTTTTGAGTTCATCCCATGGAATTGCATTAGCATTATCAATTCCTACGGACTTGGCATGAGCAGTCCACCAAGTTAAAGCATTGCCACCCAATGAGCTAGTGGCATACTTTACTCGATCGTTATCACCACAGTTGCAAATACGGAAAATAGATTCCATCTTCTCGAACTAACGGGCTAGTTCGACAGCTTCTTCAGCCCCCTTAAATGCAGGAGGATGACAGTTTGAAAAATCCTTGTAAGAACAAGGTTTCGGTTGAGTATTAGCATGATTAGCTTGGGCGTTGCCTTGGGCGGCAGCGAGTAACTGTTGGAATTGTTCAGTAGTTAACACAACGTTGTTAACGGTAGGTGCAGCTGAACGAACCATGATGTCACTACATAAAAGTGAACATATGTTTGATAAGTTTAACAAGTTATAAGTTTGAGCAATCACAAGTATGAATAAAATAAAGTATTGATATCGCATGATATTAATAAAACACTTTATATTATTAGAATGAGGCATTAAATAAGCCTTTATTACACGATTCGGAAATAGAAATAGTTTAAGGCATAGCCTTTACATAGACAAGGAATTGGAAAAATAATCTAGGAAATATTAAGATTGAAGTAATCTTCATATTTCTTCCTCTCATCCTCCACCTTCTTCATAAACTCATCAACTTTCTCGTTCCTCGCCTTTCGTTTCTCATGCAGGAACTCGAGATTATCATAAAGGTTAGAAACTTCATTGTTGATTACATGGTACTTGTGGTCCCTTATAGAAAGTTGATTATTCATGCGGTTTTCCTCCATCTTCAATCTAAGGTCAACATCTTCTCTTAGGCAAGAGAGAGATTGCTTCCCCCATCGGGTATTTCTATCACCTTCATACTTCACCAACTTTATCTCTTTCTTTAGTTCCGCATTTTCCTCCATGAGCTTCTTGATCGCTAGGTCTTTTTCCTTCATTTGAAAATCGATCCTTGCAGTATGGCGAATTAGGTCATCGGTAGTTTTTCGCAGATTCATGAGCTCGTACTTGGCATCAACTTCATCGTAGAAAGGAGATCGGGATCTTTTCTTTGACAGCCCAGTTTCTTCAAGACATTTCCTCTTGTCTTTATTCCTCGGGGTTGGATAGTATTCAAGAGACCCATGTAACTTTAGAGTAGTATTTGGGCTATAATTTGGTGAGGGAGGACCACCAAAGCCATAAGGTGGACTTTGGACTGGTCTTTCTGTGGAAGACCTTTCAGTATCTTTTTCGGTTGGCTTGAAAAGATTCATTTTGGTCGTTTGATGAGAATTAGACATCCTAACATTAGGAAGGATATTTTGATTAGAATCTTTAAGTCAAGTTTATTAAAGCATAATCGTTAAGATTATGGAGCAATCCTAAGTGCTTTAATTCTAAGGCAGGAAAGGTTATAGTTTCCTAGATTGCTAAGGCACCCTAGCTAACAAGTAAGGCACACATAAAAATGCAATCCTGGTTCTCTATAACAGCCTGGTTATGCTCTGATACCAATCTGTAACGTCCTCCCAATAGGGTCTGGAAGGAACGTCACTATTATCAAAACATACCAACATATTATAATAAACGAGAACAATACTAAATGATGAATTTAACTTTAATGAGTACGCAGCGAAAAATGAAATGTCGTTACAATGACAGGAATAACAATATCGTAAATGTTCACATGCAGAAGTAATAAATGCGATATCTCTTGATCCTATGTCCAAGTAGCATCACATAAGCAGTAAGTATAAGAGCTTGAATCAAACAGCACCTGAGACAAAACATGCTAAAGTGTCAACCAAAAAGGTTGAGTGAAGTTCATAGGTTTAACAAAAAGTTTGTCGTTGTTTTAGACCACAAGATTTAGTTTGTAAAGTTGATCTCCCGCATGATCAAAAAGTTATGCCAATGCGTGATATTTAGACTAAACATTCAAGTTTGCCCCATGACAAGTTGTGTCTGTCCTTGTCGGTTTAATTTCATTATTAAGTAATACAATGACTTGGTCAAATGTATCGGGGACGTTACTCCCGATAGGCCTACCCCCAATAATTAAGCATGCCGCAGCAATTAAAAATATCACTGTAGGGACTTAGTCGGACATAGCCGGGTATAGCATAGTTTAATAGTTTGGTACTTGTGTCTAAAGTGTAAAAAGTAAAAACAGCATGTGTCTCACCCCAAGTAAAAGTAAGTAAGTTTGCTAGCAATTAAAGAGGGGCTATGAATTCACCTTAGTAAGTAGAGAGAGAGTTATTCCTCAGAATAAAGAGTTGAACGAGTGAGCAGGAAAGTCAACCTATTGACATTTAAGAGTAGTTAAGTGTTTTGCCCATGTTTAAGTTTAAGTATGTGTTTAAGTATAGTTTGTTTTACTAAGTTTCTATTCCTAGTAAGTTACTATTTTTATAAAGTTTCCATTTTTAAAAAATTTCTTATTTTACTAAGTTCCTATGACTAGAGAGTTTCTACTTTTATCAGTGTTTTCCATTTTAGGATACTTGCCATATTAGATAAGCTTCCAATCACCCCTTTCCCTTCGAATGGCTAATTTAGATCTAGGGGCTTGAGCCATAGGACCCTTTAAATCGGAAATCCAAACCCTCTGCCTAGAATCTCATAGAAACCATTCGTCAAGAAAGTTCGAAGATCTATACATCTCTAATACATATCCCAAAATGTTTTTATGTTACAATATAAGTAGTAGGTTATAGGTGCTAGTAATAGTAATAGTGTATACATGTTATTTATTTTATTTTTAATTGCATATAATTTATAACTTTATTTACATATTTCGGTAAAAATAATAACCGAAGTAAAAAGTAAAAAGTAAAAAGTAAAAAAGTAAAAAGTAAAAAAATAAAAAGTAAGAAAAGAATACTTACTAGTAGTAATTCTTCAAAGAGAGAATGAGAGAAATTTTGGTGTGAGTTTGAATGAGAAATGAGGGGTATTTATACTTGAAAAAATTAGGTAAAAAGAATAAAATAATTAAAAAAAAGAAATATTTAATTCTTAATGGGATTTTAAAATTAAAAAGTATTAAATGTTAGGTCATGGGATAATGCACAAAATAAAATAGTAAAAGTAGTTTTTCCATTAAAATTTTTAATTAAAAAGTAATTTATTTATTTATTTATTTATTTATTTTTTATTTATTTTAAGGATTTTTTTTATGTAAATAAACAAATTTATTTAATGTTTTTCCAAGAATATTTGTCAATAATATTTTATTTTATTTTTATTTTTTTATTTAATTAATAAATACAAATTTTACATAAAAATAATAAATAATTCGGTATTTTGTATTTTTAATAATAATTATGATTTTAATTATTAAACTATAGCTTTAGTAAGTTTGTAAATATTATTACATTTATATATAATTGGATTTATTATATAGTTAAATATATAATACATTAACTAAATAATAAAAGTGATACAAAGTTTATATACTTAGTTAAATTATTTCAAATTATATAAATTAATAATATATTATTTATTTAAGCGTACATTGTTGACTAAAAATTACTATTCGGTCAATATTTAATTGTATATAACAACCCTTAATACATATAGTCAGACATATAACCCTAGGGTTAATTCAGTAATTTAGAAGTCGAAAAGTGAGGGTTGTTACACCGGAGTTCCATTATAATGCACAGTGTATCAGAGGATTTACGTAGTTCATTGTCGACTTGAACTTTGATAAAGAGCTATCACTTTCAACTAATGAAATTGACGTTACAATTGCTTCAGAAAGTCAGCCGCATGCACCAGGTTAGGAGCTTCAATTTCGTCCAACTTATAACCATCATGATATTCTTTAAGGTACTTAAACAACATAAACTGGTATGTTCAAAAAAAGATATGTAATAAATATTTTCGTTTCAATTATGTTTATTATTTATATTTATATATATATATATATAAATTGTGGTAAATGGTGTCAACTTTTGATTGGTCACCAGCTTGCGTTAACAGTAACTTCCGTGTTTTCCCTTCCTCTTTAACACTCCTTCTACATTCTTCTGTATCATTCTCACACATCTTAATTGTTACCATTGATAACAAAACATAAAAAACCACCAAATCCCAGGCTACCAAATGTTATTCCATTGTTCTTATACATCTATTGTTCTTGATTGTTCTTTTATTGCATCCTCTGCCAGCCTCATTTTTATACCTGCTAGGGTTTGGAGACCCCATTTCTTGCTTCGGCATCTGGTTTCACCTACCTGCTAGGGTTTTGCTACTGGCGATGGCGATGGTTTCATCCTTATTGTCTGGCGTATCCGCAAGTGATCGATGATTTGGTAAAACAGATGTTCTTAGCGGTGACGTTGGGTATGATTTTCGTGCCCTAAAATTGATTTTCTGATGATTGATGGCCTTTATTTGGGTCATCCGCTTGGTTGCTTGCCGAAATTTTATTATGGTCTTCTCCGTTCATCGTTTGTTCACCAGGGTAACTTTCATGTAACCTTATTCCCACTATAACCTCCATCGAAACCCTAATGGTTGTGATTGTATCGGTAAACATAAATTAGTACCTACCTTCTATTTAGAAATTATAATTGACTTTTATAAGTAACTTTTATAAGTCACTTCTAGAAATTAGTAGCTGACTTCTAGATGAATTTGATATATTTAAGTTCGCGTGCTACTGAATATAAGCTTTTGAATCATAACGGAGAATTTGCTACAATTGAACTTTTTGGTTATTTGAGATGATCCATATTTGTCTATGTGTTATTATAAACCTCTAACATGTAACATTCAAATTGGCGACTTCTTCGATTTAACGACTTTTTTTCCTGCAGGGTGACGTTTAGATTGTCACGACTGACTTGCAGAAATGGCAACTCATGTACATGAGTCAGGTGTATTTTGGAAGGGGATATTAGTTTACCTGCTGAAAATGGGTAAGAGTCGGGTGATATCTTGGCATGGTTAAAAATTAGGTGCGGTCATGATTATCTCTTCTCTCATGATTTGATTTTTTAATTGTAACACCTACATGGGCAATGATGATAAATATGTGGCATCTTAATTGAGCAATTATAATAAACGAGTTCGTAACTTGGCAGGGCAACATAAGTTGCAGCCATGGCGAACGATTATTTGTTGCTTAAGTTATGCACGTGCCTGAGTCCTAAACTTATTATCCTAATATACTAATTCCAAAATTTGCCTACTACCCCTCTTGAGTTACTATTTGCTTTGGAGTGAGTTGTCTTTTTATATTATCTTTTTTGGGTATTTTGGTGATTTTGTGGCTCCTGCTCAAGCCTCATATTTAAAACTGATAGGGTTTTGAGACCCCATTTCATTGTCTCATCTACCAGATTGTTTTGACCGTATGTATGATTTCATTTATCAGTTGCTTAGTCGCTATTAATGTGTTGAAAGCAGTGTTGCAAAATTCAGCCGACTTGACCGACGCGTCGGCCGTCGCGTCGTTTTTTAGGCATGGCCAACGCGTCGTTGGTAAAAAGTCGGTCAAAGTCGAAAAAAGTCGGTCAAATACGGAAAAAGTCGGTCAAAGTCAGTCAAAGTCGGTAAATTTTTTTAAAAAAATTTTGTAATATTGTTAATAATTGTTCATGTTTATTATAAATATAGTTTATATTTTAAGATTCGATCTATATAATATTATATATAAATATATATTTAATAAAACTATTTTAAAAAGTCAACGTTAGTCAATGCCCTTTGCGTCTCCCGTTGCCTTTCGATGCGTCATTTTTTAGGCATGACCGATGCGTCCCCGACTCGCGTCTTTTACAACCTTGGTTGAAAGTATACACTCTTTGAGAATTACTTGCAGTTCCCAAGTTACACAAAGAAAAGGCTGTGATGATAAACACGCGGGAACTCGGTCGAGCAATAAAAACGAATGTGGGAATTAAAGGTCATGATGATGAATATGTGGGAACTTGGTTGTATCGTTGACTTTTTATACTATTGAATTAACTTCTTGATTTGGTTTGCCTTTCTTAACTGATCTGATCAGAAAGATAAGAAAGTTCTATTTTCATAACTTAATAGGTTGAGTTTGACTATTTAAATGTATCCTGTAGAGAGAATGCAATATAGGTTGCAGCTATACTGGATTATTTGTGAACAGACATTTTGGAAAGGTTTGCTTCATGCTGGCTGCAATTAAAATTTTTTTAAAAATAAAGGCTGTGATGATTAATACGTCGGAAGTTGGCCAGGTAACGAGAAAGAATGCGTACGCATCTTGGCGAGGCAACCTACACGTTGCAGCCATGGCGGTTCGTGTTCCCTTGCTTGGTTCAATATATATATATCTGAGCCTGCTACTCTTTTTTTTTACACATGAAATATATATATATATATATATATATATATATATATATATATATATATATATATATATATATATATATATATATATATATATATATATATATATATATATATATTTGCGACTCTTATAACATTTAGTCATATTTAATATTGATCCGCAACTGCTAAAATTGTATTTGTATTAGACTCATTTACTGAATCATTATTATATATTATACCGCTCTTGATGATTGATGACCAGATGGCTTGGTAATGTCTACCTTTTTAAGTTTTTAGGTTTCTTTCACTGACTTGGATGTGAGGATGAAGCCACATTCTGGAATCTGGATGGCTCAAAAAGTTAGGACTGTTTGGGTGTTCTTTTACTTTTTACTTTAATGGTGGAGTTCGATACGTTCATCATTGGATTTTACAGAATATCAACTATGTTTATTTCGTCAATAGTTAAGCTTCCAATTGTTTAGTCGATTACTTCATTAACATATATATTGTTTGTAGTCGAAAGCATTTGTCATTTACTTTAGAAATCCGATATTACAATTACTGAATGTTCGTTAACTGTTGTTTAATTGTATTTTAAAAATCTCATACTCCTCCATTCAAATGCATTCAAATGCAGATGTAGCTTCTGTTAGAAAGCAAAGAATGATGCTTCTACTAGCAAACTGCATATGCTGCTACTGGAGTTGCTACTTGGATGCTGCAGCTGCTAGACAGCTGCTGCCACTTCGACAATCGACGTCAACAACAGTAGAGACGTACATGAATAAGTACGTCATTTTACACAAGCATTCGCAGAAAAGCGCGGCAACGCGCGCCCCCTATTACTAGTTATTATTATTAGATGGTTGTTTGCTCCTGTAGGTGCATCAATTCAAGAAATACTTTTGAGAGACCTGCAAATGTATACTTGTCACTTTTAAATTATAGACATTTTAATACTCTTTTATGGGTCTTCTTTATTCAGTTATCTAACATCTGATCTCACATATCTCAGTGTGAATTGATGCAGTTTTTGTTGTTTTGGGTATAATAATATAGTGGATTGAGTTTTTTTTTCTGTTCAACTAATTGGTTGAATACATTTTATATTTATTATAATGGTTCAAGTTGTGATATTTGTGTTTTATCTACCCTTGACTGTATATATGACTCAATGCTGACTAATATTGTCCAGCAACAATCTTGGGATATTAGAAGGTGTTCGGTGTAACACCCCGTCAAAATCGTCATTGACGCAGACGTTAACTCTGGTCCCAGTGCATGGCTTGACTTCTAAGTAACAGAAAAGTTCTACAGCGGAAGCATAATATATAGGTACCTGAGACAAAACATGTTTAAAATGTCAACACAAAGGTTGAGTGAATTCATAGGTTTATCAATAATAACCAAAGTATGTTTTTAGACAACAATTTTTCATTTTATAAATATCTATACATCGCAGTGTATAAAAAGCATTCTATAAGTTGTGGGCACCCGGTAACTAGCCTTAACAAAAGTGTATACCCCTGAGTTATAATAATGTGTGCACCGAATCAAGTGCGTTCAGTTAACCTCGAAGTACTAAACACCCGTTCTTCTAAGTCAAAATCATTGACTAGTACAACATTCTGGGTGATGTTCGACAACAGGCACCAACAAGGAAGCAGCAGAAATCACAGAGACCAACCGCAGGAAATTTCAAGTGTTTTTGGGGTGCGTTTGGGCTGTCTGTTGTCGAACACCACCCAGAATGTTAAGCCCCGTTTTTAATAAATTAATAATTATACGTTTTATATCCCTGATGAATATGCATATAAGATCGTAAATGAGGGGGTGTTTTTGAAAATCATGTTTGTGTTGTCGTTTTCTTCGTATCTAAACGACCAGAAGCTACACGCCCTATAGTATGCATATAATATAATATAATATAATATAATATAATATAATATAATATAATACAATTACCTGTTTTTTAGGGTTTGATTTTTATAGGGTTTTTTGTTTATATATAAGAGGTCAAGAGGGTATATAATTAGTGTGATATTAATATAGACTTATAAATTTTATTTGTTACGATAATACATGATTCTTATCAAGGGCGAATCTTTATCGGGCAGGAAGGCTCGCTAAAATTCATTGATAAATGAGACAAATGTATTATAACAAATTGGATGACTCACATGTCTAACATTATAATCTGTATTTGTGTATTGAAATTTTGAACATACAAAAATTATGCATTTACAAAACAACATAAAAGTCAAAAAAAATATTCACATCTAAACAAACAGCATTGTTATTATTGAACATTCACGACGTTAGTCTATAATTTATATTGAATTTCGACAATCTCATCTTTGTCGCAAACATATTTTGCTAAAAATATGTCTTTGACGTAAACAAACAAATTTGTTATATGTTCATTGTGTTGTAAATTTAGTGTAATTTTGGGTTTTAATCTACACTTGTAAATGGGTTTGGAGGTACGGAGTGTACACCCATTAAGTGATAGATTACCCGAACCCAAAAGTGGTTTTCTATTATTTACTATCATGACTTGGTCTACCTGAAATTTGACTAAGTGTTTTCAGTACTAAGTTTTCTTAGTAAGCTGAAATTTGGCTAAGTGTTTTGTGCTGGTTGTTCTGCATTGCTGGTCCTTGTGCTGGTTGTTCTGCGCAGCTGGTCCCTGTGCTGGTTGTTTTGGCAGCTGGTCCCTGTGCTGGTTGTTCTGCGCAGCTGGTCCTGTTTGCTGGTTCCTCTGCGCTGCTGGTCCTGTATGCTGACTTTTGCGCTGCTGGTCCTGTATGCTGACTTTTGCGCTGCTGGTCCTGTATGCTGACTTTTGTGCTGCTGGTCCTGTTTGCTGATTTTTGCGCTGCTGGTCCTTTTGCAGTGCTGGTTCTTAAGAGACGGCAGTAAGAAAACACTTAACACAATTTTGAGTGATTACGGAAGAATTATTCTTGCACCCACTTTTGCTTTAGTGGTTGAAGGAATAATACTTGTTTATTATAAAGTGATCACTCATGCTTTGATAGTTGTAAAATATAATATTTGTTTATTGTAAAAGTAACAACTTTTACTTTAATGATGGAAGTGATAATATTTGTTTATAGAAATATTCTTCCTGTAACCACTTTTGAATATTATAGAAGATACTTTTATTAATCAATCGGCCAATTGATTTTAATAAAAGACTCTTTCATGATTAAGGGTGTATATAAATATATTAACCAATATGCATGAGAAAAAACACCAAAATATTCTTCTGCAAAAGGAATTCTTGTTTCTGCCAAAACAAGAATTTAATCTCTGTCTTATCCCAAAGTGATATTCGTGTAACCCAGGCTATAAGGGTCGAATAATTACTTTCGGAAAGTGATACCACGATTCAGTGATTTATCCGGCTATCGATTATTTTACCCTACACGAAAGAAATTAATAAAACCTCCAACAATCGAAAGTAATTATTTGTTATAATCGATGGCGGCTACGATGAAACACATGACGGCAAATTTCTTCAAACTTGATAAGTTTGAGGGAATTGATTTTAGGAGATGGCAAAAGAATATGCACTTCTTTCTGAGCAGCATGAGTGTGGTGTACGTACTCAGCACACCAATTCCTGAAGATCATGGTGATGATGCCACTATTGAACAAATTCGAAAAAGGTGCAAGTGGGAGAACGATGACTACATCGCTAGAGGTTTAATCCTCAATGGTATGGCTGATTCCCTTTTTGATATTTACCTAAATATTGAATCTTCTAAAGAACTATGGGACTGTTTAGAAACCAAGTATATGTCTGAGGATGCTTCTAGTAAAAAGTTCCTTGTGAGTAATTTTAATAATTACAAGATGGTCGATTCTAGACCGGTCTTGGAACAATACAATGAGCTCATTCGTATACTTGGTCAATTCACACAACATAAGATGAACATGGATGAGTCTATTCAAGTCTCAAGCATAATTGATAAACTACCTCCATCTTGGAAAGAATTTAAACATTCTTTGAAACATAAGAAGGAGGAGTTAACTCTTGTTGAGTTGGGTAGTCATCTGCGTATTGAGGAATCCCTCAGGTTGCAGGATAATGACAAGCCAAAGAGCAACGAAGTTGCTGGTACGGCTGTTGTCAATATGGTGGAACATAAAAAGTTCACTAGTAATAATGACAAAAAGGGCAAACGTAAACATCAAGGTTATAACAAGGCTAATCCGAACAAGAAGTCTAAATTGACTTGTTGGAAGTGTGGTAAAACTGGACACATGAAAAAGGATTGCAAGGTTATTTTTGGTAATAATAATGCCAAAGGATCTAGCACAAGCGGTTCGGGAAATGGTTTAAACAACCACAACTCGAAAGGTCAGAATATATTTAATAATTCAAATGAGAATTATTATGTTTCATATATATCTGAGGCTTATTTTGTGCAGGATGATGATTTCGCGTGGTGGGTTGACTCGGGAGCCACCACCCATGTATGCAAGGATAGATTTTGGTTCAAGACTTACGAGTCCGTGACTGATAGATCAATTCTTCATATGGGAAATGAGTCAACAGCCTCTGTTCATGGACGTGGAAGTGTGAATTTGTGTTTTAGTTCTGGAAAAACTATTTGTTTGTTTGATGTTTTGCATGTACCACAAATAAGAAAAAATTTGGTTTCCAGTAGTGTGTTAAATTGTTGTGGTTATAAACAAGTGATTGAATCTGATAAGTTTGTTTTGTCAAAACATGGTATGTTTGTTGGTTTTGGTTATTTATGTAATAGAATGTTTAGACTTAACATTAATCACTTGAATGTTAATTTTGCTTTTATATCTACTTCTAGCATAAATAATTCTACACTTTGGCATGCTAGACTAGGACATGTACACTTTAAAAGAATGCAAGATATGTCTAAAGATGGATTAATACCGGCCTTTGACATGAACAATGAAAAGTGTAAAACGTGTATGTTAACAAAGATCACTAAGAAACCATTTCAAAATGTACATCGTGATACTGAAATTTTGGAATTAATACATAGTGATTTATGTGATTTGCATGCTACTCCTACTTTAGGGAACAAGAAATATTTTGTGACTTTTATTGATGATGCTTCTAGATTTTGCTATGTTTATTTGTTACATACTAAGGATGAAGCATTAGATAAATTTAAAATATTTAAAACTGAAGTAGAATTACAACAAAAGGCTTTGATTAAAAGACTTAGAACGGATAGGGGAGGTGAATACATTGACCAATCGTATTTCCAATCCGTTGGTATTATCCATGAGACCACAGCTCCATATACTCCACAACAAAATGGTATATCTGAAAGGAAGAATAGGGTCCTTAAGGAAATGGTTAATTCCATGTTATCCTATTCGGGTTTAAGTGAAGGATTTTGGGGGGAAGCTATGTTAACAGCTTGTTATTTGCTTAATAGAGTTCCTAACAAAAGAAACAAGATTACACCTTATGAACTTTGGAATAAAAGGAAACCTAACTTGAATTATCTTCGGGTATGGGGTTGTAGGGCGGTTGTAAGACTACCTGATCCCAAGAAGAAAATTTTAGGTGAAAGAGGTATAGATTGCATATTTGTTGGATATGTTGAACATTCCAAGGCATATAGGTTCTATGTAATAGAGCCTAATGAGTTTGTCTCAATCAATTCTGTGATTGATTCAAGGGATGCAATCTTTGATGAAAATCGATTTTCATCTATACCTAGACCAAAGGATATGATTCCAAGTAATAATGGAATCAATAAGGATTGTAATGATGAAGTCTCTGAAAAGGCTGTTGATCAGTCACTTGAGCTTCGGAAAAGCAAAAGAAAAAGGAAACCTAAATCATTTGGACCAGATTTTCAACTATACTTAGTTGAAGGTTCTAGGGATGATGTTTCTACCCAATATTCGTATTGTTTCAATGTTGATGATGATCCTAAAACATATGATGAAGCAATGAGGTCTCAGGATGTTGCATTCTGGAAAGAGGCAATTAATGATGAGATGGATTCTATCATGGGCAATAACACTTGGGTGTTAGCTGATCTACCTCCTGGTTGCAAACCTTTGGGTTGCAAATGGATCTTCAAAAAGAAGATGAAGGTGGATGGAACTATTGAAAAATTCAAGGCAAGGTTAGTCATTCAAGGCTTTAGACAAAAGTCTGGAATTGACTATTTTGATACTTATGCTCCCGTGGCACGTATCACTACCATTAGACTGCTGATTGCTTTGGCTACGATTCACAATCTAGTTATTCACCAGATGGATGTGAAGACAGCATTCTTGAATGGTGAATTGGATGAGGAGGTTTATATGAACCAACCTCAGGGCTTTGTCATGCCAGGAAATGAAGGCAAGGTGTGCAAACTTGTAAAATCCTTATATGGTTTGAAACAAGCACCCAAGCAATGGCATCAAAAGTTTGATGAAGTGATTTTATCTAGTGGTTTTGAATTAAACCAAGCAGATAAATGTGTATATAATAAATTTGATGATTCTGGTAAAGGAGTTATAATTTGTCTATATGTTGATGACATGTTAATCTTTGGGACTGACCAAAGTCAGGTTGATTTAACAAAAGAATTTTTGTCATCAAAATTCTCCATGAAAGATATGGGGGAGGCTGACGTTATCCTTGGCATTAGGATCAAACGTGAAAGCAAAGGAATTTCGATTTGTCAATCTCATTATATTGAGAAGGTGTTGAAAAAGTTCAATTGCTTTGAATGTAATCCTGTGAGTACCCCTGTTGATCCAAGTGAGAAGCTTATGCCTAATCAAGGTGAAGCTGTATCACAACTTGAGTATTCTCAGGTGATTGGCTGTTTGATGTACGCCATGACTTGTACAAGGCCGGATATTGCTTTTGCTGTGGGAAAACTGAGTAGATATACTAGTAATCCTAGTACTCATCACTGGCAAGCAATTAGGCGGGTACTGAAGTACTTGAAGAAAACTATGGACTATAGTTTATCTTATAATGGGTTTCCTTCGGTAATAGAAGGATATTCTGATGCGAGTTGGATAACCAATATTGAAGATCATTCTTCAACGAGTGGTTGGGTGTTCTTGCTTGGGGGAGGTGCTATTTCATGGGCTTCTAAGAAGCAGACATGTATTACCAACTCAACGATGGAATCTGAGTTTGTTGCTTTAGCTGCTGCTGGTAAAGAAGCAGAATGGCTTAGAAACTTGATCCATGAGATACCATTATGGCCTAAACCTATAGCACCCATGTCTATCCATTGTGATAGTGCTGCGACATTGGCAAAGGCTTATAGCCAGATGTACAATGGAAAGTCTAGACACTTAGGTGTCAGACATAGCATGATTCGTGAACTCATCATGAATGGGGTGATTTCTATAGTGTTCGTGAGGTCACAACAGAATTTAGCTGATCACTTGACGAAGGGATTGGCAAGAGACTTGGTGAACAAGTCTGCTGTGGGGATGGGTTTAAAGTCTACATAAATTTCTAATTATAAGATACCCAATTCCCTTCTGATGAAAATTAGAAGTTGAATTCAATGTGGAAGGCTTATACTTAGAAATTTGGAGTACAAAATTTTGTATCATCCCAAGGTAAGGTATGTACTCGGACCTGTTGAAGGTGAGGATGAAGTTTAGCTTCTTAATGGTTTATTTGAAAAAGTGCAATAGCAGGTGCATGACTGAAATGAACTACCTATGTGAATGTGAAGTTTTGCCGCTTCAACAAAGCTTGGACTTTTGCTTTAGATACATTCATGAATGGATATGGACACATGGCTTGTAAAGTGTCAGGATAGCTTTAGAGTATTTGAAAACTTATGTGTATGTTATTTTCAGTTATTCAAATGGGTTGAAGGGTTCAATTCTTAGAACACCCCGATTCTCGAATATTTGGAATGTGTAATGTACTAAGGTGAAAATTCAATCTTCAAGATATTTTCATTTATGCATGAGTTTTGTTTTTAATTGTTTAATTCTCATGAAACGAATTGCACTAAATTGGGGAGGATTGTTGTAAATTTAGTGTAATTTTGGGTTTTAATCTACACTTGTAAATGGGTTTGGAGGTACGGAGTGTACACCCATTAAGTGATAGATTACCCGAACCCAAAAGTGGTTTTCTATTATTTACTATCATGACTTGGTCTACCTGAAATTTGACTAAGTGTTTTCAGTACTAAGTTTTCTTAGTAAGCTGAAATTTGGCTAAGTGTTTTGTGCTGGTTGTTCTGCATTGCTGGTCCTTGTGCTGGTTGTTCTGCGCAGCTGGTCCCTGTGCTGGTTGTTTTGCGCAGCTGGTCCCTGTGCTGGTTGTTCTGCGCAGCTGGTCCTGTTTGCTGGTTCCTCTGCGCTGCTGGTCCTGTATGCTGACTTTTGCGCTGCTGGTCCTGTATGCTGACTTTTGCGCTGCTGGTCCTGTATGCTGACTTTTGTGCTGCTGGTCCTGTTTGCTGATTTTTGCGCTGCTGGTCCTTTTGCAGTGCTGGTTCTTAAGAGACAGCAGTAAGAAAACACTTAACACAATTTTGAGTGATTACGGAAGAATTATTCTTGCACCCACTTTTGCTTTAGTGGTTGAAGGAATAATACTTGTTTATTATAAAGTGATCACTCATGCTTTGATAGTTGTAAAATATAATATTTGTTTATTGTAAAAGTAACAACTTTTACTTTAATGATGGAAGTGATAATATTTGTTTATAGAAATATTCTTCCTGTAACCACTTTTGAATATTATAGAAGATACTTTTATTAATCAATCGGCCAATTGATTTTAATAAAAGACTCTTTCATGATTAAGGGTGTATATAAATATATTAACCAATATGCATGAGAAAAAACACCAAAATATTCTTCTGCAAAAGGAATTCTTGTTTCTGCCAAAACAAGAATTTAATCTCTGTCTTATCCCAAAGTGATATTCGTGTAACCCAGGCTATAAGGGTCGAATAATTACTTTCGGAAAGTGATACCACGATTCAGTGATTTATCCGGCTATCGATTATTTTACCCTACACGAAAGAAATTAATAAAACCTCCAACAATTGGCGATGGCGATGGCGATGGTTTCATCCTTATTGTCTGGCGTATCCGCAAGTGATCGATGATTTGGTAAAACAGATGTTCTTAGCGGTGACGTTGGGTATGATTTTCGTGCCCTAAAATTGATTTTCTGATGATTGATGGCCTTTATTTGGGTCATCCGCTTGGTTGCTTGCCGAAATTTTATTATGGTCTTCTCCGTTCATCGTTTGTTCACCAGGGTAACTTTCATGTAACCTTATTCCCACTATAACCTCCATCGAAACCCTAATGGTTGTGATTGTATCGGTAAACATAAATTAGTACCTGCCTTCTATTTAGAAATTATAATTGACTTTTATAAGTAACTTTTATAAGTCACTTCTAGAAATTAGTAGCTGACTTCTAGATGAATTTGATATATTTAAGTTCGCGTGCTACTGAATATAAGCTTTTGAATCATAACGGAGAATTTGCTACAATTGAACTTTTTGGTTATTTGAGATGATCCATATTTGTCTATGTGTTATTATAAACCTCTAACATGTAACATTCAAATTGGCGACTTCTTCGATTTAACGACTTTTTTTCCTGCAGGGTGACGTTTAGATTGTCACGACTGACTTGCAGAAATGGCAACTCATGTACATGAGTCAGGTGTATTTTGGAAGGGGATATTAGTTTACCTGCTGAAAATGGGTAAGAGTCGGGTGATATCTTGGCATGGTTAAAAATTAGGTGCGGCCATGATTATCTCTTGTCTCATGATTTGATTTTTTAATTGTAACACCTACATGGGCAATGATGATAAATATGTGGCATCTTAATTGAGCAATTATAATAAACGAGTTCGTAACTTGGCAGGGCAACATAAGTTGCAGCCATGGCGAACGATTATTTGTTGCTTAAGTTATGCACGTGCCTGAGTCCTAAACTTATTATCCTAATATACTAATTCCAAAATTTGCCTACTACCCCTCTTGAGTTACTATTTGCTTTGGAGTGAGTTGTCTTTTTATATTATCTTTTTTGGGTATTTTGGTGATTTTGTGGCTCCTGCTCAAGCCTCATATTTAAAACTGATAGGGTTTTGAGACCCCATTTCATTGTCTCATCTACCAGATTGTTTTGACCGTATGTATGATTTCATTTATCAGTTGCTTAGTCGCTATTAATGTGTTGAAAGCAGTGTTGCAAAATTCAGCCGACTTGACCGACGCGTCGGCCGTCGCGTCGTTTTTTAGGCATGGCCAACGCGTCGTTGGTAAAAAGTCGGTCAAAGTCGAAAAAAGTCGGTCAAATACGGAAAAAGTCGGTCAAAGTCAGTCAAAGTCGGTCAATTTTTTTAAAAAAATTTTGTAATATTGTTAATAATTGTTCATGTTTATTATAAATATAGTTTATATTTTAAGATTCGATCTATATAATATTATATATAAATATATATTTAATAAAACTATTTTAAAAAGTCAACGTTAGTCAATGCCCTTTGCGTCTCCCGTTTCCTTTCGATGCGTCATTTTTTAGGCATGACCGATGCGTCCCCGACTCGCGTCTTTTACAACCTTGGTTGAAAGTATACACTCTTTGAGAATTACTTGCAGTTCCCAAGTTACACAAAGAAAAGGCTGTGATGATAAACACGCGGGAACTCGGTCGAGCAATAAAAACGAATGTGGGAATTAAAGGTCATGATGATGAATATGTGGGAACTTGGTTGTATCGTTGACTTTTTATACTATTGAATTAACTTCTTGATTTGGTTTGCCTTTCTTAACTGATCTGATCAGAAAGATAAGAAAGTTCTATTTTCATAACTTAATAGGTTGAGTTTGACTATTTAAATGTATCCTGTAGAGAGAATGCAATATAGGTTGCAGCTATACTGGATTATTTGTGAACAGACATTTTGGAAAGGTTTGCTTCATGCTGGCTGCAATTAAAATTTTTTTAAAAATAAAGGCTGTGATGATTAATACGTCGGAAGTTGGCCAGGTAACGAGAAAGAATGCGTACGCATCTTGGCGAGGCAACCTACACGTTGCAGCCATGGCGGTTCGTGTTCCCTTGCTTGGTTCAATATATATATATCTGAGCCTGCTACTCTTTTTTTTTACACATGAAATATATATATATATATATATATATATATATATATATATATATATATATATATATATATATATATATATATATATATATATATTTGCGACTCTTATAACATTTAGTCATATTTAATATTGATCCGCAACTGCTAAAATTGTATTTGTATTAGACTCATTTACTGAATCATTATTATATATTATACCGCTCTTGATGATTGATGACCAGATGGCTTGGTAATGTCTACCTTTTTAAGTTTTTAGGTTTCTTTCACTGACTTGGATGTGAGGATGAAGCCACATTCTGGAATCTGGATGGCTCAAAAAGTTAGGACTGTTTGGGTGTTCTTTTACTTTTTACTTTAATGGTGGAGTTCGATACGTTCATCATTGGATTTTACAGAATATCAACTATGTTTATTTCGTCAATAGTTAAGCTTCCAATTGTTTAGTCGATTACTTCATTAACATATATATTGTTTGTAGTCGAAAGCATTTGTCATTTACTTTAGAAATCCGATATTACAATTACTGAATGTTCGTTAACTGTTGTTTAATTGTATTTTAAAAATCTCATACTCCTCCATTCAAATGCATTCAAATGCAGATGTAGCTTCTGTTAGAAAGCAAAGAATGATGCTTCTACTAGCAAACTGCATATGCTGCTACTGGAGTTGCTACTTGGATGCTGCAGCTGCTAGACAGCTGCTGCCACTTCGACAATCGACGTCAACAACAGTAGAGACGTACATGAATAAGTACGTCATTTTACACAAGCATTCGCAGAAAAGCGCGGCAACGCGCGCCCCCTATTACTAGTTATTATTATTAGATGGTTGTTTGCTCCTGTAGGTGCATCAATTCAAGAAATACTTTTGAGAGACCTGCAAATGTATACTTGTCACTTTTAAATTATAGACATTTTAATACTCTTTTATGGGTCTTCTTTATTCAGTTATCTAACATCTGATCTCACATATCTCAGTGTGAATTGATGCAGTTTTTGTTGTTTTGGGTATAATAATATAGTGGATTGAGTTTTTTTTTCTGTTCAACTAATTGGTTGAATACATTTTATATTTATTATAATGGTTCAAGTTGTGATATTTGTGTTTTATCTACCCTTGACTGTATATATGACTCAATGCTGACTAATATTGTCCAGCAACAATCTTGGGATATTAGAAGGTGTTCGGTGTAACACCCCGTCAAAATCGTCATTGACGCAGACGTTAACTCTGGTCCCAGTGCATGGCTTGACTTCTAAGTAACAGAAAAGTTCTACAGCGGAAGCATAATATATAGGTACCTGAGACAAAACATGTTTAAAATGTCAACACAAAGGTTGAGTGAATTCATAGGTTTATCAATAATAACCAAAGTATGTTTTTAGACAACAATTTTTCATTTTATAAATATCTATACATCGCAGTGTATAAAAAGCATTCTATAAGTTGTGGGCACCCGGTAACTAGCCTTAACAAAAGTGTATACCCCTGAGTTATAATAATGTGTGCACCGAATCAAGTGCGTTCAGTTAACCTCGAAGTACTAAACACCCGTTCTTCTAAGTCAAAATCATTGACTAGTACAACATTCTGGGTGATGTTCGACAACAGGCACCAACAAGGAAGCAGCAGAAATCACAGAGACCAACCGCAGGAAATTTCAAGTGTTTTTGGGGTGCGTTTGGGCTGTCTGTTGTCGAACACCACCCAGAATGTTAAGCCCCGTTTTTAATAAATTAATAATTATACGTTTTATATCCCTGATGAATATGCATATAAGATCGTAAATGAGGGGGTGTTTTTGAAAATCATGTTTGTGTTGTCGTTTTCTTCGTATCTAAACGACCAGAAGCTACACGCCCTATAGTATGCATATAATATAATATAATATAATATAATATAATATAATATAATACAATTACCTGTTTTTTAGGGTTTGATTTTTATAGGGTTTTTTGTTTATATATAAGAGGTCAAGAGGGTATATAATTAGTGTGATATTAATATAGACTTATAAATTTTATTTGTTACGATAATACATGATTCTTATCAAGGGCGAATCTTTATCGGGCAGGAAGGCTCGCTAAAATTCATTGATAAATGAGACAAATGTATTATAACAAATTGGATGACTCACATGTCTAACATTATAATCTGTATTTGTGTATTGAAATTTTGAACATACAAAAATTATGCATTTACAAAACAACATAAAAGTCAAAAAAAATATTCACATCTAAACAAACAGCATTGTTATTATTGAACATTCACGACGTTAGTCTATAATTTATATTGAATTTCGACAATCTCATCTTTGTCGCAAACATATTTTGCTAAAAATATGTCTTTGACGTAAACAAACAAATTTGTTATATGTTCATTGAAAATCTAAATTATTAAGTATTACGATATTTTGATTTTGTTTCTCGCACTACAAACTTCATGTAATAACCATGTCATAGGTTAGAGATATAAATTAGCCACGACGTTATGCTTATAAGGGACTCGATATTTTCTTTTACGAACTGATATGGGACAGGGTTAATGCAAACTCCCTAGCTAAAACTCCTGACATCCTAGTCGATTTGAAACATAATCAATACCCAAGATCCATACCCCTAGAGGTGGAGACAGGGGATGCATGTGGATGCTTTGCATCCCCCAACTCTTTAAATATGCGAGTTATAGTGTGTTTAAAAATTATATGTTAGTTGCCAATATCCTCAATAATAAATACAAGCATCCCTTAAATATGATTAACATATATCATAGTTATAATGTATATATGAAATTTTATGTAGATATTTAATTTTTATGAAATGCATCTCCTATCCGTTACTCCTGACTTCGCCTCTGCATACCCCATGAGATGTAGGAGCATTGTGGCCGTCACACCCGTGAAGATACCCCAGAAGATGCATGAGCCGAGTGCCCATCACAATCTGAGAGGCCATGACTGTGTAGCCAATATAAATTGATATTTATATCAATTCAATTATATTTAATAATTACAATATTATGTCTAAAAAACAATGCTTAAAATCCCGCAAATTTACGGGTTATAACCTAGTATACATATGCATATAATAATAATAATAAACAGAACATAAACTACACCAAATAAAATAAAAATAAAAATCTTTAATATACAATTGATAAAAGTTTTGATTATAGGATCACGGAAGGATTATCTACATCTTACTTCTCCGTACGTGGAATTTGGTTTTGTTAATGTTATTGTTGTCTATACAAGTTTTGATATATGATGATCAATTAATAAATCATTGAATTGAATCCACTTTTTGACTTTTTGTTTAACTTTTCTATGTATAAATTCAAAGCTAAAATGATGAACAAGTTAACAAAGTTTTTCAAGATTTCAAAGTCCTTGAAAATCTGATGGATCGAGGGAAATCTAGACTCCACTTGCACGATGACATCAACTCTTATGCTTTATTGAGTGTTGACCGGTTCTAAATTCTATTTGATCATTACTAACTTTCAATAATAAATAAATACGGGGTAGACTATATGTGTTTATATCATAGTAAACCTTCTGTTGACCCGTATGTGTGTATATATCAATATATGCACCCTTCATTGTACGTAGAGCTCATAAGATTGTCGGGTTGGTGATAGATGAAAACAGGTATTGCTAATGTGGATCAATAAAGGTAATTATATTATACTATATACTAAATATGGACAAAACCCACCAATCATACCACGCCACCTCTCCCAAAAATACTGTAGCTACTGTAGCACTGTAGCGAAATCACTGTAGCATTTTTTTTTCCCCTTACCATACTATATACTAAATATGGACAAAACCCACCAATCATACCACGCCACCTCTCCCGAAATCACTGTAGCTACTGTAGCAGCTACTGTAGCACTGTAGCGAAATCACTGTAACATTTTTTTATTTTATTTTTTGGATTTTCCCTTACCACAATGGAGTATAAAAATATAAATTCATAGATAAACAAAGTTGCTCTGAATTTTTAATGGAGTATAAAATATAAATCCATAGATAAACACAGTTGCTCTGTATTTTGCAACTATAAATATACATATTATGTATATCGATATATAAACAAAAATTTGAGTCGAAAAACTAAATATAAATATATATATATATATATATATATATATATATATATATATATATATACACACACACCATAGCATAATTTTTAAACGAACTAGATTAACTAAAATGAAGTCGTGTGGCTAAAAGGATTATACAACAGATTTAGAAAACTTCAATATTTCAAGTATTCATAACGAACTAATTTTAATTACCTAGATGATAAGTAAAAGAATGAGAAGGAGAATGTGGTATATGGGATGAAAGAAGGGGGAAAGAACACTGAAGAAATAAGTTAATTAATGGAAAAGTGATTTTGTTTGTATAATATATAAGACGGGTCAGCCCAGAGGCCCATTGGTGGGTTTTGGAGGTTAAAACGTTGGTTGAGTAATTGAACAAATGATTTCTTTGATTTTTCTTTAAAATATAAAATTTGGTGTACACAACAACAAAACTCAATCTCACATGTATGGGTTATAGGAGAGGTGAGACGTTGATAATCCTTCATTTATCCTTCAATAAAGAAAAGTCGTTTCTTAACCCCAAGTGAAGACCACCGGCCAATATGAAACCGAACATATACAAATATTACATACAAAATAGAAAAATTATTTACTTTTTTAAGTATTATAAAATATTGTTATATGTTACTCCTCGGTCCAATATTAATAGTCTTTAGGTAAAAATACACAGTTTAAAACATTACATTCATTATATTATGTTTTTTAATTACTTTACCATTTAACCACTTACTTTTTACCTATATTTTTATCTTATATACAAAAGGTAATTATTATTTTTATCTATTTTTGAAAGTCGACTTATAATTTATCTTATTTTATAACCCGTTTATTTATTATTGATTAAGAAAAGTATTGAAATTATATGTGTATGTGAATTTGGTCTCCGTAGCGAAGCACGGAGCTCCAACTAGTTTTCTCTAAATTGTGACCTAAGTTTTAGCGTGAAACAAATTGGTCAAAGAGGGTTTGAAATTTTAAAAGCTATAGCAAGACATGGAACAATATCACTTGTTTATCGAGTATTATCATATTTCCAAGAAGATGCGAAGACTTTAAAATTGGAAATAATTTAGCACGTGTACCGAGAAAAATGTTCTTTGAAGGAAAATAATTCCTAACATAATTTTTAATTCATCCACTACAAGTATTCATTATTTAACAGGTTATACAATATAACATGTTAATGCATTATTTATGATTGATGAAGTAAAAAGATGATGGACATATCACCACTCCAATAAAATATATATTGACAGTTAAAAGTTTGGTTAAATATACTGTTATTCTATACACAATTTAAAGAAAACATAATAAAAAGTAGGGTCATAGTACCCATAGCACATGAAACTAGTTAAATTTTGTAAAGGATAAGAATAAGTATATAGTTGGCGGCACAAGGCACATGAAAAAGCGACCAAGTTGTATTAGTCAAGCTTCTAAAATCTCAAACGCACAATAATGCCTTTTTGTACCAAAAAGTGGGCTTTCATACCTTTCAAACTAACTCATAGAATCGAATTCTACTTTTGCATGTTAGTGCCTTCAACTCACCATGAAACCCACATATCTATCCCTATCTCATCGTCAACTTTAACTTTTTTATTTCTTTATATATATATATACTCCGTATTATATACGAGTGTATAATATTATATTTTTCACGGAGTAAGTAATATTCAAGGTAATTAAAATATTAATTATTCTAACAACAACCCGTAAAATGATCATTAACATATTTAATTTAATTATACATAAATATTTTTTATTATTTTGTGATTTAGCTTAGTCGGTTATTCTGTTGTACACAATTAGGGAACTAGTCGTTAAATTTTCAGGACATGAACTTTATAAACACTATATAAGATTATGTGACAAATTAGAAAGAAAAAAAAAAAATCATAGTTGATCTCCAAACTTTGTACCAGACATCAAGATACGAACTAAAGTTTTAAACGATCACGGTTGATTCCAAATTTTTAACATAATATACGAATGGTCCCAAGATTTAATAGTCGTGAGTCTTACCCAGTTACGTTAATTACATGAGAAACACAGAACTTGCGGGCATAGCCCAACGGTTCCTCATGTACTTTGTGTCATGGGATAGAGAGAGGTTGTGATGCCCCGTACAAAACCATCGTGTACGAATCATCAACAACAGGATCATTACAAGGTTAAGTGCTATATGAGTTTTCAAAAAGAGTTTGCATTCATCAATAAAGTGGTGTCTAAACCAACATCGAATGTTTCACAATCCAAAAGCATGCTTCACTAAGTAGAAGCAAATAATAAGTGTATGTGACCACAATGGTCGTTACAAGTCATAGTTCAAAAGTACAAAATTTGAATGCAAGGTAAAGTAGTTCATGCGATGACAACTCTAAGCAGCGGGTGTCTACAGCACGACTAGTACACAGCGGAAGCTAACCTCAAGCACCTGAGAAAAACATGCTTTAAAACGTCAACACAAAGGTTGGTGAGCTATAGTTTAAGTATAACAGTAATGTAAGTAGGCCACGAGATTTCAGTGCAACAAAAAGCGTTTCAAAATAGTATGATAAAGTATATGTTAACCGTGGGCACTTGGTAACTAGCTTAACGTTTATACCCCCTGAAAGTACACTTGGCAAGTGCGTATGTCTACGAAGTATTAAACACTCGTTAAATGCTAGCGCGACTAGCCCGAGTGGGGATGTCAAACCCTATGGATCCATATCTAAGATTCGCGTTCACCGGTTCAAAAACCAATGACTAAACGTTACCGAGCTAAAGGGAATGTTTCTGCCGTTATATAACCCACACATATATAAAGTTTAAGTACTCGTGCCTAGTATGTAAAATATAAAATCCGCATGTATTCTCAGTTCCCAAAAATAAGTTAAAGTAAAAAGGGAATGCTATAACTCACAATGATAATGTAGTCGTAAAGTCGGTTCGGAAAAGGTGTGCAAGTAATCGGTCCGAAGGTCCTCAACCTAAGGCAAATAGTACTAAGTCAGTAAATCGTCTTAATAGGTTTAAAAGTATGTAAATAAGGTCTTAAGGGTCATCATCATTCATCATCAAACAAAAGGCGTAAAGTAAGTTTCGTTTATGAAAGTAGTTTACAACAAAGGCTGAATTCAGTCAGTCACCACGGCCTCTACCCTTACTGAATTAAGGTGAGACCAGTGGCCATGGCTCTGTCTATGAGTCCTTTAGTTGTGGTAAAATTTACAGAAGCAAACTCGTCTTGGTTCGACCGTGGCGACGGTCTAAGTGCGAGTAGGTCAGAAATTTCTGCACAACGTTAAAGGACATAGTGACGATCGGAGGGCCATAAATCTTAAACCGTAACTCGGATTAAGACGAGTCCTATATGAAAAGTTATCTACTCGAAAAGTTCTATCTAAAAATCATGGTCTCAGTAGCCCAGGTCTAATGGTCTGTTACAGAAACAGCAGGTCAGTAGGGTTTGGACAGAAACAGTAAGTTTAAGTGAGTTCCGGTGGTCTTGGTGCTTGATGTTCATCATGGTTCTCATCCTTGATGCATATAGCTTCAAGTGTACAACTCATTGATGTATCTACATCATCTTAACCAAGTCTTGACCATCATAACCCTAGTGCAAGTATAAGACATGAAGCACAACTCACTTAAGAGTTGCATGTAGTTTGATGAGCCAAAGTTACATCAAAGTCTTAGGTTTGACACTTACATGAACTATAATAGAAATATTGAACTCTAAACTTGAAAATAAACTAACTAATCAAGATCTTAAGGTGTAGAACATGGTTCTTAGTTAGATCTTGAAGATCCAAGACCCAAAAGTCTAGATCAAGCATAAGTATACAAAGTTATATTTAAAGAAAACTTATTTGTGTGTTCTTGAACTTTCAAGGTTGACTTTTAGTTCAAGATTAAAGAGATCAAGGCTAACTTGTAGTTCTTGACCATTTAAACTAATTACATGAATTTAAAGTGCAAGAATGAAGAAGTAAACTAAGTAAACATGTAATTTGTTCATAGTTGTTCATACTTTAAAGATTCAAACCAAAGTTTGATCTTTAGAAAGTAAACTTTAAAGTTTACTTCATGAACTTCAAGTATGAGTTACAACACATGAACTTTAAATCTTTTGACATAATGTATGTAGAACATAACTAGAAAGTTAGTTCTTGTATGTTCTTGGAAATACAAGATTAATATGAAGAATCAAACTAGAAAGTTTATTCTTGTAACATGAAAATAAGTAACAACAATTAACAAGACAAGTAGTTAAACAAAATCAAGAACAAGTAACAATCAACAAATGATGATGATGGATGATTTAGGATTCGATTTTGAAGTCAAGAAAAGGAAGAAGAAAACTCATGATACTTACAAAGTAGAGAGCAAAAGATGAGAGGAAAGTTGAGAGAAAATGCAAGTTAAGTGTGTGTGAGAAAATGAGGGAATAACCAAGTGAACAAGTAATGTAAAAAAAAAAAAATTTGAATCCTCTTTTCTCTCATCAAAGGCCATGGCTGTAGCAGCCCATCAAGGGGAAGTGTTTAGTTCTTTGGTTACTAGTGTGTTAAAGCTTCAAAAGTTGGATAAAGAATGGTTATGCATGGGGATTATGAGTGAACTAGATTCCAAATCCTCAAACTAACTAGTTACAAGATCTCATTACTACTTACATGTCTTAGTGGACTAGCTAAGTCCATTAATAATGTAGGGTGGGCTTCTAAAGTCCAAAGTCATGAGTCCATTATACTAGTCAAGCCCAAGTTCAAGTATTTAACAAATAAATCCAATTAAAGCCCAAGTAACTAACTAATCACCATAGTTAATTAAAATGATTAATAAAACTAATCATGAATGTAAATAATATCTAAAAATATTATTCGTGTAAGTCTCGGGTGTCACAAAGACGTTTCGGGCAATTAAAGTCAAGTACGTATAGTCATGGCAACATGTAAATGTAATAACATACATTCGTTTTATCACACGTATTAATAATAACAATTATTAATAAATAAACGTTGGAAAATCCAGGGTCGTTACATTACCCACCTGTTAAAGAAAATTTCGTCCCGAAATTTAAGCTGAGGTAGATGGAGGAGTCGGGAAAAGGTGAGGATACTTCCGCATCATTTGATCCTCTCGCTCCCAAGTAAACTCCGGTCCTCGTTTGGCATTCCATCGTACTCGTACAATCGGAATCTTGTTGCGTTTCAAAGTTTTGATCTCATGATCCATAATTTCAACAGGTTCTTCCACAAAGTAGAGTTTGCCATCAATTGTAAGTTCTTCAAGTGGTATGATGAGTTCAGGTGCAGCAAGACACTTCTTCAAGTTTGACACGTGGAAGGTAGGATGAACTGAGCTCAATTGTGCTGGTAGATCTAAACGGTAAGCAACGAGTCCAACACGTTTCAAGATTTCAAAAGGACCAATGTATCATGGGTTTAACTTTCCACGTTTTCCAAAACGGATCACACCTTTCCAAGGTGCAACCTTTAACATTACACGATCACCAACGTTGAATTCAAAGTCTTTTCGTTTAAGATCTGCATAACTTTTTTGACGATCGCGGGCAGTCTTAAGTCTAGCTTGAATCTGAGCAATCTTCTCCGTTGTTTCATGGACTATCTCGGGTCCGGTGATTTGCTTTTCGTCTATTTCGGCCCAACAAATAGGAGATCGGCACTTGCGACCATACAACGCTTCAAAAGGTGCAGCATTAATGCTCGAGTGATAACTGTTGTTGTACGAGAATTCGGCGAGTGGCAAATGCCTTTCCCAGGCCTTTCCAAAATCAATAACGCATGCACGCAACATGTCTTCCAAGGTCTGAATCGTTCGTTCACTTTGCCTGTCAGTCTGAGGATGATAAGCAGTACTCATGTCAAGACGAGTTCCCATGGCTTCTTGCAAAGAACGCCAGAATCTAGAAGCAAAACGGGGATCGCGATCAGAGATGATCGATAAAGGTATACCATGACGAGATACAACCTCCTTGATGTATAATTGAGCAAGTCTTTCCATCGTATATGTTTCCTTCATCGCTAGGAAGTGTGCAGATTTGGTGAGGCGGTCAACAATAACCCAAATAGTATCGTATCCGCCCACCGTCTTTGGCAGCTTAGTAATGAAATCCATTGTGATCCTTTTCCACTTCCATTGTGGGATCTCCGGTTGCTGAAGTAACCCAGAAGGTCTCTGATGCTCGGCTTTAACCTTCGAGCAAGTCAAACATTTACCAACATAAGTCGCAACGTCCTTCTTAAGATTCGACCACCAATACTGTTCTTTAAGGTCGTGGTACATTTTGCCTGCTCCAGGGTGAATCGAATATCTCGATTTGTGTGCCTCATCAAGTATCAGGTTTCGTAGATCTCCATAACAAGGTACCCAAATTCTTCCGGCATAACATCGGAGTCCAGACTCCCTAACCTCGAATCGAGAGACAAGTATGTTCAAATGTTCGTGAGGTACGTTCTCCTCCTTGAGAGCCTCATCTTGGGCTACTCTGATCTGGCTGTTGAGGTTCGAATGGATGGTGATGTTCAGAGCCCTAACACGAAGAGGTGTCGTCCTCTCCTTTCGGCTTAAAGCGTCAGCTACAACATTGGCCTTGCCAGGGTGATAACGGAGTTCACAATCGTAGTCGTTGAGCGTCTCGATCCATCGATGCTGTCTCATATTCAGTTGCTTCTGATCGAAGATGTGCTGGAGACTCTTGTGATCAGTGAAGATAGTGCTCTTAGTTCCATACAAATAGTGTCTTGATAAGGCTAAAAAGGAACATATATTTCATAGCAAAATCCCCCAAGAAAGACAAGATTTTAGTTTCAATTGTTCCATTTTCAAGTGATATTCGTTTATATTAAATAAGTGCGAAGACAAAAGGCGAAAACGACGAATTAAAGACACAAAGGTCCAAAAAGCTCAAATATACAAGATACAAATAAAAAGGTTCAAATTATTGATGAAGAACGTCTAAAAATGACAAGAGTACAAGTTGCGGAACGCAAAGTACACGATATAAAATAGTACGAAAGGACGTCCGAAAATCCGGAACCGGGACCCGAGCCAAGAAGAAACGCCCGACGCAATGGACCAAAAATATCTAGTCTACTATGCACATAAATATAATATAATATATAAATAATTATTAAAATTATTTATATTTTATATATATTTAATAAATATGTCGACGAACAAGAAGACAAAAGATATGTGAGCTGTCCAGCGTGGCCATGCGAGTCGCATGGCAAATAGGCATAAACCCATGCGAGTCGCATGGCAGTAAAAATCTGGCCAAATGCCTATAAAAAGGAAGTTTATGCACGAACTCAAACACATCTTTTTCTTTTCCTTCTCTGTAAACATATAACATAAATAAATAATTATAATTTTAATTATAATTTTAATAATTATGATTTAGTTTAGTATTGTAACAAATGATTTACGGGTTTTAAGTCAAGACTCTGCCCGTGTAATACTACGATATTAATACCCACTGTAAGTTATGTCTTTCCTTTTTAATTTAATGTCTCGTAGCTAAGTTATTATTATGCTTATTTAAAACGAAGTAATCATGATGTTGGGCTAATTACTAAAATTGGGTAATTGGGCTTTGTACCATAATTAAGGTTTGGGCAAAAGACCGACACTTGTGGAAATTGGACTATTGACTATTAATAGATTGGGGGTATTGTCTAATTGAGTGACAACTCATTGGAGTCTGTCGAACCTATCTTCAAATTAATTATCCTAATAATTAATAATGATTATGGTTGTCCTATTTAGTGACGTTCATATGGAATCTATTATAATCATTTAATTAATTATTCGGGTTGGGTAATTGATTATTCAAACTGATCAAGTGGGTAAATTAATATTCATATCTAATCAAAACAGGGGTAGATTACATACAGTGATAACTGGTGTAATTGTTGACAGAAGTGATAACTGCGTCACAGTTTAAATCCTTAATTAGTTGGAATATTTGACTTCGGGTATAAGGGTAATTTGACGAGGACACTCGCACTTTATATTTATGACCGATGGACTATTATGGACAAAAACCAGATAGACGTATCAAATAAACCAGGACAAAGGACAATTAACCCATGGTAATAAATTAAAATCAACACGTCAAACATCATGATTACGGAAGTTTAAATAAGCATAATTCTTTTATTATATTTCTCATCGTATCTTTATTTACTGTCATTTTATTACTCGCAATTTTATTTACTGTCATTTTATTTATTGTTATTATTTTACGCACTTTAATTATCGTCATTTATCTTTGCGCTTAAAATATAGAATCGACAAACCGGTCATTAAACGGTAAAACCCCCCTTTTATAATAATATTACTACTTATATATATATATATTTATATAAATATAGTTTTATAAAAATATAGTACGTAATCACTAGCTCCCTGTGGAACGAACCGGACTTACTAAAAACTACACTACTCTACGATTAGGTACACTGCCTATAGTGTTGTAGCAAGGTTTAGGTATATCCCATCCGTAAATTAATAAAACTTGTGTCATATTTTGTAGTATTTCCTAGTAAAAATAATACTATTTCGTACCCTCACGCTACATCATCAAGTTTTTGGCGCCGCTGCCGGGGAGCACTAAAACGCTATATTTTTAATTTATATTCGCAAAAAAAAAAAAAAAAAAAAAAAATTATAAAAAAAATATATTTTTAAGATTTTGTCTATAAAAAAAAAAAAAAATTTTTTAGTTTTATTACCTTTAGATTTTTAGACTATATTCGCAACTTTTAGTATTAAGTTTAGTTTTGCCATAGTTATTTTTACTTCTAGAATTTTTAGTTTTGCCGTAAAATCCCTTAAGTGCTTTTTCTTTAGACTAAGATTTAGGTGCCTTAAAATTTTGCGACGCCATTTTTCGTGCTATTTTCTTATTTCGTATTTTTCGACGCCTTTTACCTATGTATCAATTACAATTCCAATTAGTGATCTCCATTTGTAGCTTTAATTTTAAGATAGTGATCGTAATAAGGTTGGATTAACCGCGTGTTTACAAACCACTCTTCATCTTTTTCATTTTTCGACACTTTTCGACGAACTCTTTTTCTCTCTTATTTCTCGCTATTCTAGTTTTAGGACTTAGAATTTTTTCTACTTCTTATCTAAATTTCTTAAAATTACGAAAATTTATTTTAAGTGGTTAAATTGATAGACATCAAAATTTTCTGGTTCGTAGTAATAGTTGGATTTGTACGTGGACCGGGTTATTGGAGCCAAACAGTACTCAATTATATTGAGACCAAACGAATCCTGCCCCTCTGCTGCATCTTTTGGCTATTCGAAACGTGGGCAAAATCAGAAAAGTCTATTAATTGGATAACTTATTATAATTTTTCTTTCCTTTTTAAAAACTAATAGGATATTCAGTGAATGCACCGAGCAAAACGTTCACCACCTTTCATACGTTCACCACCTGTAACTCGATCAAGACATCTAGCAAATATTGTCGCCGTTGATTTTTCTTTAGAATCGTCATCTAGTCGAACAAGAACTCCAACTCAAATTTCCGATAATCCATCTTTTGAACCCGACTTCACAATTAAGAACCCGGAGCATATTCAAGGACAATTCCAAGATCCTGAACCACTAATTATTCCTCCTGAACCACAAACCTTTAAATCAGAGTCCTCTAGTGATTCGTATTCAACAAATTCAATTATGGAAGTAACGGAACCTCTAAGTATGGAAGATCGAATGAGAGCCACACGCACGGGCCAAGGTCACGCCATTATTAAGCCAGAAGTTAATGCGCCAGATTATGAAATCAAAGGACAAATTCTACACATGGTAACTAACCAATGCCAATTCAGTGGTGCACAGAATGAAGATCCTAACGAACACCTTCGTACGTTTAAAAGAATTTGTACACTATTCAAAATCCGAGAAGTGGAAGATGAGCAGATCTATCTCATGTTGTTTCCCTGGACTTTAAAGGGAGAAGCCAAAGATTGGTTAGAATCGTTACCTGAAGGGGCGATTGACACATGGGATGTTTTAGTTGAAAAATTTCTTAAACAATTCTTTCCGGCATCTAAAGCCGTGAGACTTCAAGGAGAAATTGTTACGTTCGCGCAAAAGTCAAATGAAACATTATATGAGGCGTGGACAAGATTCGGAAGGATGTTGAGAGGATGTCCTCAACACGGTTTAGACACTTACCAAATAGTACAAATATTCTACCAAGGTGTCAACGTTGCTACACGAAAAGACATCGACATAACAGCTGGTGGTTCCATCATGAAGAAAACCGCAACTGAAGCTTACAAAATTATTGATAATACAGCCTCCCACTCGCATGAGTGGCACCAAGAAAAAGATATTTTTCGTTCATCTAAAGTGGCTAGAGCCGATTCTAGCCATGACTTTGATTCCGTTTCCGCAAAAATAGATGCTTTCGAAAGACGAATGGAAAAGATGAATAAAGATATTCACGCAATACGAATCAGTTGTGAGCAATGCGGTGGACCACACTTATTGAAAGATTGTCACATTGAACCAACGATGAAACAACGAGAGAATGTTTCCTATATGAACCAAAGGCCGGGAAATAATTATCAAAATAATTATCAACCGCCAAGGCTAAACTTAAATCGAAATCAAAACATTCTTTACAATCCAAAAGGACCCGAAAATAACTGGTATAACCAACAAGGTCCGAATAACCAACCGACTCAAAACAACACTTTCAATCAACAAAGACCTGGCTTGTATAAACCACCACAACAAACCGAAGAGAAAAAGTCAAATCTGGAAGAAGTGGTATTTAAGCTAGTTGAATCTCAAACACAATTTATTGAAACTCAAACCCAAACGAACGAGAGGTTTGATCAGTCATTAAGAACTCAACAAGCTTCCATTTTGAATCTAGAAAAACACGTAGGTACTCTTGCTAGCATGATGAGTGAGAGGGAACAAGGAAAGCTACCGAGTAATACTGAAGTAAATCCTCGGAATGAGAATGTTAATATGGTTTCAACGAATTCTGAAAAACCAGCACCAGAAGATGGGAAGGTTTTAGATGAGAGTAACAATGAAGAAGTTACACCACCACCACCCGAGTATGTAAAGCCAATGGTGGCACCATACAAACCACCCATCCCGTTTCCAAGAAAAGGAGTTGAGTATGAGCAAGTGATAGGTAATAAAGATTGTGATACCTCTGGAAAGAAGAAGAAGAAAAAGAATAAGAAAGTACAAGAAACAAAAGCCGTAGAAGTAAACCCGGTGAATACAGTTCCACCAAAACCTCCACCTAGGGTAGGTGATCCGGGTGAATTTATTGTTCCTTGTCTACTTAGTGATTGTGTCATGTATGATGCACTAGCAGATTTAGGTGCAAGTGTGAGTGTTATGCCTCTTTCCTTATATAAGAGATTAGGTGTAGGTAAGTTAAGTCCAACGGATATGAGTGTTCGACTCTTTGATCAAACCATTAAGCACCCAGTTGGAATTGCTGACAACCTACCCATTCAAGTAGGTAATTTAACCTTTCTAGTCGAATTCATTGTCATTGACATAGAAGAGGACCCAAACATTCCTCTAATTTTAGGTCGACCATTCTTTGCGTCCACCGGGGCGTTATTTGATGTAGGAAATGGAAGAATGACACTTAGTAGTGGTAACAAATCGATCACCTTTATGATTCGAAAGTCTAAATCTCCACCAACCAAAACCATTGAACCAGCAAAAACGATTGGTAACAACCATGTTGTTTTACCAACTCCAACGGTAGTGCTTAATAATAATGAAACGCCTAAGTGTGGGGAAAATGAAGTAACACCTAATGATGACATGATAACAAAGAACCCCGTTGTTGATACGAAATAAATGATCTCGTTATTAATAGTTCAATGAAGAAACTTATTAAACGGATTCGCGATGCTAGAACCAAGGGGAACTTTAAGTTATGTAACCGGTTAGTATCCAATCTATCACCTAAAGAAAAGGAGAAACTAGTTGAAATTGTGGATATTACACAGGAATCCGACCAATGGCTTAAAGAAAAAGTCACGGATATGCAAGTTGATTATGGACCAAGAGAAATTAACGATGAAGTTAATCACAATTTTGACACCACGGCTACCTAAGTGTGGGGAGATTCAAATGTTCTAAAAAGAAAATGCTATATAGAGTTAGTTGTTCTGTTCTCGTGTAGTTCCGAGAATGGAACCCGATTGGTCTTTTCCGCTAGCAGACACTAAAGAACTAGTTTTCTCCCTCCATTCTGAATTTTTATTTTGTAGGTTTTTTTTTATGAAATTAATATGCATTTTAATTTAAGTTTTTAAAAACAAAATTTACTTTAATTCATTAAGTTGAAAAAATGATTTCTAAAATTCGTCGTGAGTTGAAGACTAGGTCATTAAGCCGAAATTACTTTACCCGAGGGCGGGGCGACAAATTTTGTTATCATTATTTTTAATTTTATTGATTTAAAGTATGCCAAAAATATTATACTTTATAAATTTTTGAAAAGTGGGGTTATAAACCAAACTTCAAAATATATATATATATATATATATATATATATATATATATATATATATATATATATATGTTTGTATTTTATCTTATGTACAAAACAGGGTAAAACAATGCACTTTCAAAGACTGTCATTAAAGTTCAGCAAAAGGTACTAATTTTGACGACAAGACGCAAAATAACAAATGTTATATAACAAATGGAGGAATGAACGATGAGGCGCCATCAATCATTCGACGAGCTTTGTAATTACAAACTTGGTATTTTTAATCACTTTTCTACACTAATCACCCTCATGAATTTATAATTATAGTCTGATTTCATGCAAATGAGGGCATTGCATGATCTCAAGTGTGGGGAAGGGTTATAAATTCTCTCGGGTTTATACTTAGTTTAATTGCCAAATTTCATGAAAATTTGAAAAATTTTCAACTAAAATACTAGTAACGCAGTAGTTGTATTAGAATCTAGTGCTCTCTGATAACAAGGAACAGCCCTAGTCTTATATACTGACTACCCACTTCTAGTAAAATTTTTCAAAATTTTCAATTAAATGAAGTCAAAATCATGTTTATACATATTTATGAACGATGAAAACTAGGTGTTAATACCGAAATTATCGTTACCTCGAGGACATAAATTGAGAAACAACCCAAAACGCTTGAATTCATTTAAAAAGGAATAAAGAAGAATAAAAAGGCAAAGAAAGAAACTAAGTGTGGGGAGAATGTACCAAGTTATTCAATTAAAAACTATCTATCACATGTTTCTGTAAAGTTATTGCAGGTGCTTTTGTTTTGGACTTAATTAACAGTTTTACCCGGTTTATTGTAATATATTTGAAAGAAAAGATGGATCTACACGATGAATCAATTCCATCATTAAAAGGAAGTAAAGTCTTCCGAAAAAGACACGCGCTTCTTGATTTAGGTCATGAAGTTGTCGTCCAGACCAGCTGTAGGTTGACGAAAAATCTAGAAAAGTCATCTCTAAAATCAGCAGGAAATCCACGGACCTCAGCATCAAACAGGGTCGCCAAGTGGTCAGATTTATCCTAACCATGAGAAGGATTTATCTCGTACAATGGGGGGGCGCCATGCAAATTAGCTTGATAAGACTAATGAATCAGATCCCCATAAAGGATAATCTCCTTAAAGATTAAAATCAGCTTTTAAGCCTGATATTACTCAATCCTTGAGATTGACCTTAAAGATTGAGAATTCAAACTCATGGAATTCGATGATATCTAAACTCGAGCTTGAACGAGAAAATATTTTGATCAAAATTAAAACCGATTTGTTTTCTGAAAATCCATTTTCAATGCGTTCATTACCATTGAATGTAAAATCCTGGGAATTCAACAGAATTCATTAGGTCACCTGAACCAAATCGGGTGTCAACCGTAAGAACGGTGGTTGCATAACATGGTCGGAGACAGGACCTTGTGCCAGACCGAAAAATCATAGGATGATCTTTACTATTGCTCCTACCAAGGATAGTACTAGCATCCGACACGTAATTAGACCATGAACAAATGCATGTCATTAGACATTGCCTTAATAGTTTCTTGTTCATCGCTTTCCTTTACAACCGGACGGTAGTTTACCGAAAGGTAATATACGGAACAAGTAAACTGGATGTGTGCTTTCCGATACCGGGATAGCAGTGGATTACACGAACCTAAATGTTTTTAGCCAAAATATTGATCCACAAATATATTTTGCAACACCGATGGTGGGTCAAATCAGAAAACTTGTCTAGGGTAAAATCTAGCTTGAATTTTTAAAAGATCAAATGTTTTCATAAAGATCCAATTTCCTAAAGGATCTACAATTTTATAGTCATGTGGGACTGTAAACCGCCTTTTAAATGTGCACTTTGCTTTGGAAACCGAAAGTAAATCGGCTATTTGATTGCAAGTGTCGTTGACCTAAACCCAAGGCAACTGTGGATGACACACCCACCTTTAACCATGGTTCTATTGTTAATATCATTGTTTATACCGCTCTATCAAAATCACTGATGTACAAAGTGTGAAGAATAAAGAAGTGATTCGTGTGATGTATTATATTATTTCAAGACTGTATTGCTTGAGGACAAGCAACGCTCAAGTGTGGGGATATTGATAAGGCTAAAAAGGAACATATATTTCATAGCAAAATCCCCCAAGAAAGACAAGATTTTAGTTTCAATTGTTCCATTTTCAAGTGATATTCGTTTATATTAAATAAGTGCGAAGACAAAAGGCGAAAACGACGAATTAAAGACACAAAGGTCCAAAAAGCTCAAATATACAAGATACAAATAAAAAGGTTCAAATTATTGATGAAGAACGTCTAAAAATGACAAGAGTACAAGTTGCGGAACGCAAAGTACACGATATAAAATAGTACGAAAGGACGTCCGAAAATCCGGAACCGGGACCCGAGCCAAGAAGAAACGCCCGACGCAATGGACCAAAAATATCTAGTCTACTATGCACATAAATATAATATAATATATAAATAATTATTAAAATTATTTATATTTTATATATATTTAATAAATATGTCGACGAACAAGAAGACAAAAGATATGTGAGCTGTCCAGCGTGGCCATGCGAGTCGCATGGCAAATAGGCATAAACCCATGCGAGTCGCATGGCAGTAAAAATCTGGCCAAATGCCTATAAAAAGGAAGTTTATGCACGAACTCAAACACATCTTTTTCTTTTCCTTCTCTGTAAACATATAACATAAATAAATAATTATAATTTTAATTATAATTTTAATAATTATGATTTAGTTTAGTATTGTAACAAATGATTTACGGGTTTTAAGTCAAGACTCTGCCCGTGTAATACTACGATATTAATACCCACTGTAAGTTATGTCTTTCCTTTTTAATTTAATGTCTCGTAGCTAAGTTATTATTATGCTTATTTAAAACGAAGTAATCATGATGTTGGGCTAATTACTAAAATTGGGTAATTGGGCTTTGTACCATAATTAAGGTTTGGGCAAAAGACCGACACTTGTGGAAATTGGACTATTGACTATTAATAGATTGGGGGTATTGTCTAATTGAGTGACAACTCATTGGAGTCTGTCGAACCTATCTTCAAATTAATTATCCTAATAATTAATAATGATTATGGTTGTCCTATTTAGTGACGTTCATATGGAATCTATTATAATCATTTAATTAATTATTCGGGTTGGGTAATTGATTATTCAAACTGATCAAGTGGGTAAATTAATATTCATATCTAATCAAAACAGGGGTAGATTACATACAGTGATAACTGGTGTAATTGTTGACAGAAGTGATAACTGCGTCACAGTTTAAATCCTTAATTAGTTGGAATATTTGACTTCGGGTATAAGGGTAATTTGACGAGGACACTCGCACTTTATATTTATGACCGATGGACTATTATGGACAAAAACCAGATAGACGTATCAAATAAACCAGGACAAAGGAAAATTAACCCATGGTAATAAATTAAAATCAACACGTCAAACATCATGATTACGGAAGTTTAAATAAGCATAATTCTTTTATTATATTTCTCATCGTATCTTTATTTACTGTCATTTTATTACTCACAATTTTATTTACTGTCATTTTATTTATTGTTATTATTTTACGCACTTTAATTATCGTCATTTATCTTTGCGCTTAAAATATAGAATCGACAAACCGGTCATTAAACGGTAAAACCCCCCTTTTATAATAATATTACTACTTATATATATATATATATATATATATATATATATATATATATATATATATATATATATATATATATAGTTTTATAAAAATATAGTACGTAATCACTAGCTCCCTGTGGAACGAACCGGACTTACTAAAAACTACACTACTCTACGATTAGGTACACTGCCTATAGTGTTGTAGCAAGGTTTAGGTATATCCCATCCGTAAATTAATAAAACTTGTGTCATATTTTGTAGTATTTCCTAGTAAAAATAATACTATTTCGTACCCTCACGCTACATCATCATGTCTCCACAATTTGAGTGCAAAGACAACGGCTCCAAGTTCAAGATCGTGTGTAGTGTAGTTCTGCTCGTGAATCTTCCCTACAACCAATGCTCTGATACCAAATGTGATGCCCCGTACAAAACCATCGTGTACGAATCATCAACAACAGGATCATTACAAGGTTAAGTGCTATATGCGTTTTCAAAAAGAGTTTGCATTCATCAATAAAGTGATGTCTAAACCAACATCGAATGTTTTACAATCCAAAAGCATGCTTCACTAAGTAGAAGCAAATAATAAGTGTATGTGACCATAATGGTCGTTACAAGTCATAGTTCAAAAGTACAAAAGTTTGAATGCAAGGTAAAGTAGTTCATGCGATGACAACTCTAAGCAGCGGGTGTCTACAGCACGACTAGTACACAGCGGAAGCTAACCTCAAGCACCTGAGAAAAACATGCTTTAAAACATCAACACAAAGGTTGGTGAGCTATAGTTTAAGTATAACAGTAATGTAAGTAGGCCACGAGATTTCAGTGCTACAAAAAGCGTTTCAAAATAGTATGATAAAGTATATGTTAACCGTGGGCACTTGGTAACTAACTTAACATTTATACCCCCTGAAAGTACACTTGGCAAGTGCGTATGTCTACGAAGTATTAAACACTCGTTAAATGCTAGCGCGACTAGCCCGAGTGGGGATGTCAAACCCTATGGATCCATATCTAAGATTCGCGTTCACCGGTTCAAAAACCAATGACTAAACGTTACCGAGCTAAAGGGAATGTTTATGCCGTTATATAACCCACACATATATAAAGTTTAAGTACTCGTGCCTAGTATGTAAAACATAAAATCCGCATGTATTCTCAGTTCCCAAAAATAAGTTTAAGTAAAAAGGGAATGCTATAACTCACAATGATAATGTAGTAGTAATGTCGGTTCGGAAAAGGTGTGCAAGTAATCGGTTCGAAGGTCCTCAACCTAAGGCAAATAGTACTAAGTCAGTAAATCGTCTTAATAGGTTTAAAAGTATGTAAATAAGGTATTAAGGGTCATCATCATTCATCATCAAACAAAAGGCGTAAAGTAAGTTTCGTTTATGAAAGTAGTTTACAACAAAGGCTGACTTCAGTCAGTCACCACGGCCTCTACCCTTACTGAATTAAGGTGATACCAGTGGCCATGGCTCCGTCTATGAGTCCTTTAGTTGTGGTAAAATTTACAGAAGCAAAGTCGTCTTGGTTTGACCGTGGCGACGGTCTAAGTGCGAGTAGGTCAGAAATTTCTGCACAACGTTAAAGGACATAGTGACGATCGGAGGGCCATAAATCCTAAACCGTAACTCGGATTAAGACGAGTCCTATATGAAAAGTTATCTACTCGAAAAGTTCTATCTAAAAATCATGGTCTCAGTAGCCCAGGTCTACTGGTCTGTTACAGAAACAGCAGGTCAGTAGGGTTTGGACAGAAACAGTAAGTTTAAATGAGTTCCGGTGGTCTTGGTGCTTGATGTTCATCATGGTTCTCATCCTTGATGCATATAGCTTCAAGTGTACAACTCATTGATGTATCTACATCATCTTAACCAAGTCTTGACCATCATAACCCTAGTGCAAGTCTAAGACATGAAGCACAACTCACTTAAGAGTTGCATGTAGTTTGATGAGCCAAAGTTACATCAAAGTCTTAGGTTTGACACTTACATGAACTATAATAGAAATATTGAACTCTAAACTTGAAAATAAACTAACTAATCAAGATCTTAAGGTGTAGAACATGGTTCTTAGTTAGATCTTGAAGATCCAAGACCCAAAAGTCTAGATCAAGCATAAGTATACAAAGTTATATTTAAAGAAAACTTATTTGTGTGTTCTTGAACTTTCAAGGTTGACTTTTAGTTCAAGATTAAAGAGATCAAGGCTAACTTGTAGTTCTTGACCATTTAAACTAATTATATGAATTTAAAGTGCAAGAATGAAGAAGTAAACTAAGTAAACATGCAATTTGTTCATGGTTGTTCATACTTTAAAGATTCAAACCAAAGTTTGATCTTTAGAAAGTAAACTTTAAAGTTTACTTCATGAACTTCAAGTATGAGTTACAACACATGAATTTAAATCTTTTGACATAATGTATGTAGAACATAACTAGAAAGTTAGTTCTTGTATGTTCTTGGAAATACAAGATTAATATGAAGAATCAAACTAGAAAGTTTATTCTTGTAACATGAAAATAAGTAACAACAATTAACAAGACAAGTAGTTAAACAAAATCAAGAACAAGTAACAATCAACAAATCATGATGATGGATGATTTAGGATTCGGTTTTGAAGTCAAGAAAAGGAAAAAGAAAACTCATGATACTTACAAAGTAGAGAGCAAAAGATGAGAGGAAAGTTGAGAGAAAATGCAAGTTAAGTGTGTGTGAGAAAATGAGGGAATAACCAAGTGAACAAGTAATGTAAAAAAAATATATTTGAATCCTCTTTTCTCTCATCAAAGGCCACGGCTGCAGCAGCCCATCAAGGGGAAGTGTTTTGTTCTTTGGTTACTAGTGTGTTAAAGCTTCAAAGGTTGGATAAAGAATGGTTATGCATGGGGATTATAAGTGAACTAGATTTCAAAAGCTCAAACTAACTAGTTACAAGATCTAATTACTACTTACATGTCTTAGTGGGCTAGCTAAGTCCATTAATAATGTAGGGTGGGCTTCTAAAGTCCAAAGTCATGAGTCCATTATACTAGTCAAGCCCAAGTTCAAGTATTTAACAAATAAATCCAATTAAAGCCCAAGTAACTAACTAATCACCATAGTTAATTAAAATGATTAATAAAACTAATCATGAATGTAAATAATATCTAAAAATATTATTCGTGTAAGTCTCGGGTGTCACAAAGACGTTTCGGGCAATTAAAGTCAAGTACGTATAGTCATGGCAACATGTAAATGTAATAATACGTATTAATAAAAACAATTATTAATAAATAAACGTTGGAAAATCCAGGGTCGTTACAGAGGTCATGGATTCGATCCTTAAGGATGACATGATTTTTTTTAAACCATTTGAACACCAATAATGGTGGTATATATTGACCCTATAGGGAGGTTTTACCGGATTCGTTCACGGACCCCTACCCGGACCACTGCCCGAATGGATGTGTTCCCGGGTACCGTCGATCGGGTTTGAGTTTTCGCCCGAACGTGTGTGTTACGTGCAAATAATGAGGGTCGTTGAAAGAAATGATCTACTGATGCCAAAAAAAATCGCCGTTCAAAAAGTTACATGAGAAACACATGATGAACACTTTAATTTTTATGCCAAGTAAAATCAAATCTCAACTTCATCTTCATCAATATCAAAGTACATGAAGTCATGAACCCTAATTTAAGTTTACAACTTCTCTTGGAAAATCAAACAAACCAAAATTCCCATGGATCTACACTACAAACGCCTAATGAAACACAGTAAAGAAATAAGAATAATCCACAACACAAGAATGTAACGTGAAAACTCCAAAACATGAGAAAAACCACGAGTCTCCAAAGAGAGAAATTTACTATATCACAAATTGTTACAATGACATAGACAACTCTGTTAAGCCAACTACACTCTCCAAAGTATTTAACTAATACAACTCTCAAACAAGGGTAAGAAAGAAATAAATAATCAAATACTTAAAGTGTATTGATTTGGTACAAGTTGAAATGATGCTCATGACCTCCTTTTATAACTAAGTCACCCACCTTCAACTTTTTTCTCCCACCGATGTGGGACAACATCATTGTATATTCAAAAGAGGTTACTCCTCTTTTCTTCCATTCACCAATGTAGGACAAATAACCATATCATTTTTTTTTATCAAAAATAAACCAACACAAATTCCAAATAAAATACAATACTCGAAACAAATGGACGAAGGATTATGTGACGAGAGACAACCACCAACAAACACACACTCTTTGATGATTTCCACATCAACTAATAAAATACATAATTATAAACAAAAATAATTATAAGCAAAAGAAGGATATAAAATTAGAAATAAAGGTTAGTAACAAACACACTCACCGAACTTGTGATTATAGCCCAACGGTTCCCCCAAAAATTCTGTGTGTCATGAGATAGGGAGAGGTCATAAATTCAATTCTTACGGATGACGTGATTTTCTTTAAAACAATTGAATACCAATAATAGTGGTATATATTGACTATATAGGGAGGTTTTACCGGATTCGTTCACGGACCTCTACCCAGGAACACTGCCCGAATTGATGTGTTCCCGAGTACCGTCGATCGAGTTCGGGTTTCCTTTCGAACGTGTGTGATACGTGCAAATGATGAGGGTCGTTGAAATAAATGATCTATTGATGCCAAAAAATCGTCGTTAAAAAAAACAATAAAAAAAAAACAAACACACACACCTGCATTCTGAACTAATCGTGATCTCAAGCAAAGAAATAGAGATTGAAATTTGTGTTTATTGATTGAAACCAATTGTTTACAGAGTTTATGGCTAGAAATGGAACATTACATGAATGATCGAAAAACAAACTACTTAATTATCATTACATTGATTATATACAATTGAGTAGTTAACTAACTAATTCAACAAACTAATTGTCTTCAATTCCATTCAACCACTTAAACGACCTCGAAAGCTTCAAAAATTTTGTAATAGACATAGCCAAGGTTGCAAAATTCGCTATTGGGGGATTATTCGGTTGAGACTTTGAAAGGATTAATTGACGATTCGGGAATTAATCGGGGATTAATCGGATTGTACTGTATAAATTTAAATATCAAATTTCATAATTTATATGTGTAAATATAGAAAAACCATAAATATAGAATATAAATTTTAACTTAATTGTTTAAAATTGTTCATTTTGCTCTAAAACTATAAAGTTTTAGTTTATATTCGTGTTAAAATCTTAACTATTTTTTACTTTGATCGACTTTGATTACCAAATTCGATTTTGACTCATCAATTGACGTTGACCATTTAATTAAACGGATTTTTGAAAATCGGAATGGATTGCTCTTAAAAATGATTAATCGGAAATTAATCGGCGAGTAATCGAGTTTTTTACAACACTGGACTTAGCAGGTCACTTGCTGCTCATGTGACTCTTAACCACGTGCCGCTCATGTGACCTACTTAAACATATAAACACATTCGCTATCGTCGGGTTCGAGATTAATCAACTAAGTATCCCAATTGCTTCATGAACCTTCCTATTTTTAAATTTTATTCCATTAGGGTTTACAAAGCCCTAATATCGTAAAGGTGAGAGCACAAGTGTTCCTCTAGTTTTTTTTTCTTCAATTAGCAGATCGGACTTAGGATCAGAGGTGGATTACACGTGGAGGTGATGAAATTGGGGTGACGATTACGTGAGAGGAACAGGTGGCGACGGTGACGTCGGTAATGACGGTGCTTTTGAAGAAGAATGTTGTGGAAAACGACAGCAGTAATGGTTTAATCGGTTTTACGGATGAAAAGGAACACAATGTCGTAGATTTCTTTTCCCCCAATCTATTACCTGTTTTTTCTCATAAAATCAGATACATGTCTACTTTATTTTTTTGTGTGAATGCAATTGTAAACTAACAGATATATATATTTTCATGTAATGAATGTTTTGTTTCTTACGTAGGAAAAGGCACGTGACTAAATGCACTGGTTTACGAACATAAGTTTGGGTTTGATTTCATACTGTTGTGAATGTTGGGTTTTGATTGAATTTGATTTGATTAGGATGAGAATAGTTGTTGTGAATGTTAAATCTATCACTTTCACTAGTGATAGACAAAAGGTAAGCCATAAACTAGTACTTTGGTTTGTTTGATTTTCATTGAGAAGTTGTAAAATTAAATTAAGGTTCATGATCTGATATTGATGAAGATGAAGGTAAGATTTGATTTTACTTTAGTAAAAAGATCAGAGTGTTCATCATGTGTTTCTCACGTGATTAACGTAAACATTAACGATTGTTAAATTCTGGGATCATTCATGTTTTATATTAAAAAGTTGAGATCAATAGTATCGTTTTAAACTTTAGTCTGTAACCCGATTTCTGGAATATGAATCATGATATTTTTTCTGAATAAAATAAAAAACAATATCACACTCCGTGTATGTTAGTGGTCAGAAATGTACTAACCTTCTTCAAAGGCAATGTATGTATTTAAAATTAATTGTGGGTATATTTTATAAATTTTCATAACGACTATTACATGCATTAAACATTTTATCACCGTCTTTGGTGATGTGGCGATGATATCTTAGCTAACGTGGTGACTTACGTAATTTTCACGTCGTCAATAATATTAATATTGGCTATTGAATGAAATTGGATATTGTATATTTTGAAATAATTAATCTGTAAAATTATTATGGAGTATTTAATCTTGTCTATTAAGTCAATATTAAAATTAAATTAATTTAAAATTATCTAATTAATATGTGTCATAAATCCATATGATAAGATCATTACTCGTATTACATGTTTAATTTAAATCTCAACAATAATCTCTATTAATATGGTATTTTGTTTTTTATGATCAACTAAAATTAAATATGCAATAATATTTTTTTCATACGTTTTAATACTGTTTTAATTAATGTAATAATTTAAGTGATAATGATATGATATGATTTTATCTCAACAATTTTTTTGGGTGAACGGTTTGAATACCAAAATCTAGTACTGTTGTACCGCGTAACACGTTGGTCAAATTAAGTCAACCAGCTGCTCCTACCTGTGTAACCGCACGTTGGTTGTTGCTTCTTACATTTATTACCCTTGTTTTTAGTACAAGTTTAAAAATGTGACCTTCGACAATATCATAGTGTTCAAACGTGATTTCATTTAATATTGACAATGCGTATCATGTTTAACATCATAATTTTTTTTAACGACAAAATACATAAAAGTATAACATCATAATTATCTTTAGAGTTGGACGTCACTGTTATTTTTTATCAGTATCTTCGATATTCGGCTTTAATTCACGTGTACTATTGTTCAATTAGTATTGGTCATTTTATAAAGTGTTAACACATCCCAATGTTTTGTTATGGAGGTGTCAACCTCTGAGATGAGATATTGTGCGAAGTTTGTTGTCTTTATTGCAAGTTCAGATTTGTTGGGTATTTTTAGTGGTTCGGGTATTAGCATCCTAATATCAGTTGAATGTTTTACATATATATTGTGTGTAGGCGTTCAGTACGGGGTTTGAGTATAGAGGCGAAATCTCATGAAGACCAAATAGGGTCATGACCGTCCCAACTTTTTGAGATGGTAGTGTTAGTTTAAGGATATTTCACGGGTTAAACACTTTTATTGATTACTAGCCCTCCTAATGTGAAGGTGAGTATTTGTAGGTTCAAAACCTAGGGAGTCCTAATGTTCAACAAGTGCCAATATAGTCAAACACACGTCACACTTTTTCTTTATTGTCTGTTTTTACTACCACATTATTAGGTCACTTGCTATCGTTCATTTATTTAACATACATTTTCCCTGTCATATCAGCGTCACATCAGAACAAACACTTTAACATTTCTTTAACATTCCTTTCACTAAACACTCACTATCATACACTCCATTTCCAATTAAAAATAATCATAAAATAAAAGATAAAAAAGAGAAAAGGGAATTAAAGAGAGAGGAAGAATACTTGTGGCCCCACATATATCCGTGAGAGCATGGTTAAGTTGCAGGGATGGCTGGCGATGCGAGTGGCGAAATGGTGTCTATCTCCGTGAGCAGGTGACGGCTGTTAACATGTGTGTTTCACGATCCATAGCAAACGGCCTAAAACATACACTAAAACACAAAGTTACTACTCTCCCTCTTGATTTACTATTTTCTTCTTACTCATATGTCCTTTCACATTTATTTTTTCCTTTTTTAATTTTCTTTTCATCCAAAGACCCAATCAACAATTTACAAGTTCCTTTAAATGACAAATATGCTCCCTATGGTGCATTGAAGAGCCAAATAAGACACCACTCAATGTCTCCACCCATTTATTAAAGTGTTTCTCACGGAGTCCTTTCTTCTGCTCGAACGGAAATTTGATCTTATTCGACGGGCATGTGGTTCTCTGGTTTCGGAGTTTCTTAGAGGTTTTTCGGGTACGAGAGGTTACTTTGATTTGCAGGCCTCGGGTTAGGTGCTGCTGGAGCGCCCGACGTTCAGTTTAGTGTGCGGATTTTGAGTAGTGGTGATCGCGGGGTTAGATACGAGCCCGGTTTTATGTAGTGTTTAGATTTATGTTTGGTGGTTGTACGTTTCTATTGCATCTTTCAATTTCATTTTCAATGTGCTCACTCTCTTTCAATTTTACCGTCCAATGTGTAGGACGATCAGAGCGAGACCTTTCAATTGTAATCGTTTGTGTACTCCACCGGATCTTTACGATCTTTATATATATATATATATATATATATATATATATATATATATATATATATATATATATATATATATATATATATTGGCTGAAAAAAAAAATGTGTCCACCCATTTACTTCACCCAACGACCCCACCCATTACTTTTTAACATTTCTTTTCTTTCAGTTTTATAGCAAATAAATTTTCCTAATCATGGAACATTTTCTTTTCCCTTTTAGTTAACAAAAATGACTGTGCTTACAAATTTTTCTGCTAACAACATTTTCTTAATTTTTTTGGTTAACAAAAATGACTTTGATTTTTACAAAAAATTTTAAATTTAGTTCCATATCAAGTTTAATTCACTGTGAATAAAATACATAACTATCGACTTTGGTGTTTACATTTTAATTAATTTTGTTTTTTAACAAAATTTTTAAATTAGTTTCATATCAAATAGTTATCTTTTTTTAATGTAAATTGTATTTAAACTATTTATTATTTGGTAAATGCAAAAGAAAACGTCGTCGCTGTCGCAACGCGCGAGTTCGTTTACTAGTTATTATCTAAATTCATATTACGTCCTTTTTTTTAACGACGATATCGAATACTCTCATTTGTCACACACACGCGTTAGGAGGAAACCCAATTTGCGACGATGTTGGCAATACCATCTAAGGTTGGGAAAACCGTCCCAGAGACCTTCTCAAATCGCATTAATGTTAGCAGTACCATCAAAGGTTGGAAACTCCCTGTTTAGAGTGAGGATTGAACCTACCCAAGTTGAATTTCACCCCAATACCACTCAATTTAGCCCCTTCTTATTATCAATGATGTACATTACATAATAATTATTTAGCCCCTTATTATTAAAAGATGATATAAAATAATTTTTAATTTATTACTTCGTATAATTGAAATTGAAAATAGAATGTTGATAAATATATTTTAAATTTATTACTTCGTATAATTATATTTTAACTGTACATAACTAAATATATTTTACTGTATCTTATTGTACAACTTTATAAAATATGCTTGATTGTGTACAAATAAAAACTAGTAGTATACAAACCCCTTTCAAAATATCACTTCCCCATTTAAAAAATTATTTTGGTCTCTGGGTGGTCGTGTAGCTGGAGTACAAGTTAAAATAACAATAGGAGTATGAAATGAAATGGGCAAGAATGTTCTGTAGTGGTATGGTCGGCGCAGGTCCGTTAGTACCCTGTTAACTTCCTTACGTGGCACGTGGTTATCAGTAACGCTGCGTTGACGGTCCCGTTATCTTCCGTCGTATTCCCCACCCTATTGTATATAACTTCATCAGCCGCTCGTTTTATCGAATCTCCATCAATTTCTTCTCCTAAATCCTGAAATTTCATACATCACCCAAGTCCCCAAATCCCCCACAAAAAAACAAAAAGATAAACATCTATCTATCATATCATACATAACGCACATGTATAAAAGTTCACAAATTACAGGTCCGATCTTATCAATCAGCAGTTACACCTGATCCTAAAAAAAGTTTATCGTTAAAGGTACGTTCAAGACTCATCTGCCACCTGTTTGTTTTAATGTTTGAGTGTTTTTTTTTTTTTTTTTATTTAAATTCCGGAGTACTTTTATTTTTTTTAATTTTCAGGTCTATTTTCTGAAATTACACTGTAGTTTAATTCAGGAAACTTCAAGATTTGTGTATAAACTCGTTTCTTGAAATGCTTAAGTGAAAAAGTTATGATTCTTACCCCTTACCTAAAACTTTCCATTTGTTGGTTTACTTATTCATTAAGAGAGTCAAAGAGTTGATTTTTTTAATGGGGTTTGGTTGGTAGTTGAAATATATTATAAAAATAAAATGACATATTTGATCGTATCTAAATCTAATTATAATTTTTAAGAATTTATGATGTCGGAATCCTGTCCACACCTGCACAGGTCATATTATTAGTTTTTTTGGGTCATTGACATAGATTACCACGGAGTAGTTAATTTATTAATTTTCTTCTTTTAGTTTTTCAGAGTCGTTGATTAATTAGTTTAATTTTTTGTCTATCTTTCATGAATTTAGGGAGCTCTTAGCGAAATTATTGAAAATTATTACATTAATTTCTTGACACGATTCAAACATAGGTTGCTGATCAAAGATTATATGTAAGAAAGTTATGTATTGCCATCTTTGTATCATTGCAGATCAATAAAGTAATTTTAATGTGTCTGGTAAACATGATAGAATTCCACAGTAATTATTTATAAACCTGGGCTTGGTTCTATGCAAGAAAATTATAGATTCAACTATCTATTATATTTGATCTTACTTTTTTTTTTTTTTTTTTTTGGTTTTCATGTGCTGATTGTTTGTTAGATTGGTAGATGTATATAACAATAATCAATTATATTTACAAAAAGCAGTAACTTTATCTAGAAGTATTCTTATAATTTTCAATTTCATTGCAGACTTATCTGTGTATTAAACCCTTAAGTTGGTCCATACAGCTTCCAGTTGTTTCAGCAAACAATCAAAATCCAACCTTGCTAACCAGCAAATGAAGTACAACATCTGATGCTTGTCTGATAGCATGGGCCCAGAAAAATTCTATGCTTACAGATTGACTGGTCAAGGCTTACCTTACTCTCCTTCTTACCCTCGAAAGCCAGTGGGTCCCACACAGCTAAACGAGTCTCTAAAGTCTGAAGTACGAGACTCCCCGAATTGTCCCTTTGTAAGCCCGTTCGATTCAGAGACATACACTACATTGAGCTCAGGTGCTAGTCCTTCGTCCCTTGAAGATTGTAGCTCGTTTAACCAATCAGGCTCGTCTAATATCGTGCAAATTGGTGGTACTCAGTACATGAAAAATGCTCTTCTGGATATAGAGACTACTCTAATGGGTCCAGATGACGAAGTATCCACGCCCATGAACCATTTATCGGGTCAAACCAGGTGGGCCCAGGCCCAACAGCTGACCTATGAACCCACTGGTTCAGACCTGGTGCACCCCCAGGCTGTATATGGTCCAAGATACAGTCTTTCAAATAACAATAACAACAATAATCTAAAACAATTGCTTATTGCATGTGCAAGTGCTTTAGCCGGGAACAAAATTAACGAGTTTGAGGTATTAGTTGGACACGCACGCGCTGTCGTGTCTATCAACGGCGACCCGATTCAGAGGCTAGGTGCGTATATGGTCGAGGGGTTGGTTGCTAGGCGGGAATTATCAGGGAGTCATATATATCAAGCCCTAAAATGTCGTGAACCTTTGGGGAAAGATTTACTTTCTTACATGCACATTTTATATGAAATTTGCCCTTATTTGAAATTCGGGTATATGGCTGCAAACGGGGCTATAGCCGAAGCGTGTAGAAACGAAGACCGTATCCACATTATAGACTTTCAAATAGCTCAAGGGACTCAATGGATGACTCTGTTACAAGCACTTGCGGCTCGACCAGGTGGGCCACCACATGTTCGTATCACCGGGATCGATGATCCCGTTTCGAAATACGCGCGTGGAGATTGTTTAGAGGTAGTTGGAAAACGGTTAGAAATGGTGTCACAAAAGTTTAATATTCCAATTGAGTTTCATCCGTTACCGGTTTACGCCCCGTTTGTAACTAAAGAGATGCTTGATGTTAAACCGGGTGAAACATTGGCGGTTAACTTCCCGTTTCAGCTGCATCATATGGCGGATGAAAGTGTCGATGTGAATAACCCGAGAGACGAGCAGTTACGTATGGTGAAGTCGCTTTCACCGAAAGTGGTTACGTTAGTTGAGCAAGAATCGAACACGAATACGGCTGCTTTTTTTCCTAGATTTGTTGAAGTTCTTGATTATTACTCTGCGATGTTTGAGTCGTTGGATGCAACTTTAGCACGTGATAGAAGGGATAGAATAAATGTTGAACAACATTGTTTGGCTCGAGATATAGTTAATATTATAGCGTGTGAAGGTAAGGAGAGAGTTGAGAGACACGAGCTTTTTGGGAAGTGGCGGTCTAGGTTAACAATGGCGGGTTTTAAACAGTATCCGTTGAGTTCGTATGTGAATTCTGTTATCAGAAACTTGTTGAAGTGTTACTCGGAGCATTATACGTTGATTGAGAAAGATGGAGCTATGTTTTTGGGATGGAAAGATAGGAATCTTGTAGCTGCATCTGCTTGGCACTGAGTGTTGATGAAAATGGTAAGTTGATAGGCGTAATCTGATGTTGGTTTTAGTATTGTTTTTTGTTGTTGTTGTAATCATAATGACCCTTAAAGAAGATTTGTGTATTTGACATATAGAGGTGGGGGGGTTTGGTTAGTAATGTTATAGTTATAAATATAAATACATTTCTTTATTTATTGTTTGGTAGAGTTGTATTTAATGAATAACTGAACCGATGCTTGCAGGATATTTCTATGTAGTTTGAGTGGTTGAATAACTGGGAAGTATCATTTTAAGTTTCCGTTAAGCTCCGTTTGGCTCACGGAATCCAATGGGATTCCGGTGAAATTGGAATTGAATTTAGACACGACGCGTGTCTAACTTCAATTCCAATTCCAACGGAATTCTATTGGATTCCGTGGGCCTTAGAATGACAATAATGTGTCAAAAGAATATAAATCGGTAGAGAGAAGTACAAAGTAAATTGCAGATAAAATGGTGGGTTTTGGACTATAACACCAATCTATCCACTTAATTAACTTATTCCATTAGCTAATCAAGTAAATAAATGACAATTTGATGATGTTGATGTTATTGAGTAGGATGTAGTTTGATTTGCTCTGTTTGCAGAGACACTATGTTCACTATAGATGTTATTGACAGTATTTTAATGTTTTTGTTTTGTGTGTCCGAGGTAAATAGTAGTAGTGTTAGTCTGCCGTAAAACCAGAGAAGCTAAATATTCATAGCGTTAACTTTGTATAACAACTCAAGACACTAGCTATAGATCTTTTACATAACAAATCACTACAATATTCAGTAAAGAAAAAAGACCTCTCAAGAATAAAATTAACTAATAACTGTAATTTTTGTTTCGGCAGTAAACATAATAAACAGGCCACCTGCAATATACTATCGTCAGTTCAACAAATCTTTATTATACAAGCATTGAGTACCACTCTTTCCCCAAATTTCATACTTTTTATGTTATGATTATTATAAAGTACTATTGGATACCTCATCTGGTGTGATACATTTTTAGGAATGTGTTTACCATTTGTTTTAGCGATTTTCTGCATCATGGCTTCATGAATTTTACCTCCAATGAGGTACCTGTTCAAGTAACCGGTTGAATTACATTACATAAATATTGATTTGAGAGTTTATTATTAAAACATTTTAGTTCTTAATAAATATTTCGTTGACGTGAAAGTAGAAATTAATTTTTTGTTTATTAAAAACGAGATACGTGAGGAAATAATATAAATTAAATAACCAACTCTATAATTTATAACGTCAGCTCGTATACACTACATTTTGATGAGAAGCTACCCACCGGTCAATCCTTACCCTTTATAACCAAAAAATTTCCATCCCATATTTTATGCAACTGTACCGTACACAACCAATGACGTCATCCCAAACAGAGGTCCTCCTTCCTGTCGAAAACCGCACAGCCAACGGTCATGGGCCCGAGGGACTCCCAGTAGACCAGATGCTAACCAAATATTGTGGTGAGTTTGGCTCATGGCAACTCAAGCATTTTGTTCTGACTTCTTTAGCATGGGTTCTTGAAGCCTTTCACACAATGGTTATGATTTTTGCTGACCAAGAACCCGGTTGGACATGTGAAACTGGTTCTGGGTGCGTATGGGACGCAGACAAGAGTGTTTGTGAGCTTGAGCCGGGCTCATGGAGATGGGATGGTGGTGAAGGGATGTCGACTGTGGCAGAGTGGGGACTAGTGTGTGATCAAAAGTATAAGGTTGGGTTGGTTCAAGCTTTGTTTTTTTGTGGCTGCATGTTAGGTAACTTGTCATTAACATTCTTACTATAAATTGGGATGGCAATGGAGAAAAAAACTTTTGTCCTGCGGGTATCTGTATGGGGTAAATTAAAAAAATCACCCGTGGACATGGGCGGATTCAGAAACTTTTTTCGATGGGGGCAAAACGTAAAGTAATGGAAAAAACGTCAAATTTAACACAAAAATACACTAAAAAAATTTTGATCGTCGGAGGCGGCTGAACCCACTTGATCTCCCCTCCCTCCGCCCCTGCCCGTGGGTATGGGTCCGTTAAAATATTATGTCCATTTACGGGTCATGGGCAGATTATGGGTATATCATACCCGCTACGACCTGTGAATTCCCGTCTGAGCAATGAGTGTATCCGTTAACCCGTATACACAGCTAGAATCTGGGGGTCTTGGAAACGGTCAAAAGATTACCCGTTAACGGGTAAACGGGTCCCGAAATAATGACGGGCGGGTCACGAACTTAAGGGATCCGTTTCAGCCACTAGCGGGTGCCTAAATGTGAACTCCTTAAATAAGTCAGACAACGTTGGATACTAAGCTTAATTTTACTGTCGAGAATATAAGTAAAGAGTGATGCTATAGTTAAAAAAAATTGATGAATTACTAGGTGTTCATCACGACCCGTAATAGCTATCTAAATGTACATATATATAGTTACTTTCTATGTTCTTTAGGGAATTATCGAGTTTAAACATCAAACGATTCTACATAAATCTATAAGTTGAATGTAATAGTTCATGCTTTATGATTTAGGAATGTAGTAGCGGTGAATCAAGTAATGCGTTATTCTTACTGTTCTGCGGAGTAATAGAAAAATAGGTGCAAAATCTTGACCGCTAATTTTTGACCGCTTATTTTGGGTAGCAGTTGCATATGAATTCATATAGTTTATGATCGACAAGCAACTAATTAAATATTGACGTTAGTTGATTTTCTCATTGATCTTTTTATATAAAAAACTCGCATCACATTATTGCTCTCGAGTATATATGATACTTACGCATGTGTATATTAATTGTACAATAATTAAGTTTTGAATAACAATGGGCACGAACAGTTATATATATATATATATATATATATATATATATATATATATATATATATATATATATACCCGTTTTGACTTGCACATTAATGTACAAATGTTTACGGCGTGACGTTGAAAAAACTTCTATATATTTGGTGAATTTGAAGAAAAAAAGAACTTAAAAAGAAGAAAACCTGTTCATCTTGACCTTTTCATATTGTCTTTTTCAAATTGACAAACTATAAAAGAAAAGATATTTGTTTAACTAAACAAACCCATAATCACCAAGATGGATCTTATTATGCAGGTGCTGGAATATTTGGTCACTTATCTGATTCAAAACTGGGAAGAAAAGGATCACTTACACTTGTTTGCATTTTAAACTCTATATTTGGCCTACTAACATCTATTTCGTCCAACTATTGGACCTATGCCCTTCTTCGTCTACTCACCGGCTTCAGCGCTGGTAGTACCGGCCTATGTGCCTTTGTTCTTGCCACCGAGCCCGTGGGCCCCAACAAACGTGGTATTGTTGGCATGTCCACATTCTACTTCTATTCAATCGGTTTAGCCCTTCTCTCGGGCATAGCTTACACATTCCAATCATGGCGCTCTCTTTATATCGCGTCTTCTATACCATCAATATTTTTCGTCTTTTTCATCCTTCCGTTCATCTCAGAGTCCCCTCGTTGGTACTTAATTCGCGGTAAAGTCGATCAAGCCATGCAAACCATGCACAAGATTGCTAAATCAAATGGAAATCACATTCCTGAAAATGTCTATATCACCCTAGACGAAGAAACTAATAATAATATTGGATTAACCGAGGACTTTGGAATCAAAGAGATAGTGACAGGATCATTGATAGATGTGATAAAGTCACCATTAACACGAAAAAGATTGTTTCTTGTTGCAGGAATTAACTTCACAAGCTCAATTGCCTATTATGGTTTGAACTTAAACGCTGTGAACCTTAAAACAAGTGTTTATCTTAGTGTCTTACTCAATGCTATTTCAGAGATGCCAGCGTATCTTTTAACTGCAATCTTGATAGATAGATTTGGTAGGAAGCCACTTGGATTTGGGACAGAATGGTTTAGTGGGATATTTTGTGTTATAGGCGGATGTTTGGGAAGCCAGGGATTTTGGAAAACGTTGAGAATGGTGTGCGGAGTTTTGGGGATAGTTGGGATGGCTGGGACTTATAATTTGTTGCATATATATGCCATGGAGTTGTTTCCAACGGTTGTTAGAAACGCGGCGCTTGGATGTGCAACACAAATGGGACAATTTGGGGCGATTTTGGCTCCTTTTGTGGTGGTTATGGGTGGTGGTTTGCCGTTTATGGTTTTTGGAGCTTGTGGAATTGTGGGAGGAATTCTTATATTGTACCTACCGGAGACATTAAACAAACCGTTGTATGATACTATGAACGGAATGGAGGATGGAGAGAATGAGTCAGATGTTCTTGTTTCGTAGAGGCCAAAAGCGATTGATAAGAATAAAAAACATGTTAGAGTTTATATAATCATCATTGTACTAGTCATTTTTACTAAGTAGACAAATCAACATCCTTGTGTTCTTGATTGTAATGTGTATGATGCTTAGTTTAAATAACAGATTTTTTTTTTTTTTAAACAGCTGGAAATATTATTAAAAACTAGCAAGAAGCTAGAACATTACAAAGATAATAAAGGAGTACATAACCAAACGTTCCAATTTATATTAGCTTTCCTATAACGCGAAGAAAGCCAATCGAAGGAGGAAAGAATAATCGAATCAATAATATGACATTTTTTGAACTTGAACGGGTCGAAAATACTACCGTTTCTGAAACGCCAAAGGGACCATAACGTAGCATAGCTAATGGCTTCCAAAATGATAGACTTTTCATGACTTTGAAACTTTGTCATAATCCATTGCCATAAAGCATCCACTGATTGTGTAACATCCCGCATTTTTCCGTTAAATTATTTTAACGCCCGTCTTTTTCTTTTTAAATAATACCCTTCGTATCTAGATTCGTATCCTTTGTTAAGTAACATTTTAAATATTCTCGTTATCGGAATTTAATATCTCCCGTACTCCCGTGAAATTTAAAATAATTCGTTCGGTTAATTCCCGCACCCGATTCATAGTTGAGGGACCAAACTTGCCAAGGGTTCAAACCTTTGACTAGGTCAAAGGGTCAAACCCTTTCCACCCTTTCATTATCACCTCCTCCATTTTATTACTTCCTCCATTTTCTCTCTAACTCCAAACACAAAGATTCATCATCCATTTATGATCTAGCGGGTATTTTGCAAAACAAATTACATATTTGAGCTCCTTACAACTTCCTCTTCGTTTTGGTACCAACTTCATCTCATTTGGGTAACATTTCTAAAACACTAGATTTCTTTAAATTCGTGTTCTTGACTTATAAAGTTGTTAATTAGCGTCTATGGCTCATTGTGATGTCGTGTATGTAATTTGTATGCTCGATTCGTTGTTTTTGGTGTAATTAGTTCAATATGGAAATTACTTGCTAAATCCTTGATTTTGGATGATCAAATGTTGTTAGATTGTTAAAGTGCATGTTTTAAAAGTGTTACTAGTATCATTAGCTTCGTTTTGATGTATAGGTTGATTAAGGAAACTCCAAGAACATGATTAGTGATTTTGTGAACTTGGATTAGGGTTTGATAAGCTTTACATGAACTTTTGATGCGTCAAATGCTATGAGATATTGTTGTTAAGTGTTTTGTTGCAATGTGTGTTTGATCACCTTCGAAACGGCATATCATACATGTAAAACGGTTGCCCGAATCATGAAATGCATATTTGGAACTTGAACTTTGACTATGGACGTTTAAATGCGGTTTTGGGGTGTGTAAGTGTTGAATTGCTTGATGAAATGTGTCTAGGTGTTTTCCTCGTCAAATTACCTTTCCGGTGATATAAAATACATGTTCTAATTGTTTGAGGTTTGTAATTTGGGTTGGTTTGATTGTTGGTTCGTGCACTTAGAGTTGCAGCAAACAGGGCCTGGAAACCAACCAGGACGCCGTCCAGAAACTCAGGACGCCGTCCCACTTCTAATACCTGGACGCCGTCTAGGTACTCAGGACGCCGTCCCACTCTTCAATATAGGACGCCGTCCAGCCATCTGGGACGCCGTCCTAATGGCCTAAAACTGGCTGTTCGCTTAGTCTTTTGACGAAAAATGTTTGGCATGTTCTAGACCTCAAATTCACGTGCAATTTGTTTTAACATGCTTATATATGAATAACTAGCATAGAAAATTTGTCCGAGACCCGACCCGACCATGTTGACTTTTCCGTTGACTTTGACCCGACCAAGTTTGACTTTTTGTCAAACTTAACCAAATACTTATGCAACCTTTCTAACATGATTATTTACTTGTAACTTGCATGAAACTTGACTAGTTGATTCACATGTTAATATAATCGAGTCGTAACGAGCCATAGGACTAATTGAACATCTTTGACCGTTTGTGTTTACCGTTATTGATATAACCTATATGTTTAGGTCAAGACTAGCCTTGTCTTTGCACACGTTTACTTGTTGAAGTACTTTTATAACTCTCGCACTCAAGGTGAGATCATAGTCCCACTTTTACTCTTTTTGAACTTATATTTGGGATGAGAAAACATAAACGATTCTTTTGAACTAAGTGAACACAAGAACGGGAAAACAAACATTCTACATACGAGTTTAGAACAAAAATCCTCAATTCGATTATCATTAGTTACACTTGCCGGGTGTAAGCGAGAACTTATGTTATATGGCCATATGGGTTGACAACCCTCATCTCTGACGGTTCGCTACCGTCTACGGATGAAATATATTTTCGAGAATCAGTGTTTGTTCTAGCACTATGGATGGGGTATACAATGGATGGAATGTTAAGCTTTGATAATTGGGTGCTCGTGAAACAAACTTTTGGAATGTATTACTATTATTTCTTTGATGCAAATCTTGTGGTTCACTTGTACTTACTTACTTAAACCTATGATTTCACCAACGTTTTCGTTGACAGATTTCTATGTTTTTCTCAGGTTTTGCACGATATGTGAAACATGCTTCCGCTTACTATTTGATACTTGCATCCGATGTCGAGTATACATGCATTTCATGGAGCGTCTTTTGACTTTACTTTAAACCGTGTCGCCTAGATTTCAATCGTACTTATAACGTTGTAACTTAACTTTTGGTTGAACAATTCTTGTAAACTTTGAAACAATCTTTATTTTGAAATGAAGGCGACATAATTTGGTCAAACGTTATCTTAAAGACTTATAATCAGGTAATGGGACCCACGTAGCCGACGCCGTCACTTGACGATTTGTCGGGGTCGCTACAAGTGGTATCAGAGCCTTGGTTGTAGGGATTTAGAGTTCATTTGTGTCCACTCCGAGTCATAGGGTACATAGGTGAATCTAGACTACAACCGGCATATAGACTGAAGTAGGAATTATTTGACTAATTGTGCATTTATACTCGAACTCTTCTATCATATCTAACTCGTATTCGATCTTGATCTTACGTTGATAAATTTTGTTGACGCGCCACCTTGACTTTATGAAGTAATGTTAAATGCACATGAGAATCAGGGTAATATAATTTCCGGGATTATATTACGGTGATTCACATGAACGTTCCGACATTATGACATAAAGAATTTAAGGCGAGTCAAGGAAAAATTTTCTCTCTATCCTTATTCCATATCACGGTTAGTATTGTTAAGAATACTAATCAACGATATTCTTGTGTCATGAAGGAACAATGGCTCACCAAGGTCAACACAATACCCCTCTCGAAACTCTAGAACAAGCTCTTCAACGAATGATAACCACCGCCGTGGGTACGGCCGTGGCCGATCACTTTTCCAACAACATCAATCGTGGAGCCGATAATTCAAGCGAAGGTTGCTCCTACAAGAACTTCATGAAGTACAATCCTCCCACTTTCGATGGAACCGGGGGACCGGTTACTCTCACCCGATGGTTTGAACAAATGGAGACCGTTTTTAACACAAGCGGTTGTCGAGACCAAGATAAGGTCAAGTTTTCCACCCTCACTTTCACCGGTATTGCTCTCTCATGGTGGAACACGTATGTACAATTAGTGGGAAGCGATGAAGCCCACACACTCTCTTGGACCGAATTAAGAGAAAGAATGATCACCGAATACTTCCCGCGCGACGAGACTCGAAGGCTCGAACAGGGTCTAAGGAATTTAAAAACGGTCGGAAATGACCTCGAAGCTTATAATCAACGGTTTACCGAACTAGTCTCGATGTGTCCAAATCTCATGACTCCCGAATCCCTAAGAGTCGAACTTTACATGGATGGCCTCCCTAAGAGCATTCAACACAAGGTAATGACATCTCAACCCACTAACCTACAAGAGGCTTTAACAATGGCCCGCCAAGCCTTAGAAACGGTGAATGAAATGGAAGCACCGGCACCAATGGTCGAGAACCACCCGAGTAACAACAAAAGAACATGGGAAGCCTCTCAATCAAGCAACCACAACAATAACAACAACCCCGCCAAGAAGCCTTTTACCTCCAACGACAAGAAAAGCTATGCCGGAAAACTACCTTTTTGTAACGAATGCCACAAGCATCACTTTGAAGGATGTGGCAGGTTTCACCACCGGCGCCAAGGACCCGTCGCTCGAAAGATGCCCAACGCACACAGAACGGGTGCTTGCTTCGAATGTGGCCAACTGGGTCATTTTAGGAATGTGTGCCCAAATAAGAAAATCAACCCCAACGCACGCCGTTGAACCTTCAACATCGACACCTAGGATGCCCGGAACGACGATGGACTAGTAACGGGTACGTTTCTTCACAACAAACCGTATACTTCATACTTATTCGATTTCATTACCGTTAGACGTTTTATAACCAAGTCTTTGACTCGTGCTCTTTGCACTCCACTTTTTCCCTAGACACTACTTAGGCAATTTAAGTGACCAACGGAATATATTGTGTGCCTATAAATTTTATCAGAGAATATACGTTAAGAATTATGACTTGACACCTATAGAACTAAGGAGCTCAAAACCTATTCGTTAAGGAGAAATTTTTTTTTTTTCTTTCTTTCCTACAATTATGTATGGATTTTTGTGAACTAAATAATTTTCGGTTGGAAACCGATACCCACTTCCTCGTATCCATGACCTCATGATTATTTGCGTGAAACTCGTGTGTATTCCAAATCAACCTCCATTCCGGTTATCACCAATTGGGGGTTAAGGGAGACGATGTCTCCTAAGCCATTTCCGAACTCGCAACGTTAGTTGTAAATCTCTCTTAGTACCGTTTGATTTATTTAGGACTCCGTCCGTATTCATGAACCTCCTAAACCACGTATGCAACTTATCTAGACAAATCTGTTATCGTATTTATAGATGACATCTTAACTTATTTAAGTAAAGAAGGAAAACGAACAACATCACCATCTTACGCTCGAACTTTTGAGAAAAGAGCAACTTTATACCAAATTCTCCGAGTGAGAATTTCTGTTGAACGAAGTCCAATTTTCTAGACCATGATGTTAATGGTCAAGGCATTACAATCAATCTCGAAATCAAGCCACATGTAATCAGGAAACTCTCCCAACTCAGACTTGTATTCGTAAAATCTTAGATCTCGTCTATTTTTACCGAAGATTCATTTCTGACTTTTCTCGTGTTACACGACTTTTAAACTCGTTAACTCACTAAGGAAAACTTTAAACCTCTTCATGTCTGAGCCTTGAACGTGATTCTTCACACCAACCTTCCTAGCTAAATTCGTATAGCACTAGATGGAACTCAAACATGGAAATATTTCTACTTGAACGCCGAAAGGCATACTCTCTCGTCTCAAAAAAAATCAACATAACTAAAATTCGTTATTTTGCACGAAGAATTCGAATACTAAATTGTGGATCCGATCAATTTTCTCGTCATCCCGTACCACACTACCTACCTCTGTTATTTCACCGTCACCGTCTAATATTACTGGAATTTAAGATAACACACAATCCAACGATACTTCACTCTTCTTTGACTTAACGCCCTTGCGTCACTGATAATCGTCCAACCATTATTCAACCCCGAACTATACAATTACGTGTACTATCTCGTTTCTCTTTCAGACTTCATTTTTTTTTTGACAACTAGAGGCACGTTATGGCAACCTCGAGATGTAAGCTCATCCTATTCTAAGTCCTCGTTTCACTCCTATCTTTATCGCTCGCACTTCCGTTTAAGGGAACTCCTTGTAACATTTCTCCATGGATAGAGAAATTCATCATATTACATTAGTATTCGCCACGAGGGTGAATAGTCCTAACGAACATTTTTCGAACCCTAACTGACTTGTTCAAACGTATCTTAATAGATTCTATTCCAACACGGTGTATCTTTGTCAATTTTTCCGTATCGAAATACTCGTTTCACTTCTAGTTTTACAAGAAACCTTGGAGACCCGCTTAGACATGAGTACCGCGTACCACCCACAAACAGACGAACCGAACAAACGAACGATTTACGTCTTCGAAAGACATGTTTCAAACTTGCATGGTCGCTTTTAGTAGATCCCTCTTACAACAGTAGTTACCACTCGTGTGTTCACACGCACTTTCCGAAACCCTATATGACCGCTAATGTCATACCCCTGTTCATTTAACCAAAGCATCAACCACCGAAATCTGAACTCCATCAAGAAACAACAATTGAAATCATTCAAATCCGAGGAGGGCTCGAGACGATCCGTAGTCGCCAAAAGAGTTATACCAAACTTAGATGAAAACCTCACAAATCCCAGTGTGTAACCGCGTAATATTGAGAAACCGCACCTTGGAAAGGTGTAATCCATTTTGGGAAATCGAGAAAGGCTATAGCCGCAATATTGAACCTTTTGAAACCTTGGGGCGTATTGGAACCGCTTCCTACCGTTTAGAACTTCCGACTCAATTAAGTTTCCGTTTACCTTACATTTCGTGTAACAAACTTAGAAACGTGTCCTGCGGAACAGGAACGTGCAATCCTGCTAGATACATCAACTATTGATGACAAACTTCTCTTCATAGGGGAAAACCAATTGAAACTGGGGATCGTAAAACCAAACCTTAATACAACGTAAAACCCTGACTATCCAAATTCATGAGAACACTCAAGGACGTACTTTCACTTATTCATAGCATTGACAACGTAAAGTCTCGAGTAGGAGATATCGACTACTACTTTCAACTAAATTTCGGGACGAAATTTCTTTTGAGGTGTGGATAATGTAACATCCCGCATTTTTCCGTTAAATTATTTTAACGCCCGTCTTTTTCTTTTTAAATAATACTCTTCGTATCTAGATTCGTATCCTTTGTTAAGTAACATTTTAAATATTCTCATTATCAGAATTTAATATCTCCCGTACTCCCGTGAAATTTAAAATAATTCGTTCGGTTAATTCCCGCACCCGATTCATAGTTGAGGGACCAAACTTGCCAAGGGTTCAAACCTTTGACTAGGTCAAAGGGTCAAACCCTTTCCACCCTTTCATTATCACCTCCTCCATTTTATTACTTCCTCCATTTTCTCTCTAACTCCAAACACAAAGATTCATCATCCATTTATGATCTAGCGGGTATTTTGCAAAACAAATTACATATTTGAGCTCCTTACAACTTCCTCTTCGTTTTGGTACCAACTTCATCTCATTTGGGTAACATTTCTAAAACACTAGATTTCTTTAAATTCGTGTTCTTGACTTATAAAGTTGTTAATTAGCGTCTATGGCTCATTGTGATGTCGTGTATGTAATTTGTATGCTCGATTCGTTGTTTTTGGTGTAATTAGTTCAATATGGAAATTACTTGCTAAATCCTTGATTTTGGATGATCAAATGTTGTTAAATTGTTAAAGTGCATGTTTTAAAAGTGTTACTAGTATCATTAGCTTCGTTTTGATGTATAGGTTGATTAAGGAAACTCCAAGAACATGATTAGTTATTTTGTGAACTTGGATTAGGGTTTGATAAGCTTTACATGAACTTTTGATGCGTCAAATGCTATGAGATATTGTTGTTAAGTGTTTTGTTGCAATGTGTGTTTGATCACCTTCGAAACGGCATATCATACATGTAAAACGGTTGCCCGAATCATGAAATGCATATTTGGAACTTGAACTTTGACTATGGACGTTTAAATGCGGTTTTGGGGTGTGTAAGTGTTGAATTGCTTGATGAAATGTGTCTAGTTGTTTTCCTCGTCAAATTACCTTTCCGGTGATATAAAATACATGTTCTAATTGTTTGCGGTTTGTAATTTGGGTTGGTTTGATTGTTGGTTCGTGCACTTAGAGTTGCAGCAAACAGGGCCTGGAAACCAACCAGGACGCCGTCCAGAAACTCAGGACGCCGTCCCACTTCTAATACCTGGACGCCGTCTAGGTACTCAGGACGCCGTCCCACTCTTCAATATAGGACGCCGTCCAGCCATCTGGGACGCCGTCCTAATGGCCTAAAACTGGCTGTTCGCTTAGTCTTTTGACGAAAAATGTTTGGCATGTTCTAGACCTCAAATTCACGTGCAATTTGTTTTAACATGCTTATATATGAATAACTAGCATAGAAAATTTGTCCGAGACCCGACCCGACCATGTTGACTTTTCCGTTGACTTTGACCCGACCAAGTTTGACTTTTTGTCAAACTTAACCAAATACTTATGCAACCTTTCTAACATGATTATTTACTTGTAACTTGCATGAAACTTGACTAGTTGATTCACATGTTAATATAATCGAGTCGTAACGAGCCATAGGACTAATTGAACATCTTTGACCGTTTGTGTTTACCGTTATTGATATAACCTATATGTTTAGGTCAAGACTAGCCTTGTCTTTGCACACGTTTACTTGTTGAAGTACTTTTATAACTCTCGCACTCAAGGTGAGATCATAGTCCCACTTTTACTCTTTTTGAACTTATATTTGGGATGAGAAAACATAAACGATTCTTTTGAACTAAGTGAACACAAGAACGGGAAAACAAACATTCTACATACGAGTTTAGAACAAAAATCCTCAATTCGATTATCATTAGTTACACTTGCCGGGTGTAAGCGAGAACTTATGTTATATGGCCATATGGGTTGACAACCCTCATCTCTGACGGTTCGCTACCGTCTACGGATGAAATATATTTTCGAGAATCAGTGTTTGTTCTAGCACTATGGATGGGGTATACAATGGATCCAAGAAGATGGCAATTTGAATCAACGAAAACGGATTTGTAACGAAGAAACTATGACCGAAACAAAATTGGTTATCCTAGATCATTTCAACTACGGGATCAATTGGAAAAAAATGATATAAATCACATATTTCTAAGATAACATGATATTTTATATATATGTACTTATAATTCAATTTTATATGGTTCAGGATCACCCGTAAACAACACGAGAAGATTAATCATAAGATTCCATGATTGTACGCAACACGTCATTTGACAACACCGGTACTTTATGTACGCAACACGTCATTTGACAACACCGGTACCATGGGTCAAGATTAATCTCGACCAATACATATACGATGGGGTTTTATTTATTTCGTTGGGGGTTTTGTTTATTGCGGGTATATTAAACATCTAAAAATGAACCATTAAAATTGAATTACTAACATCGAAATGCTAACTACGGACTAAGGAAATATTCAAAATATTAAAAGTATAACAAGTATATATATATATAACGTTTGTTTTAAAATGAAAACATATTGATATATTATATATGGATAGGTTCGTGATATCAACCGGAAGACCGAGTCAAAATATATATATCATCAAGACAAGAGTGAGTATATAGTCCCACTTTTAAACTCTAAATATTTCGGGATGAGAATACATGTATTTTATGTTTTACGTTATGGACACAAGTAACTGAAAAATATATTCTACGTTGAGTTGTACCACTGGCATACTTCCCTGTAGCTTGGTAACTGTTATTTACAGCGGTATTGTAAACGCGAATCCTGTTGATAGATCTATCGGGCCTGACAACCCCAACCGGACTGGACGACCAGTATTCAACGGTTGCACAGTACTTCGTTTTGTGACTACACTTGGTACGGTGTAGTAAGATTTCATATTAAAGGGAATATGCGACGTGAAAATGTTAAGTATGGTTACCAAGTGCTCAACCACTTAGAATACTTTTATTAAACTGTTTATATACGAAATCTTGTGGTCTATATATATATATTGCTGCGCACTAAACCTATATCTCACCAACTTTATGTTGACGTTTTTAAACATGTTTATTCTCAGGTGATAATTAAAGCTTCCGCTGCATTATGTTGAATCTAAGCAGGATCATGCGTACTCATATTTGTGTCAAAAATAAAACTGCATATCCGAGGACGTGTGTTGTAAAATATGCTAGAAATCGTGTTGTTATTATCATTTGTAAAGTTTGTAAGTCGAAGATTATCGTTAAACGATAATCATCTTTTTATTGTCTAAAGCTTGTAACAAAAATAATGGTTTGGTTTGTAATGTATAATATATGCAGTTTTCCTTTTTTAAAAAAATGTCGCATATAGAGGTCAATACCTCGCAATGAAATCATACGTTATCTAACACGTTCTTATGGTTAAGGACGGGTTATGACATGTGGTATCAGAGCGTTGGTCTTAGCGAACCAGGTCTGCATTAGTGTGTCTAACCGAGAAGCCGTTAGGATACATTAGTAAGTCTGGACTTTGACCGGGTCTGATTTAAAAAAAAAAAAAAAAAAAAAAAAAAACCATTGCTTATCACTGTTGGTTAAAATTTATATGTAAATATTATATAAGTACTAATGGGTTAGTTGTTGTGTGATAGATGTCGAGCTCAAAAATTGTTATCACAATCAACGACTCCGAATCAGAATCTTCAGATGGCGTTCCAGTCATTAACCTGTCCGATGACGAAAATGATATCCTTGGGGAAGACTCACAAATTTCGGATGAACCAACTATAGAGAACCAGGAAAGTGAACCCGAGGAGGAAAGTGAACCCGAGGAGGAAAGTGAACCCGAGGAGGAAAGTGAACCCGAGGAAGAAATACAGGAAATTACAAAAGACGAGTTCGAACTAGGAAAGAAACGAAAGGCTAATGAATTAGAAAATCCAAATCCCGAGTTTAATGAGAATGATGTGGCACCAATTCCACTCAACACTACCACCCCTATCCCCGCTATTCCTATTCTTTCTGTCCCGGCATCCAGTTCTTCAGTCCCACAGCCAAAATATAGGCAGACAGTTAGGATAAGCGTTAAGCAAATCTTTGTGTCTAAACGTCCTAGAAAATAGATCAAACGATGCGCTGCTGTGTCAAACCATGGAACCGAATAATGTTTTGTATAATATTAATAGTGTGGTTTGCTTAATGTTCGATGTAAGATAAGCATATGTAAAATATTGAAGTATGAAATGCAATAATTTTCCATGGTTAAGTATTATTTAGATTGTAGTAATTGATTCTGTACTAAGCTATTAAGTATGAACATTAACGGGTAGGTACTACCCAAGATATAATTATAAAACGCTAATAAGAAGAAAAGGCTTTTATAATAATACCTAGTTCATATTATTAATAAGCTATAATGTACTATAAATACACACTACATCTATAATAATCCATGTGAATAATTATTTTCTTTCATTAGGAAATGGCGCGATTGAATCGAATGACGGAACAAGAACTCGAGGAACTCATCAACCAGCGAGTGAACGACAGAATGTTATGGGTTGAGGCTGCAAGAGCTGCTGCAGTTAATCCAAATCCTCGTGTAGGATGCTCCTACAAGACGTTCCAAGCTTGCAAACCATCATCATTCAGTGGAACGGAAGGACCTATCGGTTTAACCCGATGGATAGAAAAGATGGAGACGGTGTTCAAAATCAGCGGTTGTGATGAAAAAGACATGACCAAGTTTGCATCGTGCACTTTACAAGATAGTGCACTCACATGGTGGAAGAATTATGTGAAGGCGGTAGGAGGAGATGTAGCTTATGATACTCCATGGGAAGAATTCAAAGCAATGATAATCACCGAGTATTGTCCAAGGAATGAGGTTATTAAGTTAGAAGATGAGTTACGAAGTTTGAAGGTGGTTGGTACTGAAATCACCAACTACAACCAGCGATTCATGGAATTAGTTTTGCTATGTCCTGAATTGGTTCCAACCGAAGAACGGAAGATTGAAATGTACAAAGCTGGTTTGCCCAAAAAGGTCAAGGCAAATGTTACAGCGTCGAAACCTAAGACAATTCATGAAGCTATAACCATGGCGAACGAGTTAATGGATCAGGTCATTCTGGATAAGAAAGCATTCACTACTGAGGTGAAGGTATCGAGTAACAAAAGGAAGTGGAACGGAAATTATGATCGAGGTTACCAACAGCAATCTTTTAAGAAACCAGAAACCCCGAAAGGTGCGGGTAGTGGTTTAAGCTTTGGTTATAAAGGACAAAATCCTTTATGCAACCGTTGCCACAAACATCACTTTGGTTACTGTAGTGTGTTATGCACCAAGTGTAATCGACAAGGTCATCTTGCGGAAGATTGTAAGGCTCTCGTTACAAATGGCAACAAGACTCCTGCCACCAACGCAAATAGAACTGCTTTGGCTAACATTACTTGTTTTGGGTGTGGAAAACAAGGTCATTATAAGAGCCAGTGCCCGAATCAGAATAGCGGACCTGCACGTGGAAGAGCGTTTGTTATTAATGCTAGAGAGGCACGAGAAGACCCGGAACTTGTTACGGGTACGTTTACCATTAATAACTTATCAGCATCTATTTTATTTGATACTGGCGCCGATAGAAGTTACGTGTGTATAAATTTTTACACTAAATTGAATTGTTCATCATTACCTCTAGATGCTAAGTACTTGATTGAGTTAGCTAATGGTAAGCTAATTAAAGCCGATAAAATTTGTCGTGATTGTGAAATAAATCTAGCTGGAGAAACGTTTAAAATCGACTTAATACCTGTAGAATTAGGAGGTTTTGATGTAATAGTCGGCATGGACTGGATGTCCAAAATAGGAGCGGAAGTTGTTTGTGCCAAGAAGGCAATTCGTATTCCTGGTAAGGATAAAATGCCAGTGATGATTTATGGAGAGAAGGGTAATTCAAAGCTAAAACTCATTAGCTGTTTGAAAGCCAAGAAGTGTTTAGAAAAGGGATGTTACGCTATTTTAGCACATGTTAATAAAGTCGAAAAGAAAGAAAAGTGCATCAACGACGTGCCTGTGGCAAGAGATTTTCCTGAAGTTTTTCCGGAAGAATTGCCGGGATTACCTCCATTTAGATCGGTAGAATTTCAAATAGATTTAGTACCAAGAGCTGCACCAGTGGCTCGTGCTCCATATAGACTTGCACCGTCCGAGTTAAAAGAACTTCAAAGTCAGTTAAAAGAATTACTGGACCGTGGATTCATACGACCGAGTACTTCACCGTGGGGAGCTCCAATTTTGTTTGTTAAGAAGAAAGATGGATCTTTTAGGATGTGTATAGACTATCGTGAATTAAATAAGTTAACTATCAAGAATCGGTATCCACTACCGAGAATTTATGACTTATTTGATCAATTGCAAGGATCATGTGTTTATTCAAAAATCGACTTAAGATCGGGCTATCATCAACTACGCGTCAAAGAAGAGGACATTCCGAAAACTGCTTTTCGGACACGTTATGGTCATTACGAATTTTTGGTTATGCCGTTTGGATTGACGAATGCGCCAGCTGTATTCATGGACCTCATGAATCGAGTTTGTAGTCCGTATTTAGATAAGTTTGTTATCGTTTTCATTGATGATATTCTTATCTATTCCAAGAGTGAGCAAGAGCATGAAGAGCATTTAAGGTTGATACTGGAGTTGTTGAGAAAAGAACAACTTTATGCTAAATTTTCTAAGTGTGCTTTCTGGTTGAAAGAAGTACAATTTCTTGGCCACGTTGTTAGTAGCAAAGGAATTCAGGTTGATCCAGCAAAAATTGAAGCCATTGAAAAATGGGAGACTCCTAAGACACCAATGCAGATACGCCAATTTTTGGGTTTAGCCGGTTATTATAGAAGGTTTATTCAAGATTTTTCTCGAATAGCTAAGCCGTTGACAGCATTAACGCAAAAAGGGAAGAAATACGAATGGACCTCGGAGCAGGAGAACGCATTTCAATTATTGAAGAAGAAGTTAACTACGGCGCCTATTTTATCGTTACCTGAAGGGAACGATGATTTTGAAATATATTGTGCCGCTTCGCGACAAGGTTTTGGTTGTGTTCTTATGCAACGAAAGAAAGTAATTGCATTTGCATCCCGACAATTGAAGATTCACGAGCGGAATTATACGACGCATGATCTAGAACTGGGAGCAGTCGTGTTTGCATTGAAGATGTGGAGACATTACTTGTATGGGGTTAAATTCACTGTGTTTACTGATCATAAAAGCCTTCAACATATTTTCGATCAAAAACAGCTGAACATGAGGCAACGTAGGTGGGTTGAGTTAATAAATGACTATGATTGTGAAATTCGTTATCATCCCGGGAAAGCGAACGTGGTGGCCGACGCTCTAAGCAGAAAGGAACGAGAACCAATTCGAGTACGAGCGATGAACATAAAAATTCGCATGAATCTCAACTCACAAATCAAAGAAGTTCAACGAGAAGCACTTACTAAAGAAAATATAGGAAATGAAATAATGAAGAAGTATGAGAAGCAACTCGTTATGCGGGAAGATGGAATTCGATATTTTGCAAATCGTATTTGGGTACCGAAGTTGGGTGGATTAAGGAAGTTGATATTGAACGAGGCACATAAGACAAGATATTCGATACATCCTGGAGTTGGAAAGATGTACCAAGATCTTAAGACGCATTATTGGTGGCCTAATTTAAAAACAGACGTTGCAACATATGTTGGGGAGTGTTTAACTTGTTCCAAGGTTAAAGCAGAACACCAGAAGCCGTCAGGGTTACTTCAACAACCAGAAATTCCAGAATGGAAATGGGACGGTATTACCATGGATTTCATCACGAAGTTACCAAAGACTGCCTGGGGATACGACACCATTTGGGTGATTGTTGATCGTCTCACCAAGTCTGCACATTTCTTGCCTATAAAGGAAACGGATAGAATGGAGAAACTATTACGATTGTATATAAAGGAAGTTGTTTCAAGGCATGGAATACCTATTTCCATTATATCCGATCGTGATAGTAGATTTACCTCAAAATTCTGGCAATCACTACAGGAGGCACTAGGAACTCGGTTGGATATGAGTACCGCATATCATCCACAAACCGATGGACAGAGTGAGAGAACGATTCAGACTCTCGAAGACATGCTCAGGGCATGTGTGATCGATTTTGGAAACGGATGGGATAAATATCTACCGTTAGCAGAATTCTCGTATAATAATAGTTATCATGCGAGCATTGGAGCTGCGCCATTCGAAGCATTGTACGGAAGGAAGTGTAGATCTCCTATCTGTTGGAATGAAGTAGGAGATTGACATTTAACTGGTCCCGAGATCATACACGAAACGACCGAGAAGATAGTACAAATCAAGGAGAGATTGAAAACATCCCGTAGTCGCCAAAAGAGCTACGCCGATGTTCGAAGGAAACCATTAGAGTTTCAGGTTGGGGACATGGTTATGCTAAAGGTGTCACCTTGGAAAGGTGTAATACGTTTCGGCAAAAGGGGTAAACTGAACCCAAGATACGTAGGCCCGTTTAAGATCATCGAACGCATTGGACCGGTAGCTTATCGACTCGAGTTACCGCAACAACTCGCCGGAGTACATAATACCTTTCACGTCTCAAACCTTAAGAAGTGTCTTGCAAAGGAAGACCTTACCATTCCTCTTGAAGAAATCCATGTCGACGAGAAACTACAATTCGTCGAAGAACCAATCGAAATCATGGACCGTGAAGTTAAAAAGCTCAAACAGAGCAATATACCGATTGTTAAGGTTCGTTGGAATGCTAGAAGAGGTCCCGAGTTTACTTGGGAACGAGAGGATCAGATGAAGCAAAAGTATCCACACTTGTTTCTCGATGACGCAAAATAGGTACAATTTTAAAATTTCGGGACGAAATTTATTTAACGGGGAGGTAATGTAACGACCCGCACTTTTTCGATCATACTATACTTATAAGATTAATATTTACATAAATTAAACCTTGCCAACATGATAAGCAATCCAAATTGTCGAGATTTATATTTCCGAAAAGAGTTTTACACAACGTTTGACTGTCTAGTTTGACCGATGATATCACGAACTATACAATATATGATAATTATACGTTTGTGTATATATATGTATATATACATATTTAACATGATTAAAGAATGTTTTAATATCTCATTTTATATTAATAACAACAAGTTATATGTGTATTTTGAAACTACTAACTTAAGTTTTCAAAACGATAACAATACGTAACGTTATTTGACATATATACTTAAGACTTATAATGTTATACATATATTGTATAAGTAATGTATTTAATTACTTTTAAAGAACTTAAATACATAAAACCATATAAGTGTATTCACAAAAGATAGCTATATTTGAATCCTCATTTCATTTTTCACAAAATTTCTATACGTATACCTAGAGTATTTGTACTCGTATCATACCTAGCTCCTATACGTATTTACTAATAGTAAATACACATCAACATCACCACCTAACCAGCCATTATTCATGCCCTTAGAGCTAGGTAATTACTTTTGTATGATTGCAAGACTAATTAGCAAGATTACAAACTAAAATTTGTCCATGTATGCCCATGAAACACGTTTTTTATGGTGTATATATGTATCATCATTTTGATTCATTTTATCTCAAATTCTCTAGCAAAACACACACATACTTTGAAGCCTTAAAACCCTTAATCAATTCAGCAAAGTTTCCAATAAGATCTAGCTTCAAAAAAACATACTAAAACACCATAAGAAAACCATACAAAAACACTTCAAGAAAACCCTCCAAGAACACCAACTTACTTCCAATCTTTCATCCACTTCCATCACCCTTTTTATTCTAGCTTCTTACTTCTCTTTTACAGCAAACTTATCCAAGGAACTTGAGGTAGAATTTATGTTCATAACCTTATTCAATTCATATATATATAGCTATCTTATTTTGTGGTACAAAAGTTTAACAACAAGAACATAGTTTGAATGTTTTCAAACTTGTTTGCAAACTAAATAGATCCTTCTAACTTAACTTTTAAAATACTTCAAGACCTGTAATATAACTTATGTATATGCTAATTTAACAAGGTAAAACTTGGTTTTTCAAAGTATAAGTATTTTTAGAAAAATGGTCATTAAATGATTTTGTTGTAACAAAAATGTTTAACTTCATATGTTTCACTAATGTTTCACTTATGCCGTATGATTTTGAATACAAACCAAGGTATTTACAGTTCATAGTCTTAAAGAAGAACTCGATCCAAGAAGATGGCAATTTGAATCAACGAAAACGGATTTGTAACGAAGAAACTATGACCGAAACAAAATTGGTTATCCTAGATCATTTCAACTACGGGATCAATTGGAAAAAAATGATATAAATCACATATTTCTAAGATAACATGATATTTTATATATATGTACTTATAATTCAATTTTATATGGTTCAGGATCACCCGTAAACAACACGAGAAGATTAATCATAAGATTCCATGATTGTACGCAACACGTCATTTGACAACACCGGTACTTTATGTACGCAACACGTCATTTGACAACACCGGTACCATGGGTCAAGATTAATCTCGACCAATACATATACGATGGGGTTTTATTTATTTCGTTGGGGGTTTTGTTTATTGCGGGTATATTAAACATCTAAAAATGAACCATTAAAATTGAATTACTAACATCGAAATGCTAACTACGGACTAAGGAAATATTCAAAATATTAAAAGTATAACAAGTATATATATATATAACGTTTGTTTTAAAATGAAAACATATTGATATATTATATATGGATAGGTTCGTGATATCAACCGGAAGACCGAGTCAAAATATATATATCATCAAGACAAGAGTGAGTATATAGTCCCACTTTTAAACTCTAAATATTTCGGGATGAGAATACATGTATTTTATGTTTTACGTTATGGACACAAGTAACTGAAAAATATATTCTACGTTGAGTTGTACCACTGGCATACTTCCCTGTAGCTTGGTAACTGTTATTTACAGCGGTATTGTAAACGCGAATCCTGTTGATAGATCTATCGGGCCTGACAACCCCAACCGGACTGGACGACCAGTATTCAACGGTTGCACAGTACTTCGTTTTGTGACTACACTTGGTACGGTGTAGTAAGATTTCATATTAAAGGGAATATGCGACGTGAAAATGTTAAGTATGGTTACCAAGTGCTCAACCACTTAGAATACTTTTATTAAACTGTTTATATACGAAATCTTGTGGTCTATATATATATATTGCTGCGCACTAAACCTATATCTCACCAACTTTATGTTGACGTTTTTAAACATGTTTATTCTCAGGTGATAATTAAAGCTTCCGCTGCATTATGTTGAATCTAAGCAGGATCATGCGTACTCATATTTGTGTCAAAAATAAAACTGCATATCCGAGGACGTGTGTTGTAAAATATGCTAGAAATCGTGTTGTTATTATCATTTGTAAAGTTTGTAAGTCGAAGATTATCGTTAAACGATAATCATCTTTTTATTGTCTAAAGCTTGTAACAAAAATAATGGTTTGGTTTGTAATGTATAATATATGCAGTTTTCCTTTTTTAAAAAAATGTCGCATATAGAGGTCAATACCTCGCAATGAAATCATACGTTATCTAACACGTTCTTATGGTTAAGGACGGGTTATGACAGAAGGCGACATAATTTGGTCAAACGTTATCTTAAAGACTTATAATCAGGTAATGGGACCCACGTAGCCGACGCCATCACTTGACGATTTGTCGGGGTCGCTACAGATTGCCATACTGGGAGCACAATATCTAACCATGATGCTTTGAAGCCCCAAACTTGAACTGCAATGTTACATTCGAAAAAAATGTGGGTGAGATCCTCAACTTGATTAGAACACGATGGACAAAAAGGGTTATCCAATTCGATCCCTCTCTCCAAAAGATTGCATTTATCGGGAAGCTTATTCAGCCGTGCACGCCAAAGAAAGAAAATAATTTTAGGGGGAACAAACTTGCACCAGTGAGTAGGCCAATTACTCAACGCATCACGATTGATAAGATTACGAAAACCACTTACAGAGAAGGATTCGTTAGGCAGGTTCGGGCACACCCATTTGTCACTCAAAGTAGAAAGAACATGTTGTATCACTAAATAACAGATTTGACTTGAATGATTTTATATAATCACTAAATCACATGTTGTATTAAGCAAATTAAATCAAATTTTTATTAATATGGAGGAGGGGATCCTATCTATTTGGTTCATAAACAATAGTTAAATCTTACCCGGCCCAATGTATCTTGGGCTCCTAATGTACAAAAGGATAGATAATGTTTAAGCTTGTCCGCGTTTCAAATTCAAAGAGTTTGAACTTAAGCTTGAGCCCGAATAGCCCCGAGAGCTCGGTTCGTTTTAAATTCGAGCTCGGCTCAGTTGGCGTTAAAAATCCCGAGTTAGTTTTTCTCATATATAATAGTTATTACGGAGTATTTTGTTTCACAACCGAATTAATGGATACGATTTTCTCAGTTCATGAGAGAACTATATTTAGCTAGGCATACACCCTAGCCAGATTATTCGGTGAACCGATTCTAACCTTTTTCCACATTCACCCCAATATACGATGTATGTGAGTTTAGAACACGATAACTTCAAAATATACATATTATTATATAACTATATATTGTTTAATTATAAAATTATTAATTAATAGGTAATGTATATAAATTACGTAAAATTTCATTTAGGCTAACAATCTTATTCGAGCTTGATATGAGAAGTTCAAACTTCTATACCGAACAATTTTAAAATTTATTTAAGACTAGGCTAGTTTAACCTCAAATCAATCGATATTTTAATAAGTCAATCGAGCTCGCGTACTCGTGCTCGTTTACATACTTAGAATCGTGTTTATGTGTAATGTGTGTTGTTTTAAGTTTATAGGAACATTTTTTAAAGTTTCATGAAGTTTCTCCTTCGGAGGATAATATACTCAATTCACATCTTCTACGATATTAGCCATCACATGAACAACTATCATCTAAAGCCGTCCTATTTTGTATTAGGAGCACCATGATGATGATGGGTATGATTCAGTGTCAGCTCAGTGTTTTCCGGGAACACGGGAAAATTTTTATGGCAAGGAGTTAAATGGGTTGTTTGTTATTCTATATGGAAAGCTAGAAATGATCCCATTTTTAAAAATCTATTGTGGAATACAACGAAGATCCTAGCCAATATTCAAACAATTAGCTTTGATTGGATTTCTAAGAGGATCAAAAAAGGCATCAATGGCTAATTAACCCGCGCTCTTATGTTTCGATAAGATCGGGGATCGGTTAATTGTTTTTGAAGTTGCTATTGAGTTCCCTAGTTAAAATGTACATAGTAGCCTTTTTCGTGTAATTTTGCTCAGTAGGCTGGCTTGTTTTCGATTTTTTCGGTTGTATTTCTCGTTGTACTTCTCTTTGGTTTATATATAATGCTTGCTTTTCAAAAAAAAAAAAAAAAAAAAAAAAAAAATATTTGGGACAATGAGTGTTAATATCTATCAGTTTTCAAGAGTTAAACTAGTTACCAATATATAGGTCAACTAATAAGAAAAAAGGACAAAAAAAACATAAAATCTTAATATCCGACTCTACTTGAGCCCGAAAGGAACCAAAAAAACTTTAAAAAAAATCATGGAAGCATCTAAGACAAGTTTTAATAACATCAATGTCGTACGTGAGCATGGACTAATTGCTCAATGAACCAAAAAGTCTTCGAAAACGTACAGTCGTTACAAGTTGATCGATGATTTAATATTTAAAATAATTAATAACTTGCTAGAATAGAAGTTTATTAAACAAAATATGAACAAAGAATGTACAAACTTGAAGTGTATTGTAAATGGTTTTTCTTATTTTCAAATGTTACATACTACCTCTTTAAATACAAGAGAAATATTAAATGCATAATAAATGCAAACCAACTATACCTAAGAAACATTAAATGCTAGATATAAAAGAGATATCCTATAATCTCTATATTAAATGCAAGATATCTTAGAGATATGCAAAATCTCTATATTAAATGCAAGATATCTTAGAGATATGCAAAATCTCTATATTAAATGCAAGATATATCTTGTGACAATAGAATCCATTTAATTAGATTGCACTAATATTTTAACACTCCCCCTTAGTGCAAACTCTCGATCAATAATCCCCGACGTTTCTCGAAATTCCATGAACTTGGTTTTCATTAGAGCTTTAGTAAAGATGTCGGCTACTTGAGCATTTGTCCTTACGTTTGCTAGCTCGATTTCCCCGCTAAGAACCTTTTCACGAATAAAATGATATCTCATTTCTATATGCTTAGTACGGGCATGAAACACGCGATTCGAAGCAAGCTTGATTGCACTTACGTTGTCACATTTCAATTTGACAACATAATCTACTTTTTCAAGTATGTCATCAATCAATCTTCTTAACCAAATACATTCTTGAGCCGCCATTGTTGCAGCTATGTATTCTGCTTCCGTGCTAGACAAAGCAACAACATCTTGCTTCTTGCTACACCATGAAATAACCGCGGAACCCATGTTAAAACAGTAACCCGAAGTTGAATGGCGATCATTTGCGTCTCCCATCCAATCTGCATCCACGAAACCATTTAACAAAACATCATCACACTTCTTGTACCACAAACCGTGACCCATTGATCCTTTCACATAACGAAGGATCCTTTTTGCTGCATCAAGATGAACATTAGTTGGACATTGCATAAATTGAGAAACAATGCCAACCGAGTAAGAAATTTCCGGCCTGTGATGGTTAGATAGATCAAACTCCCAACCATTTGTCGGAACAACTTCACATCCTTGAGCTCTTTTCCTTGATCTTTCTTCATTTTGAGGTTTGGTTCCATTGGAGTAGTCATAGGCTTTGACTCCCCCATGTTAAAACGTTCCAAGAGACTTCTTGTATAACCCCTTTGAGAGATAAAGTACCCGTTTTCTAATTTATCGACTTCCAAGCCAAGAAAACATTCAATCTCCCCCAGATTCTTCATTTCAAAATGAACCGAAAGATCATCACTTAAACGAGAGATTTCTGACTCGTTTCCTCCAGTGATAATCATGTCATCAACATATAATAATACCAAAACATGGAAACCTGGTTCTTTCTTTACAAACAAACTAGAATCCGTATCAGAAATCTTAAAACCACAAAAGACAAGGTATTGTGCAACCTTACCGTACCAAGCTCTCGGAGCTTGTTTCAAGCCATAAAGAGCTTTCTTCAATCGGCACACATATTCTGGAAATTGATTTGAAATGAACCCAATAGGTTGTTCCATGAACACCTCACGATCAAGCTCTCCATATAGAAAAGCATTCTTCACATCAAGTTGCCACAATTTCCACCCTTTGTAAGCCGCTAATGAGATTATTGTTCTCACCGTTACCATTTTAGCCACGGGGCTAAAAGTTTCCTCATAATCAAGCCCATAACTTTGACAAAAGTCACGAGCCACCAACCGAGCCTTGAACCTATTAATGGTTCCATCCGAGTTCTTCTTCAAACGGTAGACCCATTTGCAAGTAACTGGTTTACATGCTTCCGGTTTCTTGACAAGCTCCCAAGTTTCATTCTTTTTCAATGCATCAATCTCCTCTTGCATTGCTTTTCTCCAATCCGGAGAATCTTTAGCTTCTTCATAACATGTTGGTTCTTCAGTTAAGCCACCTGAAAAGAAACAAGTTGTGACTGTGTTCACCTCATAGTCACTTAGATGTTTTGGTTGTCTTTTTTCTCTTGTTGACCTTCTAACTTGAGTTGGTACTTCTTCAATAGGCGTCTCTTCTTGATTTTAAGAAACACCATCATTCTCACTTTCTTCTTGAGTGTCGAAGCTAGGAAACATAAATTTGTAATCTCTATTTTCTTCACCATTTTTGCTTGATTCAGAAAATTGAGAAGACACTTCATCAAATACCACATCTCTTGAAGTGGTAAACTTCTTTGTTTCTTGATCCATACACCTCCAACCTTTCCTGTGAGAATCATAACCAACAAAAATACACTTTCGAGCTTTTGGGTCAAGTTTGGTTCGGTTAGATTTTGGAACATGAACATAACAAATAGAACCAAACACCCTAAAATAGCTTACATTAGGCTTTTCACCATAAGCTAGCTCAAAAGATGATTTTTGTGTACCTGGCCAAGATGGTAACCGATTTGACACATGACAAGCACATTGAAGTGCTTCCGCCCATAGCTCCCTAGGCAGCCCCTTGTCATGTAACCAAGATAAGCATATTGAAACAAGGTAAGCAATCTTACTTTCTGAAACCCCATTTTGTTGTGGAGTATCCGGACAAGTCATTTGGCGAGAAATACAATTTGTTTTACAATAAGTAAAGAAATCATTTGACATGAATTCTCCACCATTATCACTCCTAAGAGCTTTTACCTTTCTCCCAAATTCTGATTCTACCGCTTCTTTTGAAAGGACCCGTTCATATACATTATAAACGATTCACAATAGTTGATTACATTGCGAGGTATTTGACCTCTATATGATACATTTTACAAACATTGCATTCATTTTTAAAAGACAATCTTTCTTTACATCAAAAATTGATAGGCATGCATACCATTTCATAATATCCACTATCCAACTATAAATTGATTTAATAATAATCTTTGATAAACTCAATGACTCGAATGCAACGTTCTTCGAAATATGCTATGAAAGACTCCAAGTAATATCTTTAAAATGAGCAAATGCACAGCGGAAGATTTCTTTAACACCTGAGAATAAACATGCTTTAAAGTGTCAACCAAAAGGTTGGTGAGTTCATTAGTTTATCATAATCATTTATTTCCATCATTTTAATAGACCACAAGAATTTTATTTCCGGTTCTCATAAATATACGTCCCATGCATAGAGACAAAAAATAATCATTCATATGGTGAACACCTGGTAACCGACATTAACTAGATACATATAAGAATATCCCCTATCATTCCGGGATCCTCCTTCGGACATGATATAATTTCGAAGTACTAAAGCATCCGGTACTTTGGATGGGGTTTGTTAGGCCCAATAGATCTATCTTTAGGATTCGCGTCAATTAGGGTGTCTGTTCCCTAATTCTTAGATTACCAGACTTTAATAAAAAGGGGCATATTCGATTTTGATAATTCAACCATAGAACGTAGTTTCAATTACTTGTGTCTATTTCGTCAAACATTTATAAAAGCGCATGTATTCTCAGTCTCAAAAATATAAAGGGTAAAAAGGCAAATGAAACTCACCATACTGTATTTCGTAGTAAAAATACATATAACGTCATTGAACAAGTGCAAGGTTGGCCTCGGATTCACGAACCTAAATTAATTATATATATTTATGTGTTGGTCAATATTTGTCTAACAAATTAGGTCAAGTCATAGTGTACCACAATCCTAATGCTCGAGACTAAAATGCAAAAGTCAACAAAAGTAAATTTGACTCAAAATAATTTCCAAAAATCTATACATGATTAATATATAGTTTAAATATCGTCGTTTTATATTTTTAAATATTTTTAAAAGATTTATTAGAGTAAATAATATAATTTATTTATTAATAAATAAAATTTTATATTATATTTATATAATAAAATATACTTTTATATATATTAAGTAATAAAATTTATAGGGTTCATTTAATATTATAAAGATAATATGATAGGTATTATTAAAGTAAGTTATTACACGTAGTAAAATATGTTTGTATCAAATATTTATTTGATAAAATAATATCTATAATGATGGTAAGTAAAAGTTGTATTATTTTGTAATAATAATTATTATTATAAAAATATCAATATTTATAATTACTAAGATGACATTATGATAAAACGGTAATTCTAATTATGATAACTTTAATATTTACGATAATTTTTAATATTATCTTTAAAATAATAATTCTATTTAAAATAATAATAATAATAATGATATTTTATAGTAACAATGACATTTCTATTAAAATGATAATTTTTATTAAAATAATAGTTTTAATACTAACGATAATTTTAATAATAATAGTAATGATAAAAATAATAAGAACGATAATTTTATCTAAATCAATATCTTATAATATTTTAATTTCATCATGATACTCTTACCCATTATTTCCTAATCGTTTCGTTTAATAGCTTTTAATCGTCTTTTATATCGTGTTCGTAATAATGATAATAATAGTAATCAAAATAATTAGGTGTTACAAATATTTGTTTTAATTACACTAATATTAATAATGATAGTTACTATAACATTATTAACGATAATACTAATAATTATCTTAATGATAATATAGTAATAATAATAATAACAATAACAATAACTATTTTTAAATAATGATATATATATTAATAATAATAATAATAATAATAATAATAACAATAATAATAATAATAATAATAATAATAATAATAATAATAATAATAATAATTGGATAATAATAATAATACTAATTATAACTTTAACGATAATAACGATAGTAACAATAATAAAAAATAACAATTTTTAATGATAAATCCTTTTATTGATAAAGATAATAATAATAATAATAATAATAATAATAATAATAATAATAATAATAAGATAAAACTAGAACGACGATAATAACGACGATAATAATGATCATTTTTAATAATAATACAAAAATTCGATGGACTATAACTTCAAATCCGTTCATCGAAATCATTCGATATCTAAATGAAAAGTTCTTAATTTTTCGCTAGCTTTCCAACGACATGCATATCTTATACCTTATCTCAGTCGCATATATAACTAATTCAGGATTCAACATAACCTAACTAAAGGCAATATCAAAAGTACAAACATGCATAATCCTATATACTCGAGCACTAGTCAGGGATACACTATTAGTATGTAAAAGTTAAATTATGAGTACTCACGTATCAATATTGAGATTCAATATTGCAGGAAAGGTACGTAGACGCAACGGAGATGATAAACACTATATTGATCTCACGAGCATACCCATGAACCATACCCAATCACCTCCATAGCTATAACCCATAATTTCCTTAATCCAATCCCACTCGAAAAACAATTTCGAAATCACTCGGACAGCACTCTGACGTAATATTTTATGTATACTAATAATATCTTGAAATAATACGGAGTAAATATATATATATATATATATATATATATATATATATATATATATATATATATATATATATATATATATATATATATATATATATATATATATATATATATATGTAAATCTATTGAGAGAGTTTAGAGAAAAATATTTTCAAGTTTCTTATGTAATAATGAAACCTATTGAATTCTATTTATAATAGATTTTTGAATTATTAAAGTGAATTATTAAAGTATGAATTATTAAAGTGAATTATTAAAGTATGAATTATTAAAGTGAATTATTAAAGTATGAATTATTAAAGTGAATTATTAAAGTATGAATTACTAAAGTGAATTATTAAAGTTAAAGTAAAGTAAAAATAAAGTAAAGGTAAAGTTTAAGTATAGTAAAAGTATAAAACTATGTACGCATAATACGCGTATAAATATATATAATATTAATTTAAATCGTTATATATATTTAATAAAATAAAATATAAATATCGTCATCTTTATCATACTGATTAAGTAATGAGTTGTCAAAAGTAGTTCTAGATATTTATAAAAGTTATATACGTTTTAATAATAAAGTTCTTTTTAAACTGAAAACGTTTTTGTACGTTTGAAACTAAATCAAATAAATATAATAATTTTGTTTTCCAAAACCAAATATATTTTTAAGAATCATTTTGTTTAAAGGTTAAAATAATGGAAATCGTTATATCATAAAATATTTTAGAAAAGTAGAATCATATATTCATAATAGGTTTCAAGTTTTTAAATTACAGTTTGTTGGTGAAGCATGGGATAAAGTTCAAAGGTTAAATAAACGTATGAAATCATCTTAATGAAAAATGTCGAGTTACATAACTTGTCGATATCCAACATCTAAGTTATTTACACTTCACGTTCTTACTTATAAACCACTTTACCATTTTCCGAATGTTGTCAAAAAGAATAGATTTCTTAAATCACAGTGAATCTCATAACATAGACTTGTAATCATATCATAATGTATCTGATAAATCAATCATTTGATATTATCTTCTAATTCCATCGATAAACATATTGAAACAAATACGTCCATGTAAAGTATTATACGTTTAATACTTTATTAATATTCTCAAGTTATAATATATATATATACATATATATACATATTTATTTATATATAACGGTTCGTGAATCGTCGGAATTTGGTCGAGGTTATAATGAATGTATGAACACAATTTAAAATTCTTGAGATTTAACTTAACAAACTTTGCTTATCGTGTCGGAATAATATAAAGATAAAGTTTAAATTTGGTTGGAAATTTCCGGGTTGTCACAGTACCTACCCGTTAAAGAAATTTCGTCCCGAAATTTGAGTGGAAAGGTCGTGAATGATAATAAGTATGTTTTCATGATGCATACAGGCTGAAAATTAGAGTTTTATCATCAGCGAATAATTTGGATAAACAATCCATTTATATGAAGAGTACGAATGAAGCTAACATAGAAGAGTGAAATGAGTAAGTGTAGATTCATCTTATCATTTGACGTAGATATGATTGATTTCCAGATTTCAAGGGATTTGAAGAAAATCTTTGTAATAAGATTTGATTCTCCGGTAACAAAAGGAATTAGGATCTGCTTTAAATGCGATCGTCCATTTTAATTCTTCTGTCGGAGATTTTCTTATAAATTCACCTCCTTCGTTTTCTTACAACTCACACCTTCTGTTGATGCATTTTATGCAAGTCCCTAGACATCTACCCACGTCCATTGCAGGTACAACAGTTTACAAGCCACCATGATCGTTCGTTATTATCCTATCCATGTTTGTATGTGGTTACAGCAACTGCAGGAACGAGATTTGAATGTTTGACTATGTTAGACTTAGTCAGACGTTCGAGTGAAGCCTCACTCGTACGGCTGACAGGCTCATACGCACGGTTGATGCTGAGCTAAGTCACAATTACAACCTAAATGAGAAGACACGAGTGAGTGATCACCCGTACGGCTGATGAAGCCAACTCGTATGTGTGATGGATGAATCGTACGGGTGATTCAACAGCAGGGGTATATAAAGTCTTATGTTCTTCATTTTAGGTTAAGAATCTCATTTGTTACACACACTCAGATCTGGTGAGCTCCTCCGATTCTCTCTCAACCTAAATCACCCAGGTGGTGAATAATAGCTCTAGGTGTTGATCTAATCACACTTGATTTAGTTGTGGTATGACTAAATTAATCCCAAAAATCTTAACCTATTCACTAGATGGTTTGATTCACTTATTCCGTCATTGTGTGAGTTAAATATGTTGATTTCTAAGTTCCTAGTCATGTTTCATCACCTTCTATTCTTTCCCCCTCAACTCATATTTTAAAGTATTCATCAATATGCTCCATCCAGTTCTGATTCTCGATATACTTATAACTTTCATATCGGTCATTCTTCTTTTTCATCTACCGCCGGAAGAATCTATTTACTTCTACTATACTCTTGGGTTTGTAGTGTTTCTAGTTCTCCCGTGTCTTTATATTGCTATATGCATCGATATATATGGTTTATAATTTTTGGTTTGTCGTTGGGCTTTATATCTTCCCTTATATTTCAAAGTCTCTGTTTCTATCTTCTATAATCATTGTTATCCACAGTTAATGCTCTCTTTTATTTGCTGCAATTTATACCCCAATTTCTATTTCAGAGTTTTGTCCTTTCGTTTCTTCTTCTTGCGATTAAGCACCGCTTATAATGGTCCAGAATTCACAGATATGAATTTCGGAATGAACATTGTTAATGTTCTAGGAAGGAAATTGTGATGGCACGATCTTGACTTGTCAAATTACTAGAATACCTTGGAAAAGGCCGAATCATCAAGAAATATTTTCTTGATATTTTAGAGGTTAAATAGAATACAAGAGTCGTATAACATGGCACATGATGATGTTATGATTTGTGAATCATCACGTTCCATTTAGAAACTCAGCATGAATTACTGTAATATAATCACGTTGATCAAGTGTCATTATATTATACTAACTCATGCTTCAGTTTCCAATACTACTTCAAAAACATTCATATTTTAAACTCAAAGGTTTACAGAGTATAGGAACTAAACAGTTTCCTTTTTGATGTAATACAGATAGCGCAAAGAGATAAATGATTCCAGATAAGAATAGTTATGGAAATATCTTCAGAAATATGGAGGATATTTATAATGAAAGATACGATGATATCTTAGAATTTCTAATATCAGAGGATGATGAAGAATATTGTCTGTAAGGGTTTAGTGTCAGGAGCAAGGTATTCGTTAATGACTTCAGCAGACACTGAATCATTTGGATTCTTTGAAGGCAGGTTCAGTCTTTGTGATTTGTCCACAGCCTCCTTCATACTTTGCTCAATCCGTTTTTCAGTTCCAAAACTTCTCTATTTCTGAGCTTTGTTAATACACTAATCTTTATCATCAAACTTTTTACTGCTAAGGTCGTTTATAGTTTTTGTTGCTTCATCAGCATTTCGAGAACTAGTTCGCGGTTCAGAGTGTTTTTCAGAAACTTCACATTCGAAGTATGTAAGCCTTGGAAATAGACGTTATGTATAACTGTTGGCGTCAACATACTGTGAGATTTCACAATACTGATTGCTAATTCCCAATGATTTGTATGGCAATTCTCTTTACAAGAGGCAGATGAGTAAATGATGAGGTTTCGATAAATATAAAGATTCTTCGGAATGCCCAAGATCAGTGAAGTTGTTGGTAAGTTTATTGCTAATGTGGTGGAATATGAAAGGTTCTCCGGTAACAAAAGGGTAATCACATATATCAAAATTATGATAAGGCTACTCCAAATGAAAAAATTGAAGTTGTCTTGTTGGAGCTGTGATATAATTTGCTACTTTGCAAAGGAATTGCAAGGTTATTTTGGCTAATAAATGCCAAAAGATCTGACACATATATGTGTTGAATTATGACTTTGGTTTCGAGAGCTTTTTAAGTACATAACTGTGGGTAATATGTGGTTGGATCATCATCTCGATTGCTCATTATTTGAAGTGTCTTCAGAGATTTTCGAAGGGTTTGAACACAGATTGTAATCGTTTGTATACATTTGATGTTCTAACACACTTTTGAAGTCAAAGTATAGCTTTGAAAGATGTAGGAATCTAAAAGTGATGGTACCGGTTATATCTCGAATTGAATTCTGAGATTTTAAAATCAGAATATGTAATTGGGTTTGAATGAGTATGGTTGTTTTGATTTCTATGAAAGAATGTATATTATTGTGAAAGTAGGAAGTATAATTGATAATTTGCTTAATCTGATTCGAAGAATGTAACATATTAATTGTGAATTTATATATATCTCGGGTATTACCTACCCGTTAAAAAATTTTCACAATTAATATTTTGTACATAAGAATTTTATTACAGTCTTTATGAAAGTATATATGTATATATTCTCCTCAGATGTAACATAGATTTTAATGAGTTAATACTAAATTAAACTCATTCGATTTACGGTTGGAACTAGAATTGAATAATTCCTTGAAGGCTTTAGAGGTTACATAAGTATTTCTTCAATAATATTGAAATTATGAATCAATACTTCATTATTTGTTGAGATGTGATGTTGGTTTTCGTTAAATTCTTGTGAACTTCGCAAAGTACGAATGATGTTATCTGAAAAGTTTCGGTTACATCAATGATGAAGCGTAAAATCAAATATATACTTGATTTATTAGGAATTGGAACTTGTTGAATTGAGACAGAGATTGTAGTTAACGATGGTTAAGTTGCGGGAGAGGGACATACATTATTGCATATTTGTAATATGAATTAACCGAGTAGTTAAGATTCACACACAATAGCTTAGCACGGAAAGATTTATTTTTTTATTTCAAAATATATATATATAATTTCTTCAGAGGGAATGAGTTAATTCTTCATAACTTGTTGATACAATATACACGTTATTGATTCGTAATGATGTCCACAGTGATTCTTGAACTGACGGAGTTTGTGATGTTATAGGTGTTGTTGATTCTGATGTTGACTGTACTGACGATGCTGGTGACGTTGACGGTACTGTTGATGCTGTTGGTAAAACAAGTTTAACTTGTTAATCACACACCATTTTTGTCAGGGTTTCTACTCTTCCTTCTATCATTTTGGTTCGCTTAACTGATTTATGGTTAGGGTTAGATTAGATAATCTCTAAGACTTTAGAGATTATATAATCGCCGCGGAATGTTTCTCCAATGAAGTTATGAATTAATACTTCGTCAGTTATTGTTGTTGGTACTCCTTGGTATCTATGGTGCGTATGACGTTGATGCTCGTGGGACAGATTGTGAAGTTGAGGTTTACAACGCGGTTGTGGTTGGAGGTGGTAATGGTACTGTTGGCGTTGATGATGGTGGTACTGGTTATGCTGCTGGTGCTGCTGCTGGTGTTTGTAATCTCTGCACCATATTCTCCAAAGCCACTACCCGAGCGCGAATTTCGTTGACTTCTTCTATTATTCCAGGATGATTGTCAGTCGGAACGAGCGGATAATAAAATCTAGAATTTGATGTAGTATATAATCGTGACGAGATACCCTGGAAATGAGAGAGAAAATGGTGTCTCTAACAGGTTCGCCGGTAAGTGCTTCAGGTTCTTCGCCAAGAGGGCAATGTGGTAGATGGAAAGGATCGCCTTCTTCTTGTTTCCAATGATTGAGGAGGCTACGAATCCATCCCCAATTCATCCAGAATAGGTGATGACTGATTGGTTGATCCATTCCGGTTACACTGCTTTCGGAGCTTGAGTGAGATTCCATTTCGGAATCCGAGTGACTTGAACTGATGACAAATTCCATTTCGTACGATTGGATAAAGGATTTTCGATATAAAATGATTTTTCGGCTATCGGGTGGTATTCTATTTACATAGGATATCTATATATAGAGATCAAAAGATTTCATAGATTACGGAGGAATTTACGGGATATGTCAGGCAAAGTTTAAAGTAACAGATACGATAAGATATGATTTAGCAGATACGCCAAGATATGAATTTTGTCTATACACTACTCATGCAATTAATGTAGCAAGATGTGTCTAGACTAATAATGATAAGCAGGTAATTTCCTATGGATGATAAGTAGATGATTTCCGACTAGAAATGATAAGCAAAACTTTTGACATGCAGACACGGTCGAAGTCCAGATTCACTAATGCATCCTAACGACTTATCAGTTAGACACACTAATGTAGACCTGGTTCGCTAAGACCACCGCTCTGATACCAACTGAAAGGACCCGTTCATATACATTATAAACGATTCACAATAGTTGATTACATTGCGAGGTATTTGACCTCTATATGATACATTTTACAAACATTGCATTCATTTTTAAAAGACAATCTTTCTTTACATCAAAAATTGATAGGCATGCATACCATTTCATAATATCCACTATCCAACTATAAATTGATTTAATAATAATCTTTGATAAACTCAATGACTCGAATGCAACGTTCTTCGAAATATGCTATGAAAGACTCCAAGTAATATCTTTAAAATGAGCAAATGCACAGCGGAAGATTTCTTTAACACCTGAGAATAAACATGCTTTAAAGTGTCAACCAAAAGGTTGGTGAGTTCATTAGCTTATCATAATCATTTATTTCCATCATTTTAATAGACCACAAGAATTTCATTTCCGGTTCTCATAAATATACGTCCCATGCATAGAGACAAAAAATAATCATTCATATGGTGAACACCTGGTAACCGACATTAACTAGATACATATAAGAATATCCCCTATCATTCCGGGATCCTCCTTCGGACATGATATAATTTCGAAGTACTAAAGCATCCGGTACTTTGGATGGGGTTTGTTAGGCCCAATAGATCTATCTTTAGGATTCGCGTCAATTAGGGTGTCTGTTCCCTAATTCTTAGATTACCAGACTTTAATAAAAAGGGGCATATTCGATTTTGATAATTCAACCATAGAACGTAGTTTCAATTACTTGTGTCTATTTCGTCAAACATTTATAAAAGCGCATGTATTCTCAGTCCCAAAAATATAAAGGGTAAAAAGGCAAATGAAACTCACCATACTGTATTTCGTAGTAAAAATACATATAACGTCATTGAACAAGTGCAAGGTTGGCCTCGGATTCACGAACCTAAATTAATTATATATATTTATGTGTTGGTCAATATTTGTCTAACAAATTAGGTCAAGTCATAGTGTACCACAATCCTAATGCTCGAGACTAAAATGCAAAAGTCAACAAAAGTAAATTTGACTCAAAATAATTTCCAAAAATCTATACATGATTAATATATAGTTTAAATATCGTCGTTTTATATTTTTAAATATTTTTAAAAGATTTATTAGAGTAAATAATATAATTTATTTATTAATAAATAAAATTTTATATTATATTTATATAATAAAATATACTTTTATATATATTAAGTAATAAAATTTATAGGGTTCATTTAATATTATAAAGATAATATGATAGGTATTATTAAAGTAAGTTATTACACGTAGTAAAATATGTTTGTATCAAATATTTATTTGATAAAATAATATCTATAATGATGGTAAGTAAAAGTTGTATTATTTTGTAATAATAATTATTATTATAAAAATATCAATATTTATAATTACTAAGATGACATTATGATAAAACGGTAATTCTAATTATGATAACTTTAATATTTACGATAATTTTTAATATTATATTTAAAATAATAATTCTATTTAAAATAATAATAATAATAATAATGATATTTTATAGTAACAATGACATTTCTATTAAAATGATAATTTTTATTAAAATAATAGTTTTAATACTAACGATAATTTTAATAATAATAGTAATGATAAAAATAATAAGAACGATAATTTTATCTAAATCAATATCTTATAATATTTTAATTTCATCATGATACTCTTACCCATTATTTCCTAATCGTTTCGTTTAATAGCTTTTAATCGTCTTTTATATCGTGTTCGTAATAATGATAATAATAGTAATCAAAATAATTAGGTGTTACAAATATTTGTTTTAATTACACTAATATTAATAATGATAGTTACTATAACATTATTAACGATAATACTAATAATTATCTTAATGATAATATAGTAATAATAATAATAACAATAACAATAACTATTTTTAAATAATGATATATATATTAATAATGATAATAATAATAATAATACCAATAATAATAATAATAATAATAATAATAATAATAATAATAATAATAATAATAATAATAATAATAATAATAATAATTGGATAATAATAATAATACTAATTATAACTTTAACGATAATAACGATAGTAACAATAATAAAAAATAACAATTTTTAATGATAAATCCTTTTATTGATAAAGATAATAATAATAATAATAATAATAATAATAATAATAATAATAAGATAAAACTAGAACGACGATAATAACGACGATAATAATGATCATTTTTAATAATAATACAAAAATTCGATGGACTATAACTTCAAATCCGTTCATCGAAATCATTCGATATCTAAATGAAAAGTTCTTAATTTTTCGCTAGCTTTCCAACGACATGCATATCTTATACCTTATCTCAGTCGCATATATAACCAATTCAGGATTCAACATAACCTAACTAAAGGCAATATCAAAAGTACAAACATGCATAATCCTATATACTCGAGCACTAGTCAGGGATACACTATTAGTATGTAAAAGTTAAATTATGAGTACTCACGTATCAATATTGAGATTCAATATTGCAGGAAAGGTACGTAGACGCAACGGAGATGATAAACACTATATTGATCTCACGAGCATACCCATGAACCATACCCAATCACCTCCATAGCTATAACCCATAATTTCCTTAATCCAATCCCACTCGAAAAACAATTTCGAAATCACTCGGACAGCACTCTGACGTAATATTTTATGTATACTAATAATATCTTGAAATAATACGGAGTAAATATATATATATATATATATATATATATATATATATATATATATATATATATATATATATATATATATATATATATATATATATATATATATATATGTAAATCTATTGAGAGAGTTTAGAGAAAAATATTTTCAAGTTTCTTATGTAATAATGAAACCTATTGAATTCTATTTATAATAGATTTTTGAATTATTAAAGTGAATTATTAAAGTATGAATTATTAAAGTGAATTATTAAAGTATGAATTATTAAAGTGAATTATTAAAGTATGAATTATTAAAGTGAATTATTAAAGTATGAATTACTAAAGTGAATTATTAAAGTTAAACTAAAGTAAAAATAAAGTAAAGGTAAAGTTTAAGTATAGTAAAAGTATAAAACTATGTACGCATAATACGCGTATAAATATATATAATATTAATTTAAATCGTTATATATATTTAATAAAATAAAATATAAATATCGTTATCTTTATCATACTGGTTAAGTAATGAGTTGTCAAAAGTGGTTCTAGATATTTATAAAAGTTATATACGTTTTAATAATAAAGTTCTTTTTAAACTGAAAACGTTTTTGTACGTTTGAAACTAAATCAAATAAATATAATAATTTTGTTTTCCAAAACCAAATATATTTTTAAGAATCATTTTGTTTAAAGGTTAAAATAATGGAAATCGTTATATCATAAAATATTTTAGAAAAGTAGAATCATATATTCATAATAGGTTTCAAGTTTTTAAATTACAGTTTGTTGGTGAAGCATGGGATAAAGTTCAAAGGTTAAATAAACGTATGAAATCATCTTAATGAAAAATGTCGAGTTACATAACTTGTCGATATCCAACATCTAAGTTATTTACACTTCACGTTCTTACTTATAAACCACTTTACCATTTTCCGAATGTTGTCAAAAAGAATAGATTTCTTAAATCACAGTGAATCTCATAACATAGACTTGTAATCATATCATAATGTATCTGATAAATCAATCATTTGATATTATCTTCTAATTCCATCGATAAACATATTGAAACAAATACGTTCATGTAAAGTATTATACGTTTAATACTTTATTAATATTCTCAAGTTATAATATATATATATACATATTTATTTATATATAACGGTTCGTGAATCGTCGGAATTTGGTCGAGGTTATAATGAATGTATGAACACAATTTAAAATTCTTGAGATTTAACTTAACAAACTTTGCTTATCGTGTCGGAATAATATAAAGATAAAGTTTAAATTTGGTTGGAAATTTCCGGGTTGTCACATCTTTGAACTCTATAAACTTTGATAAGGCTTCACTTTTCTCCTTTAGAAATTTCACCCAAGTAAACCGAGAATAGTCATCAATTAACACCATGACATAGCAATGACCGCCATAACTTGGTGTTTTTGTTGGCCCCATCAAGTCCGTATGAATCAAGTCAAGCAAACCTTGTTTTCGATTTGTTGACTTCTTATATGGAAGTCGGTGTGACTTTCCATATTGACATCCTTGGCATATTACTTCCTCACGAACATTCTTTAATTGAGGAATTCCATAAACTAGTTTATGTGAGAATATCTTTTGCAACATTTGATATCCCACATGGCCTAGTCTAGCATGCCAAATAGCTCTGTTGTCGGTTTGACTTGTTTTCTTCACATAAGCCTCACCTGCGGACAACACAAACAAAGAACCTTTATTTTCTCCCGTGAAAAGAACATCACCCACAATCTCCTTGACATTCTCAAGGACCTTCATATCCGTTGGACCAAAAAGAACATATTTTCCAGATTCGGTAATTTGAGGTACCGAAACTAGATTCTTGGTCAATTCAGGAACAAGATAAACATCTTCCAAAGTAAAAGTATTATTATTAACATCAATAATAGCATTACCTTCCTTTTTAACCGGATGAGTTGAGTTGTCGGCCGTGATTACAACTCGATTTTGATTGTGATCTCTAATGTCATGAAGAAGAGTTCCATCACCGGTCACATGATGAGAGCAACCCGAATCAATTATCCATTGATTCTTCTTAACAACCGTATCAACGGTAAAACATTGCTCCCATTTGAATTCATCATCATCGTTGCTTGAACAAGCCACGTTTGCTTTTGTGACTTTAGAACGACAATATTTCTTGATGTGACCAACCTTCCCGCACTTGTAACATGTGGGAGGTTTCTTTTCATAGTTACTTTTGTAACTAGTTTGCTCTTCTTCTTTTTCTTTTCTAGAAGAACCTTTCTTGAAGTTCTTCCCTTTTGAAAACAATACCGTATCATTTTCAAATCCTTTAGCCATTTGCTTGGCCAAAGCTTCTTGATTAGAGAGCAAATTCTCTAATTCTTCAAACGAAGGTTGAGTAGACCACCCCTGTATAGAGGTTATGAATGGAACATACTCTTTCTTCAAACCACGAATTAAATATCTTCGCAACCGAGATTCACTAATTTTCTCGTTTGTATCAATCTCTGAAATTTCAGAACAAAGAGTTTTCACCCGTAAGAAATATTCCGAAACTGACATACCTTCTTGTCTTGAGATTGCTAACTCATTTTCCAGGAATTGCAACCGTGCGGTATTCTTCTTGGTAAAGAGTTTCTCAAGAGTATCCCAAGCCTCCTTTGGCGAGTTAAGATCACGAACGTGTTCTATGAACTCTTTGCTAATTGATGTCCTCAACGCAAAGAGAGCCTTCCCACACTTAATCTTCCATTTTCTTCGTGACTCGCCTTGCTCAAGAGTTTCTACGGGAATTATGGCATCGCTTCCGGCCACAAGTTCCCATAGGTCTTGACCTTGGAGATAAGCTTCCATACACATCTTCCAATACTTGTAGTTGTTGCCTACAAGTCTTTCCATACCATTAAACATACCTCCATTGTTTACATTTGAGACTTCCATTTATGATTAGCAAGAAACTAGTTTACACTTTGAGTAATTGCACACAAAGTTTAACTTAGGACTAAACTTATAATCAAGTTTATAACCAAGCTCTTGATACCATAAAATAATTAATAACTTGCTAGAATAGAAGTTTAGTAAACAAAATATGAACAAAGAATGTACAAACTTGAAGTGTATTGTAAATGGTTTTCCTTATTTTCAAATGTTACATACTACCTCTTTAAATACAAGAGAAATATTAAATGCATAATAAATACAAACCAACTATACCTAAGAAACATTAAATGCTAGATATAAAAGAGATCTCCTATAATCTCTATATTAAATGCAAGATATCTTAGAGATATGCAAAATCTCTATATTAAATGCAAGATATCTTAGAGATATGCAAAATCTCTATATTAAATGCAAGATATATCTTATGACAATAGAATCCATTTAATTAGATTGCACTAATATTTTAACAATATTAACATCATTAGCATTTGACCAAGTCATAACAATTTGCCTTGACTCACATTGTATATCAAATGATAACGATATCTATAATGATGTCTATACGAGTGCATATCTTAATTTATTGTATATTGGCGTTTTTAGTTACAAATTAATGCGATTAATTATTCGTTTCACCTCTTTGTTCCTCGTTAACGACCTGAGAAGCGTAGTCAAGTGAATACGGTAACCTATCACATCTCAATTAATTTTTGTTTTTGATATAATTTGAGTATCTTCTAAAAACAACACGAATTACTGGAGTCAGCTGTAAATATATTATCCCTACTAAAATTGATAAAAACAAAAAAAAATATATTCAGAAAATTAAACTTACTAAAATAATGTAAGTTAACCTCATCAACCAATGGCCCATGTTTCAATTAACTATCAACATCATCATCTTTGTAATAGCAATGCTGTTAAATGCACCATCAAAGTCCAGGCAGTTGTGGCCCTTGGCCTTGGGGTCCCTATATTTGCTAACATCACAACTTTTATCAGGATAAACATTATACACTCATTTTATGTTAAAGAAAGGATTTTTTCCATACTTGCACAACCAAAGCTCCATTCCCAAATGCAACGTCAGCAATAAAAATTGGTGTCATCAAAATAATAATATTGTTAGACGGAATAGGTTAGGCCCAAGACCGATCGTGGGCTTGGGTAGTGTAGCTTCTAGGGTTTATGTAGCCTATATATATTACATTATAATAAAGTTACACCTACGAGTTTTAGCATTTAACATGGTATCAGAGCTTAGGTCTGACCCCGAAATCTAATTGGCCGTCATGTGCCTTCTAAACCGCCCCGTCTATTCTCCTATCCCTACCTAAAACCTAAAACATCTAATCATCTTATCAGCCGTTTGTTACAATCCGACAATTAATTTTCTGTTAGTTTTGTTTTCTTCCTTTCCCGAACATTCAAAACCCGACATATAAGCCGCAATCAAAAAAAAAAAAAAAAAAACTTAATATCCAAAACCTTTGGATCAGCCGCAACCTTTTATTTTATGTACAAGCCACCACCTACTTCTTAATTACGGTGTTGAATTCTCAGCATGCGGATTCTTTTGTTTGTGTAACTAGCTACAAACGAAAAGTAAAATTAAAACAACCCTCAGCGTTGTTCCTTTTTTTATGCTCGTCCATTTTTTTATTTTACAAGGATAAAACTCTTTTTTAGTGCGGTAGATAATAATTTCGGCGTGAGAATGTGCCGTCTAGCTTGACTAGGTTTCAAACCCCGAAAAAAAGATAATATAGTTAAAAATTTTATTTGCAACATTGATGAAGATTGTGATCGTCAACAAAATTCCATGCCCAAGTCCTGCTCAATCCTTAGGCAAAGCAATTGCCACGACGTAAGAAAAAGACGTTACGGAAAAGGAAACACAGTCAAGCAAGATGCAACGATATCAGCGAAACAGTTAATTCGGTGCAACAAATGAGAAACAAAAAAGTTTCTTTTTATGTCTTTATTTAATGTTTATTGTTTTGTTCCAGTCCGAACTTTCGCGATTTCACCGTTCGGACTGCGGGGGAGTGTTAGACGGATTAGGTTAGACCAAAGACTGATTAGGGCTTGGGTTCGTTAGGGTTTTAATGTAGCTTCTAGGGTTTATGTAGCCTATATATATCACATTATAAAGTTACACCTACGGGGTTTAGCATTTAACAAATATCAATATCAATATCACAAATAATTTATCACAGAAGCTGGCTTGAGTGGTATGGAGTGAGATCCAACATGATATACTGCCAACCCAGGTTTGATTCTCCTCCAAGCAGGGAGTTTTCAACTATTGATGGTACCACCAACATCAATGCAATTTGGGAAGGTCTTTGGGGGGTTTTCCAACTTTCGATGGTACTGCCAACATCGTCGCGAATTGGGTTTATCCTCTCCTAACGCGTATGTGAGTGGCAAATGAGAGCATTCGAAGTCGATATCGCCGTTAAAAAAAATATCACAAATAAATTTATTATAAATAACTCGTAATATATTAAAATTAAAATATACAGAGTATTAACTACTTAGTGTGAGGTAAGGTGGTTAAATCTCAAAACAACCAAATTATGGATTATGTAAAATTGTATATCGACAGCTGTGTACTATTTCCACCACTTCAAAACAAGTTTTAGCTAGTGGGTAGAAAGCGATTTCATGAATGTTCAAGACAAAATTGTAAATGAAGTTGTTCAAGTTTATCTGTTCAAGTGATGTTATATTTTGTCTTTCTTTCTAATTATGAAACCAATCTAAAATCTAATTCAAAAAAAGCAAAGCTTGTTGATGAAACAAGAACTTGAACCAATCAACGAGTAGCATATTATAAGTAATTCTATACGCATGTTGATTACAGAAAAGATGATTATGTTACCTTCATTGGTACTTGTGGATCTGAACAAGTAATCGATCAAAATCAAAACTGAATTTTTTATGTTCCGTCAAAATCAAAACTGAATTTTATGTTCCGTCTTCAATGATTTTAATCATTGTATCGCAAGTGGATGTTAGAGTGATTGAATGTTTATTACTGTAATGAATAATGAGCCAACTCAAGTGGATCACCAATGGGACCTTATTGATTTTATTAATTTGATATACTTAAGTATTTATTTCATTTGTTTTGCATAATGTCAGGTTAATTAACTTTTTTTTTTTTTTTCCTCTTCATGAACGGCGATTTTTGTATCAGCGGATCATTTATTTCAACGACCTTCATCATTTCCACGTAAGTATTAAACTTGAAAAAATGTACGGGTAAATATAGACGAAAACCATAAACATAAATATAAACTTTAACATAATTGTCTAAATTTTTTTTTCAACAACTTTAATGTTCTAGTTTAAATTCATGTTAAAATATTGATAAATTTTGATTTTGACCGACTTTGATTACCAAATTCAGTTTCGACCCATCAATCGACGTTAAACCGAGTAATTAAACGAAATTTAGAAAATCGGAACAGATTGCTCTTAATAATGAGTAATCGGTTACAACAATGGGTATAATTAGAGAGTATCTGTTTCCTTAGATACTTTATTTGTATGTCCTATAGGTTTTGTTACTAAAACCTAGTTGCAGTTTCAATAGGTTTTGTTGTTCATAAAAAGAAACTGAAACAGAGTACATGAAATCGGTATAATCAATTGGGTTTGTTTTCTTGGGTGGTGTGCAGTTTCAATTAGATCTTGTTGTTCGTGATAAGAAACTAAAACAGAGTACAAGAAATCGGTAAAACGTTTGTATTCTTGATTGGTATGAAGAGTTTCTTTGAGCAACTTGATCGGATAGTTGAAGCCGTCAAAGGTGTTGGAAAAAAAACTTGATTTTGATAGGAGGCTAACCGGTGGTACAACAAATCGGTAGAACTTGTGGCCAAGGTTTGATTTTTTGGATGATGTAAAAGTTTCTTGGAATAAGTTTGTCAAAAGGGGAAGAGGTCGTTCAAAGGTTGAATAATATGGTGATTGTGAAAAAAAAAAGGGACCGGTTATTGTTGATTAGTCAAGGAAAACCCACGTTAGTGTAATTATTGTGGTTATGAAGGTCAAACCGAGATTACTGTGGACGTGGCTGGGAAGAGGTCAGGGGAGTCTGGAAAGAGTCGAAATGGTGTTGAATATGTGAAAAAAGCGCGTTATATGTTACAAGTGTGGTAAATGGGTAACATGAAAAAATCAGTTAAAGTGTTGATTGTCAAGTTAATTGATTAATGTGAAACTTGAATTGATATTTTATTGGTTTTATTTTAATTAATAATTAATTGTTGAATTATTTAACTTTGTGCACAAGTTAAGATGTTGTTAATGTAAAAGATTTTGTTAATTGTAATAAGCTAGGAATTAATATATGGAGCTCCATGGTGGGTTTTGCACGTGAGGTTTGTAAGAGTAGATATGGGTCTTTACTCTTTAGGACTAAATTAGAGAATAGGATATTGTGGAAGAGATCGTATGTGGGAGAGATATGTACCGTTGGTATAATTTATTTGTTTATTTAGGGAGTATATACATTGGCATTTATTTATGTTATCAATAAATTAAAATGGTGAGATAAAGTTTTTTTTATTCCTTTTCCATTTTGTTGTCGTGCCATTTTTCATTGTTTTGTTTGTTTATTTATATTAAGTTCAGGGTGTGTGTTCTAGCACATAAAACAAGCTACTGGACTTTTTTTTATGGAACAACCAAAATTTTATATATAAAAACTAGCAAAACTAGCAAGAAGCTAGAATATATCTGAGAAGCAGCTTAAGATACCCTCGTTCTAATTTACATACTTTTTATCTCTACTTTTATACCAATTATGATATGATGAGCAAAACAAGCTATTGGACTAGCATTTGATAACCCATTTCAGTATTGTTTACTTTATATCTTTTACATGGTGTATAAAACTAACGGTATGAGATATAGTTTGAAATTACTTTTGGAATTTGTTTGGTATATAAATTGTAATGAAATGTTATGAGTAGGGGTGTAATTAAGTCAAACTATTCTTGAATTACTCGGCCTCGACTCGTTAAGATGATTCATTTAGTTTGATTCAAGCCGGGTTAAAATGAGTCCTCCTTAAAGCTTGAACATTAAGATCTTTTAGTAAAAAGCTCTAGCTTCTTAAATCTTTTATTTATGTACATCAAATATATTTATTTTATGATAAATATAGTTATATTATAATGACTATTATAATTATAATGTAATATAATATAATATAATATAAAATTATAAATATATATTAATGAAGCGACTCGAGCTTGTTTAACGTAAAACGAGCTGATCTCTAGCTTAAAATATTAAGTTCGAAACGAGTTGAGCTTTTACTTGAGCTCATTTCAAACAAGTCGAGTTCGAGTCTAGTCAAGCTCTACTCGACTACATAATGTAATTAGTCGAGCTCGACTAGACTACATAATGTTACGTCATGCATTAGGCAAACAGTTGATAGTGTTTTTTAGCAGCCAAGAAAAAAGTTATTTAAAATAAAATACATAATAATAATGCTTTCCCCTGTATATAAAACCACATTCAACACTTGATCAGCATAACACCACCAATGTCATCCCATACAAGGGCCTTGGATGATCTCCGACCACCCCTCCTCTCACCCATCGAGACCCATGTAGCCACGGACTGTGAGCAACCACCACTCGAGCGGCTGTCAGTCGACCAAATGTTAACCAAATATTGTGGTGAGTTTGGTGTTTGGCAATTCAAGCATTTTGTTCTCACATGTATGGCATGGGCTCTTGATGCCTTCCACACCATGGTTATGATCTTTGCTGACCGTGAACCTAGTTGGACATGCGAACCTGGTTCCAGTTGTATATGGGATTCGGACAGGAGCGTATGTGGGCTTCAGCCAGGTTCATGGCGGTGGGATGGTGGTGAAGGGCAGTCAACGGTGGCTGAGTGGGGACTAGTTTGTGGACAAAAATATAAAGTTGGGTTAGTTCAAGCTTTGTTCTTTGTTGGCTCCATGATAGGTAATAACCTCCATTATTACTCTATAACTAACTTATGTAAATATAGGATAGTTTAGAGGTTGAATTTTGAGATACTGTAAACAACTATCTATTTCTTTTTATACAAACTAACCCATCTAATACGAATTTCTTCACAAATATATATACAGATTACAGAGTTGATTAGTTGAACTTGAATCCACAAACTCTTTGTTAGAAAGTTACCTTGATAATACTATGCCAATGGCCCTTTGGTATATTCTCCGTACTATATAGCCAGCAATTTGTACATCAAAAGTTAAGTTTAGACTCTTTAAAAATCGTTAACTCAATTACTCCCATATATTAACATAACGAGTCTTAAATATTTATTAATTTTTTTTTATACCCGCCCCCAAGTACGTGCTCAGGAGGAAACCCGCACCAATCCCCCAACACCACCACCACCCCCCCCCCCCCCCCCCCCCCCCCCCAAAACCCAACACGATGTGGGAAAGGTGCCATGAGTGGAACTTCATGGCAGGGATGAAATTGTAGGATAGTATGTAGCCAACGAGGGTCAAACTTATGACCTCCTCTAAAGGAGGCAGGCCACCAACCGCTGGACCACATCACAACTTCTAAATATTTATTAATTAATAATCAAAATAATTAATATTTTAATATATTTTTTCCCGGGAGATATGTCGTCCTTAAAGGTCGTCTGGAATAGTCGTCCTCTATTGACGGAAAGAAAAGTCAAAGTGGGGGTCACCGTCGTCTGAAAAAAAAGGGTTTCGTTCGGAAAGACTTTTCGGGATGAAGTATTCTGGACAACATATTGGGGACGACATTTCGTCCTGGAAAATGGTCTTTCTTGTAGTGCATATGAATAAAGTTTGATCTTTATTTCGCAGGCTCGGGGGTGTTTGGTCATCTCTCCGATTCAAAACTGGGAAGAAAAGGATCGCTCATGATTGTGTGCATTATGAACGTCGTTTTTGGCCTTTCGACATCCATTTCACCCAACTACTGGACTTATGTCATCCTACGCGTACTAAACGGGTTAAGTAGCGGGGGTGTCGGTGTTTGTGCTTTTGTTCTTGCCACCGAACCCATAGGCCCCACTATGCGTGGTATTGCCGGCATGTCTACCTTTTACTTTTTCTCTATCGGGATAGGCCTTCTTTCTGGCATAGCGTACATATTCCAAACATGGCGTTCTCTGTACATCGCTACTACAATACCCTCCGTTATCTTCCTTATTTTCATCCTCCCGTTCATCTCTGAATCCCCCCGCTGGTACCTCATTCGAGGTAAAACCGATCAAGCCATGAAAATCATGCACAATATCGCAAAATCAAACGGCAAACATCTCCCTAAAAACGTTTACATTGTCCTAGATGAGGAACCCATAGAAACGAAAATTGAATCGAAAGAAACTACAACAGGTTCGGTTATAGACGTTATCAAGTCACCAATAATGAGAACGCGTTTATTACTTCTCATGGCTACAAACTTCACTTGCACGGTCGTGTATTTTGGGTTGAACTTAAACGTCACGAACCTTAAAACCAATATAAACCTCAACGTGCTACTTAATTCAGCTGCCGAGATGCCTGCTTATTTTTTGACTGCAATCTTGATCGATCGATTTGGGAGGAAGCCGTTAGGAGTCGGAACACAATGGTTCAGTGGGGTGTTTTGCATAATAGGCAGCCTAATTAGAAACCAAGGGTGTGGGAAGGCAGTTAGAATGGCGTGTGGGATTTTAGGAATATTTGGGATGGCAGGGACTTATAATTTGTTGTACATATACGCAATGGAGTTGTTTCCAACGGTGGTTAGAAACGCTGCGCTTGGATGTGCACGCCAAGTCGGACAGTTAGGGAACATTCTCGTACCGTTTGTAGTGGTTATGGATGGTGGCCGTTCGTTTATGATCTTCGGGGCGTGTGGGATTTTAGGGGGGATTCTTATGTTTTACCTGCCGGAAACATTAAACAAGCTGTTATACGACACCATGAATGGAGAAACATCAACCAAGGTGTCATATGACCATGCGAATCAAACCATGGATGAAGAGAACAAGTTGGTGGATGAGTAAACAACGGTGGAATGAAGAACGATTATCGCACCATTCCACTCGTTATTTTTCTATTTTTATGTTTATGGCCGAAGATGTTCAATTGGGTTCTGTTGTCCTAATAGTCCTTTTCAATTATGAACTTATTAGTACATTAGTTATTAACAGTTCTGGAAATCCTTTACGAAGGAGATACATTAGTTACATTTATATATGAAAAATCAAGATCTGGTGATATAACTCAAGGTCTTCCAAAAGTGGAACAGGTGTTAGAAGTGCGTTCGATTGATTCAATATCGATGTTAAGTATATTTCCTTAAGAGGCCACAATGCAAAACCTTATGCTATAGCAAATGTAAGATAATTAGTAATTAATGGATTATGTTTTTATAATATACAGAATCAATACACCTATTCAATAAGATAATTCGTTTGTTGTGTTAACCTGGCAACAGCCTCTAATCATATCAAGTTATCATGACGTTAACTAGTGTATACATAATAGACAAAACCGCTCCTAACCTTCAAGGATCTGTTCAATTCCAATTTCTAACAAAAATGTTTCAGATTTATGCAGACACAACGAGCAAAGCGGATTTTACAATTATATCCTTATCAAATTCTTTTCATCAATGACATCAAACTTGTATGCAATATATCTTGTTTTGCTTGATTCTTCTAGCAAGATCTGTTTACCTGGTTATCTTCAAGAATCTCTCCGATAAGTTTGTTGATTGAATTCCCTCTAGCCTAAGCAATAAATCACGGAATAACACTCGGGTCTATTAGACCAAAAGTCGTTTGTTATACGAATTTATTAGGAATGAAAGGGGTATATACAGCATTCAATTTTAATTAGAATAAAAATATACCTTGATTCCAATTGCCATAGCCGTCTTCAAATTGACCATTTCACCTAACTTGAAAGATCCCCCATTCTTATCTTTAACAAAGATGACGGGCACTTGCCTAGACGAGGCCAGGATTGGCAGGTGCTTTGTAAGCCCTCGAGGGTTGCAGTCCGTAGAAATAAGTATGGCCTGTAATAATGTACACAAAATTCAACATTAGAATTTAAGTAGCACTTTAGTCTTTAGTACAAAAAACATGAACAATACATTTGAGATCAAAACTCTAATATTAAGTAAAACAAGACAAAGTTGAAACAGCTTATTAGATAATAAAAGACAACTTGCATAAAAAGGTAACCAAGTTTTGTCCAATTTCAGTTTTGGGTAGCACACCTAACTTGCATTCACAATAAAGCAGAGAATTTGACGGTTTCAATAAGAGAACTTTAATATTTTCTATACATACCAAAAGATAACTTAGCTAGTTACCCTCTGTAAAAAACATGATGTGGCACGTTATCAAATAAAGTTCACTACCAGTTATGCAGTTTCCAACAAATAATAGTAAACAGAGTAAATAACCTGCAGTTTAAGGTGAGGGGATTTAGAATTACGACAGTCACAAAGAGCTTTTTGAGGCGGGGAGGTTATAGATCCGGTAACCGGTAACATGCGTTCAAGAACACGGGTCACATCATTGACACCAATCGAAAATTGTTGCTGATAAGGAACACAATATGAACATATAAACATCATCAGTAAAAGACTGGAAGCTGAAGCAAATTAATTAAAGTGAAAAAAATATATAATGTATATAAAACCTTGAGCCAAATTTTGTAAGGTAAAGATTCATCTGACAGCCTGGATAACTTGATTTCTCTGGTCCAGACACGATAAATTTAACTGTCAGCATCGACATAATATATACATTATACAGAGGATATATGGTACAGAAATGGGCAGTTTGTTACCTTTGAATTGAGTTGAGAAGATGAAGAAGACTCTCACCTTCATAAGAACTAAATGTATACAAAAAGAATTAAAAAAAAAAAAAAAAAAAAAAAACAGTTACTTAAACGAAATCAACCCAAGAACACAAATAAAAATGAAAAAATCTACAGATTTTTTACTTTGGCTGTTGGGCAATGTGGTCAGCAGAACCTATCTGGGCCAATACTGATAAACCTTTGTTTTTGTTTTTCATCCGCATCCTGAAAAGGTTAGTGTATTTGGCGCAAAGTTTCTACAGCAGGAAAAAAAAAAAAAAAAAAAAAAAATTTATAATAATGTTAGTATAAATGCAAAAAAAGAAAAAAAAAAAGAAAAAAAAAGTGAAGAATCTAGAATCACCAACCACACACACATTTATGATAGCTTTATAGTTGCAAAGCTCATGCGTTAGTTTCATTATTTGAGAAGTAAGTTTCTTCTAAAATTAAAAAACAAAATCATATTCATTCTATTTCTATCTTTATTCGTAATAATCGTTTCTGCTAAGAACATATGCTCCATGAGATGTTCAATATTCGGGCAAAAACTTGGTTAACATATTTAGGGCTCAACCTAAATGCATTAACAATTGCACAACCGAGTTTAACGTTTTAGTAGCTAATTCCGCGTATATACAACCTAATTGATAAATATTGCCAGAGAGTGATAAAAATAACACAAAATAATGAAATTTCGGACAGAAAGAAAAATTGTCGCACAAAATGAAAATTATCTCACAAACGAAAGCATCAGCTAGAACTTCGTGAAAAAGGCTTAAACAAATACTAAGTCAATCCTTAAACGAAGGTAATTATTCATAATATAGGCAATAATTAATAATTAAGATTTGATAATTATAAAAAGGAAAAACCCCTAAAACAAATATCGGCGCAATTTATAAAAAAATTGATGAGTAATTAATCAGTAGAACACATAACTAACATAAAGAAGTTATCAAGAAAAGCAATCAGACGATAGTACCTGAAAATCGTGGCGTACGCAAAACCTAACGAACGGCTAAAAACCTTTTTTCTTTTTCTTTTTTTTTTTTCTTCTTTTTTTACCTCTTCTGAACAATTCTTGACGTAACTTATGTATCTAAAACACAAAACTCCGTACCACTAATCATGGATATTTTCACCATTTAACTTTTTTTTTTTAGTCTCCAGCGATAAAAGAATCAACTTTCGTAAAAGAACTAATCATTCAATGTTACCAAAAGATATCGAAAAAAAATTATTTTTTACAAAAAATCAACTACATTTTTTTTTCCTCAACGATAAAAGAGACAACTTTCATAAAAGGAACAACCCTTCAATGCTAGCAAAAAATGTCGAAAAACATTATTTTTTACAAAATAGATCAACTAACTTAAAAAAAAACGTTAAAAGAAGCAACTTTCACAAAAGGAACAACCCTTCAATGTTAGATGTCGAAAAAAATTCTTTTTTACAAAATAGATCAAGAATTTTTTTTTAACTCGCATTCAAAACGGAACACCCGGCGCGAAGCGAGGGCTCCACAACTAGTTAAAAGCTAAAACAGATATATATATATATATATATATATATATATATATATATATATATTTTTTAATTCAATAAATAAATATAACTTAACTATTTTACAACAAAATATTAATAATAATAATAATATTGGTAGTGGTGGTGGTGGTGGTGGTGGTGGTGGCGGCGGCGGCGGCTAAGCTAAATCAAGAATTTTCACATTTTTAATTTGTTTAAAACGATATTTTTATATTGGAAAATGAACTCAAATTGAAGTTGTTTGTTTAAGTGGATTCAAAAATAATGATTATTATAATTTACTAGTAAATATAATAAAATAATTTTAGGAGTGAAGCCTATGAATTCGAATAAATTACTCGCTAAAAAATTGCAGTTTTGTTATAATTCAGTAGGCTTATAACTACCTTTAGTGGTTTGATTCTTGATGTTATAATTCAGTAGGCTTATAACTACCTTTAGTGGTTTGATTCTTGATTAAGAATGCTAATAATGAAGTGTAAGAACAAAGATGATAATGGAGAGAAAGAAAGAAACACTTTGTAAGTGTGAGAAAATGGTGCAAGTTTAATGCTTGCATTCATGGCTATTTATAGCAAAAATATCACAAGTTTAGGTAATACAATAATATTACTTTTGTGTATCAATAATTGACTATCCATTTATATATATATATATATATATATATATATATATATATATATATATATATATATATATATATATATATATATATATATATATATATATATATATATTATAACACTCCCCCTTGGATAGCAATTTTGTTTGTTGAAGATCAACTGTAAGTTACTGCCTCGTTAAAAACCTTGCTAAAGAAAACCCAGTGGGAAAAAACTTTAGCTAAGGGAAAAAGAGTGCAGCATGGAGTTGACTCCCCCTCAAGTAGACATCGCTTCAGTTGTTACATCTTTTGAACATGTCTCATGCCAATGTTATGAACGTGTGTTCTGAAAATAGCAGTTGGAAGTGCTTTCGTGAAAAGATCAGCAGAGTTTTTGCTGGATTGAACATATCTCATTTCAATCTTGTTGTCCTTAATGAGATTTTGAGTGTATGAGAAGAATCTAGGAGGTATGTGTTTGGTTCGGTCACTTGAGAAGAATCTAGGAGGTATGTGTTTGGTTCGGTCACTTTTGATATACCCTTCTTTCATCTGTGCTATGCAAGCTGCATTATCTTCATAGATAATTGTTGGACTTTTATCGCGTTCTAGTCCACAAGAATCAGTAATGATTTGTGTCATTGATCTCAACCAAAAACATTCCCGAGTAGCTTCATGTAATGCAATCACTTCGGCATGATTTGATGATGTAGCAACAAGTGTTTGTTTTTGAGAACGCCATGATATTGCAGTACCTCCATTTAGGAATACATATCCAGTTTGAGATTTAGCTTTATGTGGATCAGATAAATAACCTGCATCAGCATAACCAACCAAATCTTGTTTTGATTCGTTAGAATAAAATAATCCTAAATCAGTAGTTCCTCGAAGGTATCGAAATATGTGTTTGATCCCATTCCAGTGTCTTTTGGTAGGAGCAGAGCTGAACCTTGCCAACAAATTAACTGCAAAAGAAATGTCAGGTCTTGTACAATTTGTAAGATACATAAGAGCTCCAATTGCACTAAGATATGGTACTTCTGGTCCAAGAATATCTTCATGATCTTCACATGGACGAAATGGATCAGTTTCAACATTGAGTGATCTAACAACCATAGGAGTACTTAATGGTTTTGCCTTGTCCATATTGAAACGTTTCAAAATCTTTTCAGTATATGTTGTTTGATGTACAAGTAAACCATTAGGCATATGCTCAATTTGTAAACCAAGGCAATGCTTGGTTTTTCCGAGATCTTTCATTTCAAATTCTTTCTTTAGAAGTTGAATGGCTTCATGGATCTCTTTATTTGTACCTATGATGTTAAGATCATCAACATAAACAGCTATGATCACATATCCGGATGTTGTTTTCTTAATGAAAACACAAGGGCAAGTAGGGTTATTTGTATACCCTTTGCTTATCAAGTAATCACTTAATCGGTTATACCACATACGTCCCGATTATTTTAACCCATATAAAGATCTTTGTAATTTAATCGAATACATTTCTTTGGGTTTTGCATTTGATGCTCCTGGTACCTTAAATCCTTCAGGTATCTTCATATAGATATCACTATCAAGTGATCCATATAGATAAGCAGTCACAACATTCATGATATGCATTTCTAAATTTTTAGAAACTGCCAGGCTGATTAAGTATCTAAAAGTAATTGCATCCATAACAGGGGAATAAGTTTCTTCATAATCAATTCTCGGTCTTAGAGAAAAACCTTGAGCTACAAGTCTAGCTTTATACCTTGTAACTTCATTTTTCTCATTTCTTTTTCGGATAAAAATCCATCTGTATCCTACAGGTTTCACATCTTTAGGAGTGAGAATGATGGATCCGAAAACTTTTCATTTATTGAGTGATTCTAATTCAGCTCGTATTGCTTCTTTCCGTTGAGCTCAATCATGTCTATTTTGACATTCAACCATAGATGTTGGTTCTGGATCATCATCATTATTCATGATGTCATATGCAACATTAAATGAAAATTTCTCATCAAGATTTTTCATTTCATTTCGGTTCCATAATATTTTTGAGTGTGCATAATTGATTGCAATTTCTGTATTGACATCATCAATCTCCTCTGCAGTAGGAGTACTGATTTATAGTTCTTCTTGAACACTTTCTTTTACCTTATTATCAGCTGATTTTCTTTTTCGAGGATTTTTATCTTTGGAACCAACTGGTCTCCCACGTTTCAGACGTGGCATAGATTCTTGAGTGACTACATTATCAGTTTTCCGATTTGGAATCTCAACTCGAGCTGGAGTATTAACTGCTGGTATATATGATTTAGTCACCCTTTTTGTATCTGTGAATGCATCAGGCAATTGATTTGCAAGTTCTTGTATATGCATTATCTTTTGAACTTCGGTCTCGCATTCTTTTGTGCGAGGATCAAGATACTTTAATTGAGGTTCACACCATGAAATATCATTTTCTTTATTTTTTATTTCTCCCCCTAATCTAGGAAACAATGTTTCATTAAAATGACAATCAGCAAAACGTGCTGTAAAAACATCACCTGTCATAGGTTCAATATACCTTATGATTGAAGATGTTTCATATCCAACATATATTCCCAACCTCCTTTGAGGACCCATTTTTGTACTTTGTGGTGGTGCAATTGGAACATATACTGCACAACCAAATGTTCTAAGGTGGGAAATATTTGGCTCTTGACCAAAAGCAAGTTGTAGGGGGGAATATTTATGACTTGCACTTGGTCTGATGCGAATCAATGCAGCAGCATGTAAAATTGCATGACCCCATATAGATACATGGAGTTTTGTTCTCATTATCAATGGTCTAGCGATTAACTGTAAACGTTTAATCAGTGACTCGACTAAATCATTTTGTGTATGCACATGAGCAACAGAATGTTCAACAACAATTCCTATAGACATGCAATAGTCATTAAATGCTTGAGATGTAAACTCACCAGCATTATCAAGTCTCACCTTTTTAATGATGTAATCAGGAAAATGTGCTCTCAATTTAATAATTTCGGCAAGAAATTTTGCAAATGCCACATTACGGCTTGATAACAGACAAACATGAGACCATCTGCTAGATGCGTCTATTAGGACCATGAAATATCTAAATGGTCCACATGGTGGATGAATTGGTCCACAAATATCACCTTGAATTCTTTCAAGAAACATTGGTGATTCTTTCTCAACCTTAAGTGGTGAGGGTCTAGTTATCAATTTTCCAAGAGAGCAAGATATACATGAAACCATTGTATCATGAAGGATTTTTCTATCCTTCAGTGGATGTCCATGTGTACATTCAATAATTCTTTTCATCATTGTTGATCCTGGATGGCCCAATCTGTTATGCCATAAATTAAATACACCAGGATCAATATACTTTTCTTTAATCACCATATGTGCTTCTGGTACATTTATATGTGTATAATGTAATCCAGAATTAAGTCTTGGCAGTTTTTCAATCACGTGATTCTTGTTAGTGATACTTAAATATTTCTCATTTTCTGCCGTTACTGACTGATAATCATACCCATTAAGGTATATGTCAGAAAAACTCAATAAATTTCTGCTTGACTTAGGAGAGAATAAGGCATTATTAATTAAAAATGTTGTACCGTTTGGTAATATGAATTTTGCCTTTCCTATCCCTTCTATCAAGTTAGCAGCACCTGATATTGTATGTATAGTTCCTTCCGTTGGTTTCAAATCAATGAAATATTTTTCAGATTTAAGTATAGTGTGTGTAGTACCACTATCTGCTATACATAGATCTCCACTACTTGATTGATGTTGTGTTCCAGCAGAATTCATATTAAACTTCATATATAAGAAACAAACAGTAAGTATATAAATGTTACACAAAATGTTTATTACACACAAATAGATAAAACTGAAACATTTGACATACATAGAATTGAAACATCAAACATAGAACTGGAACATTTGATAAAACATATAGAACTGAAACATTTGAGAAAACATGATGACAAAGGTTAAATCGTTTATTTATAAAAGAAACATATTAATTTAATTCAAGAAATCTTCATATAAATCAGATGGTTGCTCAGTGACTGTTGGATCAATATTATCCACAAAATTTACTTCCTTTTCTTTACCTTTCAGCGAATCCTGATACATCTTAACAAGATGTTTAGATGTTCGGAAAGTATTAGCCCAGTGGCCCATTCTACCACATCTGTAACAAGATTCTTCAGAATTTTTAGAAGAATTTTCTTCAACATCTTGTTTAGTGGGCTTGTTTTGTGTTTGATATTTATATTTTCGTGGATTATTATTTCTTTGACCACCACAGCCACGACCACGGCCACGTCCACGCCCATTCCCATTACCATAAGGATGGTTTCTACCATAGTTATGGATTTTGGCATGATGATGGCGATGGTTATTATAACCACGACCTTGCCCGCGTCCTTGTCCCTGTTTATAATTATTTGCAGTATTTGCTTCAGGGATTGCAAGTGTACCAGTAGGACGGGATTGCTGATTTTTCATTAATAGCTCATCATTTTGCTCTGTAACCAAGAGATATGAATTAAGTTCAGGACATGTGTTGAACTTTAGCATTCTCAAATTTCTTTGCACTGTGATGTTGGCAGCATTCATTGTGGAGAAAGTTTTCTCCAACATGTCTGCATCACTTATTTCATGTCCACAGAATTTAAGTTGTGAGACTGTATTATACAGAGCTGAGCTGTATTCATTTACTTTCTTAAAGTCTTGAAACCTTAATGTTCTCCATTGATCCATAGCAGCTGGAAGTAAAATTTCTCTTTGATTATTGAATCTGCTTTTGAGACCTTCCCATAAAACATGGGGATCTTCTACAGTCACATAATTATTTTGTAAGCATTCATCAATATGTTGATGAATAAAGCAACATGCCGTTGCTTGTTCTTTTTCAGAACAAGTGTTGTTTTCAATTATGGTTTCAAGAATGCCCATTGATTTAAGATGCATTTTTACTTTTATAACCCATGGCATGTAGTTTTTTCCAGTTGATTCTAAAGGAGTAAATTTAAGCTTTTACAGATTCGACATTTTCTATTATCAAAAATTAAAACAAACAACATGATAAATTAGAGTCAATTTATATTCATAAGTATATAAACATTAAACATAAATTTAATATAACATAAATGATAAGTAGGCGACAGTGTCGACCATATGTAAGCAATCATAAATAAATGTTATATAACATAAATGATAATCAGGCGACAGTGTCTACCATATAAATGTTAGATAATAGAAATATAAATGTTAGTAACATAAATGATAATTAGGCGACAGTGTCGACCATATATTATTCAGGTGGTATAACCGACCATATATCATTTAGGTGGCAGAGCCAACCATAATTAGTATTAAGATTATCGTGCTGATAACGTGTTATAATTCAGTAGGCTTATAACTACCTTTAGTGGTTTGATTCTTGATGTTATAATTCAGTAGGCTTATAACTACCTTTAGTGGTTTGATTCTTGATTAAGAATGCTAATAATGAAGTGTAAGAACAAAGATGATAATGGAGAGAAAGAAAGAAACACTTTGTAAGTGTGAGAAAATGGTGCAAGTTTAATGCTTGCATTCATGGCTATTTATAGCAAAAATATCACAAGTTTAGGTAATACAATAATATTACTTTTGTGTATCAATAATTGACTATCCATATATATATATATTATAACAAGTTTCTCTCTATGTCATCTTATTTTCTTTATGTTTTTTTAGTAAATTGTATAGTGCTTGGCGTGAAGTGCTTGTTGCGTGTAATAGTGGACGGCATCCTTAAATTGAATCAACGACGAGGAACACACCATGCACCATGCTTGGTGCATTGTGTAGGTCCCGTGTAATCTTGGACGATGTCGTTCAAATGAATCAACAATCAAAGAACACGTGATATGCACCGTGCTTTGTGCATGATCACAGAGCATTTTTGCAATTTCGTAATTTTAAAAGCATATCGTTAAACATTTAGGGCCTGTTTACTTTTAACTTAATGGGCTGAAGTGAATGATTTGATTATTCGGTCATCTAGAGTGTTGCTTACTTTTGGCTTAAATTAATAAGATAGCTTGCTGTGAACATTACTGGTTAATGTAAAAAAGGGCATTTGTCCCCATCTAGCACTTTATTAATCCACATTTTCTCAATATTACCCCTCTCGTACTTTTTATTTCATCTTCTACTTGCATTATTATCTTCGTAATCTCTCAAATCACCATAAATTTCTACTTTCAACATCATTAAAAACACAAAATTGTAAAAAACGCACCAACACTCCATAGAAATAACTCCTTCACTGGCGATAAAAGCAAAAATGGTTGAAGAAAACAAATGATTTACAAATTTTAGATCTCAAACGTCCACCTGTTGCTCCATTGTATATTTCTTATTGTAGACTCGAACCACTACATGTTGCTCCGATGTAGATTTCTTGTTCGCAAATTGTAAATCTCGAACCACCTCCTACTGCTCTAATGTAGATTTCGAGCTCGCAAATTGTCGATCTCAAATGAAATGTCCCGTTCATATTGATTATAAACGTTCCATATTAATTGATTTCGTTGCGAGGTTTTGACCTCTATATGAGACGTTTTTCAAAGACTGCATTCATTTTTAAAACAATCCATAACCTTTATTTTATCGACAAGGTTAAAAAGACACCACCTAGATTATCCAGAAATGATAATCTAAAAATATCACACTTACACACTACCAATACATATTGGTTTACAATATTAATATGTTACAACAAAGTAAATCTCGAATGCAGTTTTAAACAATATTATACAAGCATGCTGACACCAAATCTAGTCCATATTTTAGCATGCAATAGTGGAAGCTCTTAATAATCACCTGAGAATAAACATGATTTAAACGTCAACCAAAATGTTGGTGAGTTATAGGTTTAACCTATATATTTATCAAATCGTAATAATAGACGACAAGATTTCATTTTTCAATAACATACAATCTGTATAAAAATCGTTCATATGTTGAACACCTGGTAACCGACATTAACAAAATGCATATAGAATATCCCCAAAACAGAAATCCATCTGTATTAATAACTCGAAGTAATAAAGCATACCATTTTCCAGTATGGGGGGAGTTAGGGCCCGTAGATCTACCTTTAGGATTCGCGTATGATGTTTGAGCAGAGTGGTATAAAATACTATTAATTTTAGCAGGAAAATACTATTAAATATGATACAATTTTACACAAGATATTTATTTATTTAAAGAATGGATATACTTAAACCTTGCTACAACACTTATAGGCAGTGTACCTAATCGTACAGTAGTGTAGTTTTTAGTAAGTCCTGTTCGTTCCACAGGGAAAATCTTTAAACAAAGCTTAACGCTATATTAGTTTACTTTTATAAAAATACAAATATATATATATAAGTAATATTATTATTTTAAAGGGGGGTTTTTACCGTTTAATGACCGGTTTGTCGATTTTAAAACTTTAGTCGCAGTTAAAACCAAATGTAAAATATTAAAAATAAATACAAGACTTAAATTAAAGCGTAAAGTAAATAACGATAATGAAATTGCGAATAATAAAAGTGCGATAAAATAAACTTGCGATAATTAAAAAGTACGATAATTAAAAGTGCAATTAAATACAATAACAATAAAAATGCGATAATTAGAAGTGCAATTAAATATAAAATAAAGGAAATTAAATATGAAATAAAAGAATTATGCTTATTTAAACTTCCGTAATCATGATGTTTGACGTGTTGATTTTTAGTTTATTTCCATGGGTTAATTGTCCTTTGTCCTGGATTATTTAATATGTCCGTATGGTTTTTGTCCATAACAGTCCACCAGTCATAAATATAAAGTGCGAGTGTCCTCGTCAAATTATCCTTATACCCGAAGTTAAATATTCCAACTAATTGGGGACTTAAACTGTAACAAGATTTTAATACTTTGTTTAATAATTACACCAGGATATCGACTGAGTGTAACCCAAGGTTTTAATATTTTGTTATCAATTATACCAAGTGTCCTTGTACATAATTTCACCCCTGTTTTAATTATTCTAGTGGCTATTAATCCATTCCCGTGTCCGGTTAAATGAACGATTATTCGTACATATAAATACCCCGCCCATCGTGTCCGATCGAGTGTATATGGTAATTTATAGGGACGCCCAATTGTAAATCTTTATATTAACATTAACAAACTATCATTTAGTTAAACAAATATAAAGCCCATTAATAGCCCATAGTCTAATTTCCACAAGTGTCGTTCTTTTGTCCAAACCCCAATTATGGTACAAAGCCCAATTACCCAATTTTAGTAATTAGCCCAACATCATGATTACTTCGGATTAAATAAGCATAATAATAACTTAGCTACGAGACATTAAATTAAAAAGGTTGAACATAACTTACAATGATTAAAAATAGCGTAGCGTTACACGGACAGAATTTCGACTTACACCCTTACAACATTTGCTAACATACCCTTATTATTAGGATTAAAATTAAAATTAAAATTAAAATTAAAATTAAAATATAAATATTTACGTATAGATATAGAGAGGATGGATAGATATTTTGCGTTCACCAAACTGCGAATTTATAAGAGATGTGGCCTGACTTTTCATGCCATGCGATCGCATGGACTTTCTTCTTCCTGGCCATGCGATCGCATGGCCAGCTGGGAGAGCTCACATGTTGCTTGTTTCCTTGTGCCGACGTTTTATAAATATAATATAATATATATATTAATTTTAAGAATTAATTATATATTATATTATATTCATATGCATAGTTGACTTGTAATTTTTAGTCCGTTGCGTCGAGCGTTGAGAGTTGACTCTGGTCCCGGTTCCGGATTTTCGAACGTCCTTGCGTACAATTTAATATCTTGTACTTTGCGTTTTGAATCTTGTACTCTTGTAATTTTGAGACGTTTCTTATCAATAATTGGAACCTCTTTGATTGTCTTTTTTACTTTTGAGCTTTTTGGTCGTTTGCGTCTTCAATTCGTCGAATCTGTCTTTTGTCTTCACCTTTTATTATTTAAACGAATATCACTTTTAAATAGAACAATTGCAACTAAAAGCTTGTCTTTCTTGAGGAATAATGCTATGAAATATATGTTCGTTTTTAGCATTATCAAATATTCCCACACTTGAGCGTTGCTTGTCGTCAAGCAATATCGTCTTGAAATACTAGAATCACTTCTTTATTCTTCACACTTTGTACATCAGTGATTTCTATACGGCGGTATAAACAATGGTAGTAAAGATATGGTTTACAGTCCCACATGACTATAAAAATTTAGATCCATTAAGGAAATTGGATCTTTATGAAAACATTTGATCTTTTGAAAATTAAATCTAGTTTTTACCCTAGATAATTTTTCCGGAATAACCCTTCACCGGTGTTTGCAAAATATTTTTGTGGGCTTGGTGGGTTTCAGATTTGAAAATTTTAGCTCAAAACTTGCGGTTTTGTGTCACCCACTTGCTAACCTTGTATTAGGAAAGCAACACGTCCAGTTTACTTGTCCCGTATATTACCTTTCGGTAAACTACCGTCCGGTTGTAAAGGAAAGCGTTGAACAAGCAACTGTTAAGGCAATGTCCCCTGACATGCTTTTAATTATGGTCTATAACGTGTCAGACGCAATTACTATCCTTTGTAGGAGCAATAGTAAAGCTCACCCTTATAATTTGTAGGTTTGGCATAAGGTCCTGTCTTTGACCACTATGCAAGCACCGTTCTTACGGTTGACACCCGATTTGATTCAGGTGACCTAATGAATTCTAGGTGAATTCCTAGGATTTTACGTTCAATGATAATGAACGCATTGAAAATAGGGTTTTCAGAAAACAAATCGGTTTTATTTTTGATCAAAATATTTTCTCGTTCAAGCTCGAGTTTAGATATCATTGAATTCCATGAGTTTGAATTCTCAATCTTTAAGGTCAATCTCTAGGATTGAGTAATATCAGGCTTTAAAAGCTGATTTTTAATCTTTAAGGAGATTATCCTTTCTGGGGATCTGATTCATTAGTCTTATCAAGCTAATTTGCATGGTGCCCCCCCATTGTACGAGATAAATCCTTCTCATGGTTAGGATAAATCTGACCACTTGGCGACCCTGTTTAATGCCGAGGTCCGTGGATTTCCTGCTGATTTTAGTGATGACTTTTCTAGATTTTTCGTCAACCTACAGCTGGTCTGGACGACAACTTCTTGACCTAAATCAAGAAGCGCGTGTCTTTTTCGGAAGACTTTATTTTCTTTTAATGATGGAATTGATTCATAGTGTAGATCCATCTCTTCTTTTCTTTCATCGGGTAAAATAGTTTAGTTTAGTCCAAAGCAAAAGTATTTTCAGTTATTTGTTACAGAAATATGTGACATATGTTTAAGATAACTTGGTAATTTTTCCCACACTTGGCTTTTATTTTCCTTTTTATTGTCCTCTATTCCATTTTAAATAAATTTTAACATTTTGGTTTGTTTCTCAATTTATGTCCTTTCTGAGGTAACAATAATTTCGGTGTTAAAACCTAGTTTTATCGTTCATAAAATTGTATAAACATGATTTTGAGTTCATTTAATTGAAAATTTTGAAATTTTTTTACTAGAATTGGGTAGTCAGTATATAAGACTAGGGCTGTTCTTTATTATCATTGAGCACTAGATTCTAATACAACTACTGCTTTACTAGTATTTTTAATGGTAACCAAGTGTTTATGATAAAAATTTTAAAAAATCCGAAAGACTTTAACCCCTTCCCACACTTAAGATCTTGCAATGCCCTTATTTGCAAGAAATCAGTAACAATTTAAATTAATGAGGGTGATTTGTGTGAAAATGATTAAATTTTTACCAAAGTTTCCAAATATATTGGCGTTTGTTTGCTGAATGATAAATGGTGCACATCATTTGTTCATTCCATCTTGTTGTTATTTCACATATATTTTGCATCTTGTCGTCAAAATTAGTAGCTTTTGCTGAACTTAATGCCAGTCTTTGAAAATGCGCTGTTTTACCCTGTTTTGTACAATCGACAATATACATACATACAAATATAATCATGCATGGAAATTTGAAATGGGACTCAATATCCCACTTTCAAATTCTAAATATGAAATATTAGTACACAATAATAATAAAAATAATAAAAATTACACAAATATATCCAATAACATAAGTTTAAACATGAAAAAGTCAAAAGATAAAAACATAAAAATCATAAAAATAACCAAATGGAACTAAATCAGTCTGGATATGGGTTCCTGTTCATCTCGTCAGGTGGGTTCCATTGTTAGTTATAGGTGTTTTGATAGGCTTGGTTATAGTCATACCGGTTAAAGGGTGGTCGGATATCGGGGCTATGTGGCGGAAAATGAGCAGGTCGAGTAGGTACATAGTTATTTGGTACCTGATATGATAGCTGGCTCATGATTTGGTGCTGATGAACTAACCAGCTATCGTGTTGGCGTCGCCTATAATCCTCGTATACTCGCTTGGAGTTCCACTGCTCATACATACTATGTCTGGCCGCGTTCGTCATTGCTTCCTCATCTATACGAACGTGGACGTCAAGAATAGCATCTCGAAAGACATCCCTAATGTCTTCCGCCTCCTCCATTTCCTCGTCTGAGCCTCTCTCTACCTGAGGATGAGATCCCTCATAGGGTACTGCCTGGTTACGTCTACTTTTCAATACCTTAGCACCCACATAAACTTTCAATCCTAAGGGCTCAACCTGTTCTCTACAAAGCTGTAATGGACCCCCTTGGTTCCTATCAACACCTAAATACTCTCCAATGAGAGTCACAAAAATACCTCCTCCTATTATACTCCCGTCCTGCATACCCTCTACCATTTTAGATAAATAAAAAGCAACACAGTAAGGGATATTGACAAAGCTTCTAGGATCCCGAATACACTTTAGGTAGAATAAATCATGTAAGGTAATTTTTTCTTTATTATGACCTCTCTGTGTAATCGAGTTAGCCAAAAATCTATGAATAATACGAAGCTCGGCTCTGTCAATATGTGTATAGGAGTGTCCTCCTGCTCGTGTAAAAATATCAAAATGTGACATACGCCTCCAAATGGCGTCAGCGTCAAAGTTACTATCTACCCTTTCACCATAATGAATCAAATTTGTACAATCGGGTAATAGCAACTCACCAGGAGTATATATCTGTAAGGCCCTGGCCATGTCCAACATGGACATTCTGTACATCCTACCGCCAAGGATAAACCTAAGAAATCTTCTATCATCTATTCTAACTATATTTGCATCAAGTGATACAGTACTCATCAACTCAACACACCATTCCTTATATACAGGTCTACGAATGGTGAAAAGACGTTCCCAATCTGTAAAAGAAGAACTGCCATACCTTTGAACTAAAAGCTGTCTAACACGGTCAGCTAGATGGACCGTTTCCAAAGGGGCCCAATCGATTACCCTTGGCACCTCTACATTTTTTGTTACCAATTTGAATTTGTTCCTTTGATATGTCTCGTAATCTCTCCATCTCCTATCAAATCTCAGATTAGGATGCAGAGTGTGCTCAGAAATCGTTGGGAATTCTACTGGCGGCCTCATTGGGAATACTATGAATTCATCAACAAACTGTACCGGATCATAATAAGGTATGTGCTGATCAGGCTGTTGTTGTTCCTGTTGTAGTTCTTGTTCGTGTTGCATTTCTGGTTCTGGTTCTGGTGCTGGTGCTGGTCGTCTAGATGATGATGCCCCTGAACCTCCAGTATCGGCTTTCTGCAAAACACATTAAACACAAAATTTGTGCATTCAAATATGCATTAGTGTTAGCAAAATAACAACTTAAAACAATCACTATAACATGTTAAATCAAAATTAAACTTATACACATTTTCACAATTTTTCTCAATTCTACATTTTTCAAATAAGCACATATGAAAATGTATACAAAGTGCATAAGCTTTTAACTCAAATAACATGTCAAAATATTCATTACTAATAATTAAACAAGTCTCAAATGGCAATTACATCAAATTAATCAAGTTCATGAATTTTGGACTTAAAAAGTCCACTTTAATCTCCAAAAATCATGTTTAGGATCATTGTTTGGATCATTTAACTATCTAAACATGTTACACTACTCAATTTAGCAATAATTCATGACAAAAATCGGCCATAACCTGTTTATATCAAAAAGCCCCAAATTGCTCAAGAATACAAACCCTAGATTTCTAAAAATTTTGAAGTTTTTGGCTTCAAATCATGTTAAATAGCATCAATCTAGGTTATACATGCATAAAATACTAACAATTTAACACTAATTACACTAGAAATTAACAAAATTGCATTAGGTAAAAAAATTGGTAATTATCACAAAAACTAGGAATTTATAGAGTTTAGGGGTGTAATTTTTACCAATTTGCTGAAGAATGAGAATCTAGGCATGATTAGAGCAAGAAAAATGACGAATTACGATGAATTTTGGTGAAATTTTGAGAGAATTTGAGTGTGTTTTCGAGTATGTGTGTGTTTTTGTGGAGAAAGACAGACCAGTCGACTGTCTTGTATCAGGTCTGATTTTTGCCTCCATGCGATCGCATGGAGGTATAGTGAAAATCCCATGCGATCGCATGGGGGTCCGGGTACAGTGTTTTCAGCTTTTTTTTTTTTTTTTTTTACTTTAACTTATAAAACAATTAAGTGATTAATTTTAAAATTTTGTTTCCCTTTTTCTTAGGACGAGGTCGTTTCGGATCGATGTCCTAGTCCGTCCTTCGACAAAATTTTAAAATTTGTCTTTTTCAAGCGATTTTTTTAAAAGCTTAGATTTTTGGGTTTTTTTAATTTTTTTGGCATACCTTACTTCAATAAGATTAAAAATAGTGATAATAAAAGTTCTCGTCCCTCCCTTGGGTAAAGCAATTTCGGTTCAAAGACCTAGTCTTCAACTTACGACGAATTTTAAAAATCGTATTTTTAACTTAATGAGATAAAGTAAATTTTTGTTTTTAAATTCACACAACTTAAATATAAAATTCAAAATTAATATTAAAAATTCACACCAAACTTAAAATTTGAAATGCATAAAATTAAAAATTCATATTTTAAAAATTAAAAATTCACACCAAACTTAAAATTTGAAATGCATAAAATTAAAAATTCATATTTTAAAAATTAAAAATTCACACCAAACTTAAATTAATTTTTACAATTTTAAATATATTGTTTTTACAAAGTTTACAATATTAATTTAAGATTTATATATTAATTTTAAAAACATGGTAAAAATAAAATTAAAAATCTTTTTGGCTTTTTATCCCACTTTAATCAATCAAATATTATCAAAAATGTGCGCCCCTCTTTTCGGTAAAGTAATTTCGGTTCCATGACCTAATTTAACTCATGACGAATTTTTGAAATATTTTGGGTTGATTGATTAAAGATATTTATACCTTAAGAATAAACGTTAAATTTCGCAGTGATGTAATAAATTTTTGAATGATATCGATAATTTCGGTCACCAAACCTAATTTTATTCAATACCAATTTAATACTTTATAGCGAACAAATTAGCGTTTATTATCAAAAGGTTAAAAATAAAAATAATAAAAACTGTACAAACATACCTGTGAAATAGATTTCTTAGTTATATGATCTATCCCATTCATAAGATAGTCGGTTTAATTGGTTTTCCATGGCTACATAGGCGTAACCTCGAGCATTCAGTGTCTTTTCTTCTAAACATATGAACGGTCCGTCTCTGCATAAAGTAACAAATTCGGTATTTGAATAGGTTTGATTATTTGAACATTTACCTCCATGTGACCATTTTCCGCATTTGTGACATCGTTCTAGGTGTCGTGCTCTTCTTTTCGCTGTGGATTTTGATTTTCCTTTACCAAATTGTAACTTATTAATATCTTCGCATCTGGATTCTTTTCTAACTCCGTCCAATCTTTCTCTGATTACTGATACTATTTCACTCGGAAGTGTGTCATTATTACGTTTAGTGATCAAAGCGTGTAGCATTAGACCATGGTTTAGTTCACAGGCAGTCTTCATTTCCTAAAAAAAATAAAAATTCAGAATGGGGGGAGAAGACTAGTTCTTTAGGGTCTGCTAGGGAAAGACCATTCGGGTTCCATTTTCGAGAACTACATGAAAACAGACAATCTAACTCTAACAGAAATACATATTATCCTTTAAAGACTTGATTCTCCCCACACTTAGTTAGCTGTAGTGTCGAAATTGTGATTAACTTCATCATCGAATTCCATTGGACTATCTATGTAGTGTTTAACTCTGTGACCATTAACTTTAAATTCAATCCCATTTGAATTTATTAATTCTATCGTTCCGTATGGGAAAACTCTTTTGACTATGAATGGTCCAGACCATCTTGATTTCAATTTTTCAGGAAATAGCTTGAATCGTGAATTGAAAAGAAGAACTCTGTCTCCTTCTTTAAATTCTTTTAAACTTCTGATTCTTTTATCATGCCATTTCTTCGTTCTTTCCTTATAGATTAACGAATTTTTGTATGCTTCATGTCTTAATTCTTCTAATTCGTTTAGTTGACTTAATCGTAGACGTCCAGCTTCATGTAAATCAAGATTACATGTCTTCAAAGCCCAAAATGCTTTGTGTTCAATTTCTACTGGAAGATGACATGCTTTTCCATAAACAAATCTAAAAGGTGTGGTTCCAATTGGAGTTTTGTAGGCTGTTCTAAAAGCCCAGAGTGCATCCTCCAATTTAATGGACCATTCCTTCGGATTTGATCCTACGGTTTTCTCTAGAATACGTTTTAAAGCTCGGTTGGTATTTTCAACTTGTCCACTTGTTTGTGGATGATATGCGGTGGAGAGTTTATGAGTTACTCCATATCTTTTAAGAACTTTCTCAAGTTGATTATTACAGAAATGAGTACCCCGATCACTTATTAAAGCTTTCGGTGTTCCAAACCTTGCAAAAAGACGTTTTAAAAAGTTGACTACAACTCGTGCATCGTTAGTTGGGAGAGCTTGTGCTTCCGCCCATTTAGATACATAATCAATGGCTACGAGAATATAGAGATTATTATGAGATTTTGGAAATGGACCCATAAAGTCAATACCCCAAATGTCAAATACTTCACATACTTGGATAACATTTTGTGGCATTTCATCACGTTGACTTATTTTTCCGGCCCTTTGACAAGCATCACAGGATTTGCAAAGAAGGTGTGCGTCTTTGTAAATTGTAGGCCAATAGAATCCAGCATCGTAAACTTTTCTTGCTGTTAGTTGAGGCCCATAATGCCCTCCTGTTGGTCCTGTGTGACAATGGTTTAATATTTTACTAGCTTCATATCCAAATACACATCGGTGTATTATTCCATCGGGACAACTTTTAAACAAATGTGGATCTTCCCAAAAATAGTGTTTTATATCACTGAAGAATTTCTTTCGTTTTTGGTACGATAATCCCTTTTCAAGGAATCCACAAACTAAGTAGTTTGCATAGTCTGCAAACCATGGAATTTCTTTATAATCTATCTTCAATAGATATTCATCAGGAAAGTTGTCTTGTATGGCCGATTCATTTAGAACTTCTAACTCAGGATTTTCAAGACGAGAAAGATGATCAGCGGCGAGATTTTCTGCTCCTCTTTTATCTCGGATTTCAGTATCAAACTCTTATAAGAGTAAGATCCAACGGATTAATCTTGGTTTAGCATCTTGTTTTGAAAATAGGTATCTAAGAGCAGAATGGTCGGTATAGACCACCGTTTTTGCTAGAACGAGATATGATCGAAATTTGTCAAAAGCAAAGACAATAGCAAGGAGTTCTTTTTCAGTAGTTGTATAGTTCATTTGTGCTCCTTGTAACATCTTACTAGCATAATATATAGGTTGAAATCGTTTTTCAATCCTTTGTCCTAAAATGGCTCCCATTGCAAAACCACTTGCATCGCACATTAGTTCAAATGGTAGATTCCAATTTGGTGTTATCATGATCGGCGCATTAGTTAGTTTCTCTTTAAGAATATTAAAAGATTTGATACACTCATCTGAAAAGATGAATGGAGCATCCTTTTCTAGGAGTTTATTCATAGGAGTGGCAATTTTAGAAAAATCTTTTATGAAACGTCGGTAAAAACCGGCATGCCCTAGAAAACTCCTAACTCCACTAACATTGGTGGGATGTGGAAGTTTAGCAATTACATCTACTTTAGCTCTATCCACTTCAATTCCTTCTTTTGAAATTTTATGACCAAGAACGATGCCTTCTTTAACCATGAAATGGCATTTCTCCCAATTAAGAACTAGATTTGATTGTTCGCATCTAATAAGCATTCGTTCCAGATTAGCTAGACATGATTCAAATGTATCACCGAAGACTGAAAAGTCATCCATGAAAACTTCCATGCATTCTTCTATCATGTCATGAAAAATCGCCATCATACACCTTTGAAAGGTTGCAGGGGCGTTGCAAAGTCCAAATGGCATGCGTTTGTAAGCAAAAGTACCATAAGGGCATGTGAATGTGGTTTTCTCTTGATCTTCGGGTGCTATTGGAATTTGAAAATATCCGGAAAATCCATCTAGAAAACAATAGTAACTATTTTCGGCTAATGTTTCCAACATTTGATCTATGAAAGGTAAGGGAAAGTGATCTTTTCTGGTGGCGTCATTTAATTTTCTATAATCAATACATACACGCCATCCTGTTACAGTCCTAGTAGGAATAAGCTCATTTTTCTCATTTGTAATGACAGTCATGCCACCCTTCTTAGGTACGCATTGAACTGGGCTTACCCATGAACTATCAGAAATTGGATAAATTAGACCTGCGTCTAGCAGTTTAATAATTTCTTTTTTAACTACATCTTGCATATTAGGATTTAGTCTTCGTTGGCGTTGCACATACGTTTTATGACCTTCTTCCATAAGGATTTTATGTGTGCAATACGAAGGACTTATTCCTTTAATATCATGAATCTTCCATGCAATGGCTGGTTTATGAGCTTTCAACACAGAAATGAGTTGTGATTTCTCATTTTTAGTAAGAGAAGACGATATTAGTACAGGTAATTCAGATTCACCATGTAAATAAGCGTATTCCAAATAGTTTGGAAGTGGCTTTAACTCTAATTTCGGTGGTTCTTCTATCGATGATTTGTATCGATATCTGTCTTCTTCTTTTAGCATTTGGATTTCTTCTGTTGTTGGTTCATATCCATTAACTATAAGTGTAGCTAATATTTCAACTTCATCAATTGGTTCATTACCTTCTCCTAAAGAACATTCTCCTGTTCCTTGTAATTCTGGAAATTCTTCTAATAATTCTGCATGTGCATCTATGGTTTGAATATAATAACATGTATCATCTGCAGATTGTGGTTGTTGCATTGCTCTATCAATTGAAAAGGTAACACTCTCATCCTCTATACTTAGGGTCAATTTCTTACCGAACACGTCTATCATTGCTTTAGCCGTGTTTAAGAATGGTCTTCCTAATATGAGAGGAACTTGAGAATCTTCTTCCATGTCCAGAACAACAAAATCTACTGGAAATACTAAAGTACCAACTTTAACTAGCATATTCTCCATTATCCCTCTAGGATATTTTATTGATCTATCGGCTAGTTGTATGCTTATTCTGGTTGGTTTCAATTCTCCAAGGTCTAGTTTAGCGTATAGTGAATACGACATTAGATTTATACTAGTACCTAAGTCTGCCAATGCTTCTATTGAATTAAGACTTCCCAGAAAACATGGAATTGTGAAACTTCCTGGATCAGATAATTTTTCTGGTATCTTATTCAACAGCACTGCTGAGCAATTAGCATTCATGGTAACAGCTGAGAGTTCTTCCATTTTCTTTCTATTTGAGATTAGATCTTTCAAGAATTTAGCATATCTAGGCATTCCTGAAATCACATCAATGAAAGAAAGATTTACATTTATCTGTTTAAACATATCCAAGAATTTGGATTGCTCGGCTTCAAGTTTCTCTTTCTTCATTTTACTCAGGTAAGGAAGTGGTAGTTGGTATGGTTTAACATAAGGTTTATCCTTAGCTATGTTATCATCATTAACCTTTTCAACTACCGGTTCTTTTTCCTTATCTTGATCAGGTTGTGGTTCTTGTGGTGTAGGAATAGCTTCATCAGAAGTTACATGTATTTCAGGTGGTTTAAGTGTTGTAACACTTCTTGTGGTAATGGCTTTAGCTGTTTCATTTCGGGGGTTAGCATTTGTATCACTAGGTAGACTTCCCGGTTTTCTTTCACCTATTAACCTTGCTAGGTTACTTACTTCTTGTTCCAGATTTTGAATAGAAGCTTGTTGATTTCTAAATGCTTGAGCATTTTGTTCATTAGTTTGTTTCTGAGATGTGAAAAACTGCGTTTGAGTTTCAACTAGCTTCGTCATCATATCTTCTAAATTCGGCTTTTTATCATCGGTTTGTTGTGGTGGTTTGTTTTGAAAATTAGGTCTTTGCTGATTGTAAGTATTATTGGATACTTGTTGATTGCTAGGACCTTGTTGGTTGTTGTATGAAATATTTCGGTTATAATTCTGGTTTTGATTGTAAATCGGTCTTGGCGGTTGATAATTATTCTGATAATTATTTCCAGGCCTTTGGTTTAGGTATGAAATATTCTCTCTTTGTTCCATTGTTAGTTCAATACTGAGACAATCTTTTGTCAAATGTGGTCCTCCACACTGCTCACAACTAATTCGTATTGAGTGAATATCTTTAGTCATCTTTTCCATTCGTCTCTCGACAGCATCTATCTTTGCGAAAATGGAATCTAAGTCATGGCTAGAATCGGCTCTAGCTGCTTTAGATGATCTAACGATATCTTTTTTTTGGTGCCACTCATGTGAGTGGGAAGCAGTGTTATCAATAATTTTGTAAGCATCAGTTTTGGTTTTCTTCATAATAGAACCACCAGCTGCTATATCTATGTCTTTCCTTGTAGTGATGTCGCATCCTTGGTAGAATATTTGTACTATTTGACAGATGTCTAAACCATGTTGCAGACATCCTCTTAATAACTTTCCAAATCTTGTCCACGCCTCATATAGAGTTTCATTTGGTTTCTGTGTGAACGTAACAATTTCTGCTTGAAGTCTTACGGCTTTAGATGCCGGAAAGAATTGTTTAAGAAATTTTTCAACTAAAACGTCCCATGTACCAATCGCCCCTTCAGGTAACGATTCCAACCAATCTTTGGCTTCTCCCTTTAAAGTCCAGGGAAATAACATGAGATATATCTGTTCATCCTCCACTTCTCGGATTTTAAATAGTGTGCAGATCCTATTAAAGGTACGTAGATGTTCATTTGGATCTTCCTTTGGCGCACCACTAAATTGGCATTGATTAGTCACCATGTGTAGAATTTGTCCTTTGATTTCATAATCTGGCGCATTAATGTCTGGATGAGTAATTGCGTGACCTTGGCCAGTGCGTTTAGCTCTCATTCGGTCTTCCATACTTAAAGGTTCCAGATTTTCCATAATTGAATTTGTTGAATCGGAATCACTAGAGGATTCTGATTTAATGGTTCGTTCCTCAACAATCTCTGTTTGAATGATTGGTGGTTCCGGAGGAAAGTTTAGTGGTTCAGGATCTACGAATCGTCCCTGAATATTCTCCGAATTCTCAATTGTGAGGTCGGGTTCAAAAAATGGATTATCGGAAATTTGAACTGGAGTACTTAGTCGACTGGATGACGATTCTAAAAAAAATCAACGGCAGTAATATTTGCTAAATGTCTTGATCTAGTTACAGGTGGTGAACGTACAAAAGGTGGTGAACGTCTTGCTCGGTGCATTCACTGAATATCCTATTAGTTTTTAAAAGGAAAGAAAAATTATAATAAGTTATCCAATCAATAGACTTTTCTGATTTTGCCCACGTTTCGAATAGCCAAAAGATGCAGCAGAGGGGCAGGATTCGTTTGGTCTCAATATAATTGAGGACTGTTTGGCTCCAATAACCCGGTCCACTTACAAATCCAACTATTACTACGAACCAGAAAATTTTGATGTCTATTAATTTAACCACTTAAAATAAATTTTCGTAATTTTAAGAAATTTAGATAAGAAGTAGATTAAAAATCTATGTCCTAAAAACTAGAATGGCGAGAAATAAGAAAGAAAAAGAGTTCGTCGGAAAAAGATCGAAAAAGAAAAATAAGAAAGAAAAATAAAAGGTGACGGAAAAATAAAAGAAACTTATAACACTTAAAAAAAAAACACTTGACTAACCTAACCTTATTACTACAACTAACTTAAAATTATAATCGCAAATTGAAATTACTAATTGGAATGATAATTGATACATAGGTAAAAGGCGTCTAAATATATTAAAGCTTACAAGTAAAACTATATCCCAAATGGCAATATCTTATAAACGTACTAAAACTTAAAAAGGCGTCGCAAAATTCTAAAGCACCTAAATCTTAGTCTAAAGAAAAAGCACTTAAGGGATTTCACGGCAAAGCCTAAAAATCTAGAAGTCAAAATAACTATGGCAAAAACTATGAGTTAAAAATAAATACGAGCGAAAAATACAAAAATTACGCTAAAACTATTAAAAAGGGACAAAATATAAAAATATACAAAAAGTTGTAAAAAGTACAATTTTTATAAAAATATTATTTTTATATTATTTATTTATTAAAACTATTAATTTTATAAACTAATTAACTAAATAATACAAATTAAATAAATAAAACTAAATTAATTATTTAAAATACTAACCCTAATTAGGGTTTTAATTAAATAATAATAATAATAATTATTACACCGTAATTAATGCAGTTGACAGACTAATCAGACGTGTCAGGTGAGCTCATGCGATCGCATGAGTTCTATGTTACCCGGCCATGCGATCGCATGGGCTAGGGTTTCGGGCCAGTTACTGGGCTGCTACAGTACTGGACTCGAGTGTTTTTTTTTTTTTTTTTTCTGATTTGTGTTTTATTTTTCTGTTTTATATATTTATATAATATATTTATATAAATTAAATAAAACTTATATTTTTATAAAATAAAGATAAAGAAACTTTTATAGAACTTAAATATTTAACAAACTCTTAAAAATATTTTTATTTTTATTTTTCTTTTTATATTTTAGAATATTTAAAATGTATTTTTACAAAAGCGTATTTTTTTTATAAAAGTAAACTTAAAAATAATTTTTTTTTATATATATAGCGTTGCGCTTCCGGCTTTTAAGCAAGAAATTGAGTTCCCCGGCAGCGGCGCCAAAAATACTTGATGTTTGAGCAGAGTGGTATAAAATACTATTAATTTTAGCAGGAAAATACTATTAAATACGATACAATTTTACACAAGATATTTATTTATTTAGAAAATGGATATACTTAAACCTTGCTACAACACTTATAGGCAGTGTACCTAATTGTACAGTAGTGTAGTTTTTAGTAAGTCCGGTTCGTTCCACAGGGAAAATCTTTAAACAAAGCTTAACGCTATATTAGTTTACTTTTATAAAAATACAAATATATATATATAAGTAATATTATTATTTTAAAGGGGGGTTTTTACCGTTTAATGACCGGTTTGTCGATTTTAAAACTTTAGTCGCAGTTAAAACCAAATGTAAAATATTAAAAATAAATACAAGACTTAAATTAAAGCGTAAAGTAAATAACGATAATGAAATTGCGAATAATAAAAGTGCGATAAAATAAACTTGCGATAATTAAAAAGTACGATAATTAAAAGTGCAATTAAATACAATAACAATAAAAATGCGATAATTAGAAGTGCAATTAAATATAAAATAAAGGAAATTAAATATGAAATAAAAGAATTATGCTTATTTAAACTTCCGTAATCATGATGTTTGACGTGTTGATTTTTAGTTTATTTCCATGGGTTAATTGTCCTTTGTCCTGGATTATTTAATATGTCCGTATGGTTTTTGTCCATAACAGTCCACCAGTCATAAATATAAAGTGCGAGTGTCCTCGTCAAATTATCCTTATACCCGAAGTTAAATATTCCAACTAATTGGGGACTTAAACTGTAACAAGATTTTAATACTTTGTTTAATAATTACACCAGGATGTCGACTGAGTGTAACCCAAGGTTTTAATATTTTGTTATCAATTATACCAAGTGTCCTTGTACATAATTTCACCCCTGTTTTAATTATTCTAGTGGCTATTAATCCATTCCCGTGTTCGGTTAAATGAACGATTATTCGTACATATAAATACCCCGCCCATCGTGTCCGATCGAGTGTATATGGTAATTTATAGGGACGCCCAATTGTAAATTTTTATATTAACATTAACAAACTATCATTTAGTTAAACAAATATAAAGCCCATTAATAGCCCATAGTCTAATTTCCACAAGTGTCGTTCTTTTGTCCAAACCCCAATTATGGTACAAAGCCCAATTACCCAATTTTAGTAATTAGCCCAACATCATGATTACTTCGGATTAAATAAGCATAATAATAACTTAGCTACGAGACATTAAATTAAAAAGGTTGAACATAACTTACAATGATTAAAAATAGCGTAGCGTTACACGGACATAATTTCGACTTACACCCTTACAACATTTACTAACATACCCTTATTATTAGGATTAAAATTAAAATTAAAATTAAAATTAAAATATAAATATAAATATTTACGTATAGATATAGAGAGGATGGATAGATATTTTGCGTTCACCAAACTGCGAATTTATAGGAGATGTGGCCTGACTTTTCATGCCATGCAATCGCATGGACTTTCTTCTTCCTGGCCATGCGATCGCATGGCCAGCTGGGAGAGCTCACATGTTGCTTGTTTCCTTGTGCCGACGTTTTATAAATATAATATAATATATATATTAATTTTAAGAATTAATTATATATTATATTATATTCATATGCATAGTTGACTTGTAATTTTTAGTCCGTTGCGTCGAGCGTTGAGAGTTGACTCTGGTCCCGGTTCTGGATTTTCGAACGTCCCTGCGTACAATTTAATATCTTGTACTTTGCGTTTTGAATCTTGTACTCTTGTAATTTTGAGACGTTTCTTATCAATAATTGGAACCTCTTTGATTGTCTTTTTTACTTTTGAGCTTTTTGGTCGTTTGCGTCTTCAATTTGTCGAATCTGTCTTTTGTCTTCACCTTTTATTATTTAAACGAATATCACTTTTAAATAGAACAATTGCAACTAAAAGCTTGTCTTTCTTGAGGAATAATGCTATGAAATATATGTTCGTTTTTAGCATTATCAGCGTCAATTAGGGTGTCTGTTCCCTAATTCTTAGGTTACCAAGCTAAAAGGGTGATATTCGGTATTCATAATCCAACATAGAATGTAATTTTAAGTACTTGTGTCTGTTTTGTAAAACATTTACAAAACTGCATGTATTCTCATCTCCAAAATATTAGATTTAAAAGTGGGACTATAACTCACTTTCACAGATTTTTACTTCGTCGGGAAGTAAGACTTGGCCACGGGTTGATTCACGAACCTATAACAAATATGTACATATATATCAAAGTATGATCAAAATATAATTACAACATTTTTTTATTATATTTTAAATATTTGTGTTTGTTAAGTCCGCAGTCCTCGTTAGTAACCTACAACTAGTTGTCCACAGTTAGATGTACAGAAATAAAGCAATATATATTATCTCGAATCAATCCACGACCTCGTGTATACAAGTCTCAGGCTAGATCACAACTCAAAGTATATATAATATTTTGGAATCAACCTCAACCCTGTATAGCTAACTCCAACATTACTGCATATAGAGTGTCTATGGTTGTTCCGAAATATATATATAGATGGGTCGATATGATATGTCAAAACATCGTATTCGTGTCTATGGTATCCCAAGATTACATAATATATGTTAGAATACATGTATAATACAATATAAGTTAGTTAAGTTATGATTTGTATAAATTTGTTACAAATTTCACGTAGCTACAACAAGCAAAATTATCCAATCTTGTTTTACCCATAACTTCTTCGTTTTAAATCTGTTTTGAGTGATTCAAGTTGCTATGGTTTCATATTGAACTTAAGTTTATGAATCTAAACAGAAAAAGTATAAGTTTATAGTCGAAAATACAGGTTACAAGTCATTTTTGTAAAGGTAGTCATTTCAGTCGAAAGAACGACGTCTAGATGACCATTTTGGAAAATATACTTCCACTTTGAGTTTAACCAAGATTTTTGGATATAGTTTCATGTTCATAAGAAAAATCATTTTCCCAGAATAACAACTTTTAAATCAAAGTTTATCATAGTTTTAAATTAACTAACCCAAAACAGCCCGCGGTGTTACTACGACGGCGTATATCCGGTTTTACGGTGTTTTTCATGTTTTTCAGGTTTTAAATCATTAAGTTAGCATATCATATAGATATAGAACATGTGTTTAGTTGATTTTAAAAGTCAAGTTAGAAGGATTAACTTTTGTTTGCTAACAAGTTTAGAATTAACTAATCTATGTTCTAGTAATTACAAGTTTAAACCTTCGAATAAGGTAGTTTTATATATATAAATCGAATGATGTTATGAACATCATTACTACCTCAAGTTTTGTGGATAAACCTACTGGAAATGAGAAAAATAGATCTAGATTCAAAGGATCCTTGGATGGCTGGAAAGTTCTTGAAGTAGAATCATGACACGAAAACAAATTCAAGTAAGATTTCCACTCGAAATAAGATTGTTAAAGTTATAGAAATTGAATCAAAGTTTGAATATGAGTATTACCTTATATTAGAAAGATATCTTACTGTAAATAAGAAAGATTTCTTGAGGTTGGATGATCACTCAAAGTGGATTTGCAAGATTGGAAGTAAGCTAGCAAACTTGGAAGTGGTGTTGGTGTGTTCTTGAGTAGTTGTTTTATAACTTGGTTTATGTATGGATTTATGAACTAGATTGAGCTAGATTTTGATGAAGATGATGAAGAATACTTAGAACAATGGAAGAACACTTGAGATAGAGTAGTTTGATGCATGTAAGTTGCAAAATGAAAGTGTTTATGGACACCCTCATTCACGTGAATATGGATGAATCATATAGGCTCCATTAGTTTTTTATTTTGTGAGATATTTCGTACTAGATGTTAAATGATGGTTCCCACATGGTTAGGTGACTCACATGGGATGCTAAGAGCTAATCATTGGAGTGTATATACCAATAGTAAATACATTTAGAAGCTGTGTATTGTACGTGTACAAATACGAGTGCATACGAGTAGAATTGTTGATGAAAATGAATGAGGATGTAATTGTAAGTATTTTTGTTAAGTAGAAGTACTTTGATAAGTTTCTTGAAGTCTTTCAAAAGTGTATGAATACATATTAAAACACTACATGTATATACATTTAAACTGAGTCGTTAAGTCATCGTTAGTCGTTACATGTAAGTGTTGTTTTGAAACCTTTAGGTTAACGATCTATTTGAATGTTGTTAACCCATTGTTTATTATATCTAAAGAGATGTTAAATTATTACATTATCATGATATTATGATATATTAATATATCTTAGTATGATATATATATACAGTTAAATGTTGTTACAACGATAATCGTTACATATATGTCTCGTTTCGAAGTCATTAAGTTAGTAGTCTTGTTTTTACATATGTAGTTCATTGTTAATACACTTAATGACATGTTTACTTATCATTTATCATGATTAAACATAGTGTATCAATATCTTAATATAATTCATATGTATTTAGTAAGACGTTGTTATAACGATAATCGTTATATATATCGTTTTCGAGTTTCTTAATTCAATAATCTCATTTTTATGTATATAACTCATTGTTAAAATACCTAATGAGATACTTACTTATCATAATATAATGTTAACTATATATATATCCATATATGTCATCATATAGTTTTTACAGGTTTTAACGTTCGTGAATCACCGGTCAACTTGGGTGGTCAATTGCCTATATGAAACCTATTTCAATTAATCAAGTCTTAACAAGTTTGATTGCTTAACATGTTGGAAATACTTAATTGTGTAAATAACAATTTCATTTAATATATATATAAACATGGAAAATTTTGGGTCACTACAGTACCTACCCGTTAAATAAATTTCGTCCCGAAATTTTAAGCAGTTGGAGGTGTTGACGTATCTTCTGGAAATAAGTGCGGGTATTTCTTCTTCATCTGATCTTATTGTTCCCAGGTGAACTCGGGTCCTCTACAAGCATTCCATCGAACCTTAACAATTGGTATCTTGTTTTGCTTAAGTCTTTTAACCTCACGATCCATTATTTCGACGGGTTCTTCGATGAATTGAAGTTTTTCGTTGATTTGGATTTCGTCTAACGAAATAGTGAGATCTTCTTTAGCAAAACATTTCTTCAAATTCAAGACGTGGAAAGTGTTATGTACAGCCACGAGTTGTTGAGGTAACTCAAGTCGGTAAGCTACTGGTCCGACACGATCAATAATCTTGAATGGTCCAATATACCTTGGATCTAATTTCCATCGTTTACCAAATTGAACAACGCCTTTCCAAGGTGCAACTTTAAGCATGACCATCTCTCCAATTTCAAATTCTATATCTTTTCTTTTAATGTCTGCATAGCTCTTTTGTCGACTTTGGGCGGTTTTCAACCGTTGTTGAATTTGGATGATCTTCTCGGTAATTTCTTGTATTATCTTCGGACCTGTAATCTATCTATCCCCCACTTCACTCCAATAAATCGAAGACCTGCACTTTCTACCATAAAGTACTTCAAACGGCGCCATCTCAATGCTTGAATGGTAGCTGTTGTTGTAGGAAAATTCTGCTAACGGAAGGTGTCAATCCCAACTGTTTCCAAAATCAATAACACATGCTCGTAGCATGTCTTCAAGCGTTTGTATCGTCCTTTCGCTCTGCCCATCAGTTTGTGGATGATAGGGAGTACTCATGTCTAGACGAGTTCCTAAAGCTTACTGTAATGTCTGCCAGAATCTTGAAATAAATCTGCCATCCCTATCAGTGATAATAGAGATTGGTATTCCATGTCTGGAGATGACTTCTTTCAAATACAGTCGTGCTAACTTCTCCATCTTGTCATCTTCTCTTATTGGCAGAAAGTGTGCTGATTTGGTGAGATGATCAACTATTACCCAAATAGTATCAAAACCACTTGCAGTCCTTGGCAATTTAGTGATGAAATCCATGGTAATGTTTTCCCATTTCCATTCCGGGGATTTTGGGTTGTTGAAGTAGACCTGATGGTTTCTGATGTTCAGCTTTGACCTTAGAACACGTCAAACATTCTCCTACGTATTTAGCAACATCGGCTTTCATACCCGGCCATCAAAAATGTTTCTTGAGATCCTTGTACATCTTCCCCGTTTCAGGATGTATTGAGCATCTGGTTTTATGAGCTTCTCTAAGTACCATTTCTCTCATATCTCCAAATTTTGGTACCCAATTTCTTTCAGCCCTATACCGGGTTTCGTCTTCCCGAATATTAAGATGCTTCTCCGATCCTTTGGGTATTTCATCCTTTAAATTTCCCTCTTTTAAAACTCCTTGTTGCACCTCCTTTATTTTAGTAATAAGGTTAGTGTGAATCATTATATTCATAGCTTTTACTCGAATGGGTTCTCTGTCATTTCTGCTCAAGGCATCGGCTACCACATTTGCCTTCCCCGGGTGGTAACAAATCTCAAAGTCGTAATCATTCAACAATTCAATCCACCTGCGCTGCCTCATGTTCAGTTGTTTCTGATTAAATATATGTTGAAGACTTTTGTGGTCGGTATATATAATGCTTTTGACCCCATATAAGTAGTGCCTCCAAGTCTTTAATGCAAAAACAACCGCGCCTAATTCCAAATCATGCGTCGTATAATTCTGCTCATGAATCTTCAATTGTCTAGACACATAAGCAATTACTTTCATTCGTTGCATTAATACACAACCGAGACCTTGCTTTGAGGCGTCACAATATATCACAAAATCATTATTCCCTCCAGGTAATGACAATATACGTGCCGTAAGTAACTTTTTCTTCAACAATTGAAATGCTTTTTCTTGTTTATCCTTCCATTCAAATTTCTTCCCTTTATGCGTTAATGCAGTCAAGGGTTTTGCTATTTTGGAAAAATCTTGGATGAATCTCCTGTAATAACCAGCCAGCCCTAAAAATTGACGTATGTGTTTCGGAGTTTTCAGGATTTCCCACTTTTTAACGGTTTCAATCTTTGCTGGATCCACCTGAATACCTTCTTTGTTCACTATGTGACCGAGGAATTGAACTTCTTCCAACCAAAATGAACACTTTGAAAACTTAGCGTACAGTTTTTCCTTTCTCAGCAACTTTAGCACTTTTCTCAAATGTTCTTCGTGTTCTTGATCATTCTTCGAGTAAATAAGTATATCATCGATGAAAACAATAACAAACTTGTCAAGATATGGCTCACACTCTCGGTTCATGAGATCCATGAACACAGCTGGTGCGTTAGTCAATCCAAACGGCATAACCATAAACTCGTAATAACCGTAACGCGTCCTAAAAGCAGTCTTCGGAATGTCATCCTCCTTCTCCCGCATTTGGTGATATCCAGAACGTAAATCGATCTTCGAATAAACCGACGAGCCTTGTAGTTGATCAAATAAGCCGTCGATTCTTGGTAATGGGTAACGGTTCTTGATGGTAAGTTTGTTCAACTCTCGGTAGTTGATACACAACCTGAATGTACCATCTTTCTTCTTGACAAACAGAAAAGGAGCTCCCCATGGTGATGTACTTGGTCGAATGAAACCACGCTCTAAAAGTTCCTATAACTGACTTTGTAATTCTTTCATTTCGCTCGGTGCGAGTCTGTATGGAGCACAAGCTATTGGTGCAGCTCCTGGTACAAGATCTATTTGAAATTCAACGGATCGATGTGGAGGTAGTTCCGGTAATTCTTTCGGAAATACATCGGGAAATTCTTTTGCGACGGGAACATCATTGATGTTCTTTTCTTCGGTTTGTACTTTCTCGACATGTGCTAAAATAGCATAGCAACCTTTTTTATTAGCTTTCGCGCCTTCAAATTACTAATAAGATTTAGCTTCGCGTTGCTCTTTTCTTCGTACACCATTAAGGGTTTTCCTTTTTCCCGCACAATGCGAATTGCATTTTTGTAACATACGATCTCTGCTCTCTCCTTTTTCAACCAGTCCATGCTAATTATCACATCAAAACTTCCTAACTCTACTGGTATCAAATCAATCTTAAATGTTTCACTAACCAGCTTAATTTCTCGATTCCGACATATAATATCTGCTGTAATTAATTTACCGTTTGCTAATTCGAGTAAAAATTTATTATCCAAAGGCGTCAGTGGACAACTTAATTTAGCACAAAAATATATACTCATATAGCTTCTATCCGCACCCGAATCAAATAAAACATAAGCAGATTTATTGTCAATGAGAAACGTACCCGTAACAAGCTCCGGGTCTTCCTGCGCTTCTGCCGAATTAATGTTGAAGACTCTTCCACAGCTTTGCCCATTTGTATTTCCTTGGTTTGGGCATTTACTCTTGATGTGGCCCGGTTTTCCACATCCATAACAAATAAAAGCGGCATTACTTGTCCCGACATTACTCGTTGCATTATTTTTGTTAATCACCGGTCCGTAGATTTCACACTTCGTCGCGCTATGACCACCTCTCTTACACTTAGTACACGTTTTCATGCAGAACCCAGTCGGATGGTATCCTTCACACCTCTGACATGGTTTTTTCCTTTTGTTATTATTGTTGGGATGGTTGCTGTTGTGGTTGTTGTTGTTGGGACGTTTGTTGTAGTTATTGTTAGGATTGCGGTTATTGTTGCGATTGTTGTTGCGGTTATTGGGATAGTTGTTACGACTGTGGTTGTAATTGTGGTTGTTGTTGTTGTTGTACTGGTGACTCTTGTCACCGTTTTCCTCCCACTTCCTCTTGAGTTGTTTCGTGTTGGCTTCTTCAGCCGCCTGCTCTTTAATTCTTCCCTCAATCTGATTTCTGAGTTTATGAGCCATTCAACTTGCCTTTTGTATGGAAGCGGGCTCGTGTGAAATCACATCTTCTTGAATCCTTTCTGGTAACCCTTTTACAAACGCGTCGATCTTCTCTTCTGCATCTTCGAATGCTCCCGGACACAATAGGCACAATTCTGTGAATCATCGTTCATACGTGATAATGTCGAACCCTTGTGTTCGTAACTCTCTAAGCTCTATCTTGAGCTTATTGACCTCATTTCTGGGACGATACTGCTCGTTCATCAAGTGCTTGAATGCTGACCACGGTAACGCGTAGGCAGTATCTTGTCCCACCTGCTCGACATAGGTATTCCACCATGTTAACGCAGTACATGTGAAGGTATGCGTAGCGTACTTTACTTTGTCTTCTTCAGTACATTTACTTATGGAAAATACCAATTCAACCTTCTCGGTCCACCGTTTCAATCCGATTGGACCCTCGGTTCCATCAAATTCCAAAGGTTTGCAGGCAGTGAATTCTTTGTAGGAGCATCATACACGATTTCTTGTGGAATTAGTTCCACTGCTAGATCCAGAATTATTGTTGTTATTTTGCATTGCGGCCTGCACGGCGGCTATGTTCGCAGTAAGGAAAACACAGAAGTCTTCCTCACTCATGTTCAAGTTCTGACGAGTCGTCGGTGCCATTTCCTTTAAAAATAGCCAAAAGAATTGAGTTAATCATATAGAATTTAAGAGTAGTCAATAGTATTTCGTAGCATAATATGAACTTATTTATAAAAGCTTTTTCTTCATATTAGCATTTTATGTATTTAATTCGGGTAGTACCTACCCGTTAAGTTCATACTTAGCAGCTATTATACAATTCAACTATTACGATTCTATATGAAAAACTTATTACAATAATATTTCGTGTTCAAACTTTTATACAATATTTTACAAACATACAATAACACTATTATACATATAGGATGAAATATGGCACATAATAACTTGCTACTCGGCAGCTATAAAGGCAATTCTAGTTAGTACGCAAGCCGTTCAACAAAAGAAATAAAGACACGTAATTCATAAGTCCAGAAACAAGTCATGCATTCTGGTTGTACTAATATTATTTGAAATGTCCCGTTCTTATTGATTAAAAATGTTCCATATTAATTGATTTCGTTGCGAGGTTTTGACCTCTATATGAGACGTTTTTCAAAGACTGCATTCATTTTTAAAACAAACCATAACCTTTATTTTATAAATAAAGGTTTAAAAAGCTTTACGTAGATTATCAAATAATGATAATCTAAAATATCCTGTTTACACATGACCATTACATAATGGTTTACAATACAAATATGTTACTTCGAAATCAGTTTCTTGAATGCAGTTTTTACACAATATCATACAAACATGGACTCCAAATCTTGTCCTTATTTTAGTATGCAACAGTGGAAGCTCTTAGTATTCACCTGAGAATAAACATGCTTTAAACGTCAACAAAAATGTTGGTGAGTTATAGGTTTAACCTATATATATCAAATCGTAACAATAGACCACAAGATTTCATATTTCAATACACATCCCATACATAGAGATAAAAATCATTCATATGGTGAACACCTGGTAACCGACATTAACAAGATGCATATATAAGAATATCCCCATCATTCCGGGACACCCTTCGGATATGATATAAATTTCGAAGTACTAAAGCATCTGGTACTTTGGATGGGGTTTGTTAGGCCCAATAGATCTATCTTTAGGATTCGCGTCAATTAGGGTGTCTGTTCCCTAATTCTTAGATTACCAGACTTAATAAAAAGGGGCATATTCGATTTCGATAATTCAACCATAGAATGTAGTTTCACGTACTTGTGTCTATTTTGTAAATCATTTATAAAACCTGCATGTATTCTCATCCCAAAAATATTAGATTTTAAAAGTGGGACTATAACTCACTTTCACAGATTTTTACTTCGTCGGGAAGTAAGACTTGGCCACTGGTTGATTCACGAACCTATAACAATATATACATATATATCAAAGTATGTTCAAAATATATTTACAACACTTTTAATATATTTTGATGTTTTAAGTTTATTAAGTCAGCTGTCCTCGTTAGTAACCTACAACTAGTTGTCCACAGTTAGATGTACAGAAATAAATCGATAAATATTATCTTGAATCAATCCATGACCCAGTGTATACGTATCTCAGTATTGATCACAACTCAAACTATATATATTTTGGAATCAACCTCAACCCTGTATAGCTAACTCCAACATTCACATATAGAGTGTCTATGGTTGTTCCGAAATATATATAGATGTATCGACATGATAGGTTGAAACATTGTATACGTGTCTATGGTATCTCAAGATTACATAATATACAATACAAGTTGATTAAGTTATGGTTGGAATAGATTTGTTACCAATTTTCACGTAGCTAAAATGAGAAAAATTATCCAATCTTGTTTTACCCACAACTTCTTCATTTTAAATCCGTTTTGAGTGAATCAAATTGCTATGGTTTCATATTGAACTCTATTTTATGAATCTAAACAGAAAAATTATAGGTTTATAGTCAGAAAAATAAGTTACAAGTCATTTTGTAAAGGTAGTCATTTCAGTTGAAAGAACGACGTCTAGATGACCATTTTAGAAAAACATACTTCCACTTTGAGTTTAACCATAATTTTTGGATATAGTTTCATGTTTATAATAAAAATCATTTTCCCAGAATAACAACTTTTAAATCAAAGTTTATCATAGTTTTTAATTAACTAACCCAAAACAGCCCGCGGTGTTACTACGACGGCGTAAATCCGATTTTACGGTGTTTTTCGTGTTTTCAGGTTTTAAATCATTAAGTTAGCATATCATAATGATATAGAACATGTGTTTAGTTGATTTTAAAAGTCAAGTTAGAAGGATTAACTTTTATTTGCGAACAAGTTTAGAATTAACTAAACTATGTTCTAGTGATTACAAGTTTAAACCTTCGAATAAGATAGCTTTATATGTATGAATCGAATGATGTTATGAACATCATTACTACCTCAAGTTCCTTGGATAAATTTACTAGAAATGAGAAAAATAGATCTAGCTTCAAAGGATCCTTGGATGGCTTGAAAGTTCTTGAAGCAGAATCATGACACAAAAACAATTTCAAGTAAGATTTCCACTCGAAATAAGATTGTTATAGTTATAGAAATTGAATTAAAGTTTGAATATGATTATTACCTTGTATTAGAAAGATAACCTACTGTAAGTAACAAAGGTTTCTTGATCTTGGATGATTACTTGGAATGGATTTAGAAAACTTGGAAGTAAACTTGCAATCTTGGAAGTATTCTTGATTTTATGAAACTAGAACTTTTGGAATTTATGAAGAACACTTAGAACTTGAAGATAGAACTTGAGAGAGATCAATTAGATGAAGAAAATTGAAGAATGAAAGTGTTTGTAGGTATTTTTGGTCGTTGGTGTATGGATTAGATATAAAGGATATGTAATTTTGTTTTCATGTAAATAAGTCATGAATGATTACTCATATTTTTGTAATTTTATGAGATATTTCATGCTAGTTGCCAAATGATGGTTCCCACATGTGTTAGGAGACTCACATGGGCTGCTAAGAGCTGATCATTAGAGTGTATATACCAATAGTACATACATCTAAAAGCTGTGTATTGTACGAGTACGAATACGGGTGCATACGAGTAGAATTGTTGATGAAACTGAACGAGGATGTAATTGTAAGAATTTTTGCTAAGTAGAAGTATTTTGATAAGTGTCTTGAAGTCTTTCAAAAGTGTATGAATACATATTAAAACACTACATGTATATACATTTTAACTGAGTCGTTAAGTCATCGTTAGTCGTTACATGTAAATATTGTTTTGAAACCTTTAGGTTAACGATCTTGTTGAATGTTGTTAACCCATTGTTTATTATAACAAATGAGATGTTAAATTGTTATATTATCATGATATTATGATATATAATATATCTTAGTATGATATATATACAGTTAAATGTCGTTACAACGATAATCGTTACATATATGTCTCGTTTCGAAATCATTAAGTTAGTAGTCTTATTTTTACATATGTATTTCATTGTTAATACACTTAATAATATATTTACTTATCATTTAACATAATTAACCAAGTGTATCAATATCTTAATATGATTCATATGTACTTAGTAAGACGTTATTATAACGATAATCGTTATATATATCGTTTTCGAGTTTCTTAAATTAATAGTCTCATTTTTAGGTATATAACTCATTGTTAAAATACCTAATGATATACATACTTATAATAAAATCATGTTAACTATATATATATAACCATATATATGTCATCGTATAGTTTTTACAAGTTTTAACGTTCGCGAATCACCGGTCAACTTGGGTGGTCAATTGTCTATATGAAACCTATTTCAATTAATCAAGTCTTAACAAGTTTGATTGCTTAACATGTTGGAAACACTTAATCATGTAAATAACAACTTCATTTAATATATATATAAACATGGAAAAGTTCGGGTCACTACAGTACCTACCCGTTAAATAAATTTCGTCCCGAAATTTTAAGCAGTTGGAGGTGTTGACGTATCTTCTGGAAATAAATGCGGGTATTTCTTCTTCATCTGATCTTCACGCTCCCAGGTGAACTCGGGTCCTCTACGAGCATTCCATCAAACCTTAACAATCAGTATCTTGTTTTGTTTAAGTCTCTTAACCTCACGATCCATTATTTCGACGGGTTCTTCAATGAATTGAAGTTTTTCATTGATTTGAATTTCGTCCAACGGAATAGTGAGATCTTCTTTAGCAAAACATTTCTTCAAATTTGAGACGTGGAAAGTGTTATGTACAGCCGCGAGTTGTTGAGGTAGCTCTAGTTGGTAAGCTACTGGTCCGACACGATCTATAATCTTGAATGGTCCAATGTACCTTGGATTTAGTTTCCCCCGTTTACCAAATCGAACAACGCCTTTCCAAGGTGAAACCTTAAGCATGACCATTTCTCCAATTTCAAACTCTATATCTTTTCTTTTACTGTCCGCGTAGCTCTTTTGTCGACTCTGGGCGGTTTTCAATCTTTGTTGAATTTGGATGATTTTCTCGGTAGTTTCTTGTATTATCTCCGGACCCGCAATCTGTATATCCCCCACTTCACTCCAACAAATCGGAGACCTGCACTTTCTACCATAAAGTGCTTCAAACGGCGCCATCTCAATGCTTGAATGGTAGCTGTTGTTGTAGGAAAATTTTGCTAACGGTAGATGTCGATCCCAACTGTTTCCGAAATCAATAACACAAGCTCGTAGCATGTCTTCAAGCGTTTGTATCGTCCTTTCGCTCTGCCCATCAGTTTGTGGATGATAGGCAGTACTCATGTCTAGACGAGTTCCCAATGCTTGCTGTAATGTCTGCCAGAATCTTGAAATAAATCTGCCATCCCTATCAGAGATAATAGAGATTGGTATTCCATGTCTGGAGACGACTTCCTTCAAATACAGTCGTGCTAACTTCTCCATCTTGTCATCTTCTCTTATTAGCAAAAAGTGTGCTGACTTGGTGAGACGATCAACTATTACCCAAATAGTATCATAACCACTTGCAGTCCTTGGCAATTTAGTAATGAAATCCATGGTAATGTTTTCCCATTTCCATTCCGGGATTTCAGGTTGTTGTAGTAGACCTGATGGTTTCTGATGTTCAGCTTTGACCTTAGAACACGTCAAACATTCTCCTACATATTTAGCAATATCGGCTTTCATACCTGTCCACCAAAAATGTTTCTTAAGATCCTTGTACATCTTCCCCGTTCCAGGATGTATTGAGTATCTGGTTTTATGAGCTTCTTTAAGTACCATTTCTCTCATATCTCCAGATTTTGGTACCCAAATTCTTTCAGCCCTATACCGGGTTCCGTCTTCCCGAATATTAAGATGCTTCTCCGATCCTTTGGGTATTTCATCCTTTAAATTTCCCTCTTTTAAAACTCCTTGTTGCGCCTCCTTTATTTGAGTAGTAAGGTTAGTGTGAATCATTATATTCATAGATTTTACTCGAATGGGTTCTCTGTCCTTCCTGCTCAAGGCGTCGGCTACCACATTTGCCTTCCCCGGGTGGTAATGAATCTCAAAGTCGTAATCATTCAACAATTCAATCCACCTACGCTGCCTCATATTCAGTTGTTTCTGATTAAATATGTGTTGAAGACTTTTGTGGTCGGTATATATAATACTTTTGACCCCATATAAGTAGTGCCTCCAAGTCTTTAATGCAAAAACAACCGCGCCTAATTCCAAATCATGCGTCGTATAATTTTGCTCGTGAATCTTTAATTGTCTAGACGCATAAGCAATTACCTTCGTCCGTTGCATTAATACACAACCGAGACCTTGCTTTAATGCGTCACAATAAATCACAAAATCATCATTCCCTTCAGGCATTGACAATAGTTAGCTTTTTCTTCAATAATTGAAATGCCTTCTCTTGTTCATCCTTCCATTCAAATTTCTTCCCTTTATGCGTTAATGCAGTCAAGGGTTTTGCTATTTTGGAGAAATCTTGGATGAATCTTCTGTAGTAACTAGCCAATCCTAAAAATTGACGTATATGCTTCGGAGTTTTTGGGGTTTTCCACTTTTCAATGGTTTCGATCTTTGCCGGGTCCACCTGGATACCTTCTTTGTTCACTATGTGACCGAGGAATTAAACTTCTTCCAACCAAAATGCACACTTTGAAAACTTAGCGTACAGTTTTTCTTTCCTCAATAGTTCTAGCACTTTTCTCAAATGTTCTTCGTGCTTTTGATCATTCTTTGAGTAAATAAGTATGTCATCGATGAAAACAATGACAAACTTGTCAAGATATGGCCCACACACTCGGTTCATAAGGTCCATGAACACAGCTGGTGCGTTAGTCAATCCAAACGGCATAACCATAAACTCGTAATGACCATAACGCGTCCTAAAAGCAGTTTTTGGAATATCATCCTCCTTTACTCGCATTTGATGATATCCAGAATGTAAATCGATCTTCGAATAAACCGACGAGCCTTGTAGTTGATCAAATAAGTCGTCAATTCTCGGCAGTGGATAACGGTTTTTGATGGTAAGTTTGTTCAACTCTCTGTAGTCAATACACAACCTAAATGTACCATCCTTCTTCTTGACAAACAAAACAGGAGCTCCCCATGGTGATGTGCTTGGTCGAATGAAACCACGTTCTAATAGTTCTTGCAGTTGGCTTTGCAGTTCTTTTATCTCGCTGGGTGCGAGTCTATAAGGAGCACGAGCTATTGGTGCAGCTCCTGGTACAAGATCTATTTGAAATTCAAAAGATCGATGTGGAGGTAGTCCCTGTAATTCTTGCGGAAATACACCGGGAAATTCTTTTGCGACGGGAACATCATTGATGCTCTTTTCTTCAGTTTGTACTTTCTCGACGTGTGCTAGAACAGCATAGCAACCTTTTCTTATTAGTTTTTGTGCCTTCAAATTACTAATAAGATGTAGCTTCATGTTGCCCTTTTCTCCGTACACCATTAAGGGTTCTCCTTGTTCTCGTACAATGCGAATTGCATTTTTATAACATACGATCTCTGCTTTCACCTTCTTTAACCAGTCCATGCCAACTATTACATCAAAACTCCTTAACTCTACTGGTATCAAATCAATCTTAAATATTTCGCTACCCAGTTTAATTTCTCGATTCCGGCATATATTATCTGCTGAAATTAATTTACCGTTTGCTAATTCGAGTAAAAATTTACTATCCAACGGCGTCAATGGACAACTTAATTTAGCACAAAAATCTCTACTCATATAGCTTCTATCCGCACCCAAATCAAATAAAACGTAAGCAGATTTTTTGTCAATAAGACACGTACCCGTAATAAGCTCCGGGTCTTCCTGTGCCTCTGCAGCATTAATATTGAAAATTCTTCTGCGGCCTTGTCCATTCGTGTTCTCCTGGTTCGGGCAATTTCTAATAATGTGGCCTGGTTTTCCACATTTATAACAAACTACATTGGCATAACTTGCTCCGACACTACTTGCTCCGCCATTACTCGTTCCGACACCATTTGTTCCTTTCGTTCTGTTAACCCCTGGTCCGTAGACCTCACACTTCGCCGCGCTATGACCATTTATTTTACACTTGTTGCAAAATTTGGTGCAGAACCCCGAGTGATACTTTTCACACCTTTGGCATAGCTGCTTCTGATTGTTGTTGTTGTTACGGTTGTTATTGTTGTTGGGATGATTGTTGTAGTTGTTGTTGTTGTTGTTGTTGGGCCGTTTGTTGTAGTTGCGATTGATGTTGCGATTGTTGGGATAATTGTTGCGATTATTATTGTAATTGCTGTTGTTGTTGTATTGGTGATTCTTATCACCGTTTTCCTCCCACTTTCTTTTGACTTGCTTCACATTGGCCTCTTCAGCCGTCTGTTCTTTAATTCTTTCCTCAATCTGGTTCACTAGGCGGGCTCGTGTGAACTTATATCTTCTTGGATTCTTTTCGGTAATCCTTTCACAAACGCGTCGATCTTCTCTTCCTCATCTTCGAACGCTCCCGGACACAATAGGCACAATTCTGTGAATCGTCGTCCGTATGTGGTAATATCAAATCCTTGGGTTCGTAACCCTCTAAGTTCTGTCTTGAGCTTATTGACCTCGGTTCTGGGACGGTACTTCTCGTTCATCAAGTGCTTGAATGCTGACCACGGTAGTGCGTACGCATCATCTTGTCCCACTTGCTCTAGATAGGTATTCCACCATATTAACGCAGAACCTGTGAAGGTATGCGTAGCGTACTTCACTTTTTCCTCTTCAGTACACTTACTTATGGCAAACACCGATTCGACCTTCTCGGTCCACCGTTTCAATCCGATCGGTCCTTCGGTTCCATCAAATTCCAAAGGTTTGCAGGCAGGGAATTCTTTGTAGGTGCATCCTACACGATTTCCTGTACTGCTAGATCCAAGGTTATTGTTGATATGTAGCGCAGCCTGTACTGCGGCTATGTTTGAAGCTAGAAAAGTACGGAATTCCTCTTCATTCATATTCACGGTGTGTCGAGTAGTCGGTGCCATTTCCTTCAAAATAGTGAAATGGAACAAGTTAATCATACAGAATATTAAGAGTAGTTAATAGTATTTCGTAGCATAATATGAACTCATTTATAAAAGCTTTTTCTTCATATTAGCGTTTTATAAGTTTAAATTCGGGTAGTACCTACCCGTTAAGTTCATACTTAGTAGCTAATATACAATTCAACTACTACAATTCTATATGAAAAACTGATTATAATAATATTTCGCGTTCAAACTTTTATACAATATTTTACAAACTTACAATACCGCTTATTTTACATAAAGCATGAAATATAGCACACAATAACTTTGATACAAGATAGTTGTGAAGATAATTCTAGCTAGTACACAAGTCGTTCAGCAAAGCCAATAAAGACACATAATTCATACATCCAGAAACAAGTCATGCATTATGGTTTTACTAGGACTACTGCCCATCCTTGATCTTGTAGAACATAACCGTTATGGCCGTTGATAAGACAGCGTGTTGTAACGTCGTCAAAGGGACGAGGGTTACGTAATGACCAACAGTCTCGTAATAACCTAAAAACCTCATTTCTTACCCCAATTGCCGACTTCGTCACTTGTGGGAACGTTTTGTTTAATAGTTGTAGCCCGATGTTCTTTTTCTCACTTTGGTGAGAAGCGAACATTACTAACCCGTAAGCATAGCATGCTTCTTTATGTTGCATGTTAGCCGCTTTTTCTAAATCATGAAGTCCTATATTCGGATACATTGAGTCAAAATAATTTCTTAACCCGTTGCGTAAAATAGCATTTGGGTTCCCCGCAATATATGCGTCAAAGTAAACACATCGTAACTTATGGGTTTCCCAATGTGATATCCCCCATCTTTCAAAGGAAAGTCTCTTATAAACCAAGACATTCTTGGAACGTTCTTCAAATGTCTTACAAACTGATCTCGCCTTAAATAGTTGTGCCGAGGAATTCTGACTGACTCTAGACAAGATTTCATCAATCATGTCTCCGGGTAGGTCTCTTAAAATATTGGGTTGTCTATCCATTTTGTGTTTTTAAACTGTAAAATAGACAAGAGTTAGATTCATAAAAAAAATACTTATTAATACAAGCAATTTTTACATATATCATAAAGCATAAGCACACTATATTACATATATTACACCACACGAATACAACTATCTTATTCCGACTCGCTTGTTTCTTCTTCTTAGGTTTTGGTTCGTTTTGCCAAGTTTCTAGGGATATATGATGTTCCCCTAATATGAGCTGTCGTTTTCCACAACGGTTTAGAAAAACCTGGTGGTTTAGAGGTTCCCGGGTCATTGTTACAACTTAAGGGCTTCGGGGGTTGACGATACATATAAAGTTCATCGGGGTTGGAATTAGATTTCTCTATTTTTATGCCCTTTCCCTTATTATTTTCTTTTGCCTTTTTAAATTCAGTTGGGGTAATTTCTATAACATCATCGGAATTCTCATCGGAATCCGATTCATCGGAGAATTGGTAATCCTCCCAATATTTTGCTTCCTTGGCGGAAACACCATTGACCATAATTAACCTTGGTCGGTTGGTTGAGGATTTTCTTTTACTTAACCGTTTTATTATTTCCCCCACCGGTTCTATTTCCTCCTCCGGTTCCTCCTCTTCCAGTTCTGATTCTTCTTCCGGTTCTGATTCTTCTTCCGATTCTTCTTCGGGAACTTGTGAATCAGTCCAATATATATTCGACTCTTCGTTATTATTAGGTGAGTCAATGGGATTTGTGCTAGAGGTAGACATCTATCACATAATATCAAACATGTTAAGAGATTAATATATCACATAATATATACATGTTAATAATATATAGTTTCTAACAAAAATGTTAAGCAATCATTTTTAAAGAAAACACGGTCGAAGTCCAGACTCACTAATGCATCCTAACAAACTCGATAAGACAAACTAATATAAATTTTCTGGTTCTCTAAGACCAACGCTCGGATACCAACTGAAATGTCCCGTTCTTATTGATTAAAAACGTTCCATATTAATTGATTTCGTTGCGAGGTTTTGACCTCTATATGAGACGTTTTTCAAAGACTGCATTCATTTTTAAAACAAACCATAACCTTTATTTCATAAATAAAGGTTTAAAAAGCTTTACGTAGATTATCAAATAATGATAATCTAAAATATCCTGTTTACACACGACCATTACATAATGGTTTACAATACAAATATGTTACATCGAAATCAGTTTCTTGAATGCAGTTTTTACACAATATCATACAAACATGGACTCCAAATCTTGTCCTTATTTTAGTATGCAACAGCGGACGCTCTTAGTATTCACCTGAGAATAAACATGCTTTAAACGTCAACAAAAATGTTGGTGAGTTATAGGTTTAACCTATATATATCAAATCGTAACAATAGACCACAAGATTTCATATTTCAATACACATCCCATACATAGAGATAAAAATCATTCATATGGTGAACACCTGGTAACCGAAATTAACAAGATGCATATATAAGAATATCCCCATCATTCCGGGACACCCTTCGGATATGATATAAATTTCGAAGTACTAAAGCATCTGGTACTTTGGATGGGGTTTGTTAGGCCCAATAGATCTATCTTTAGGATTCGCGTCAATTAGGGTGTCTGTTCCCTAATTCTTAGATTACCAGACTTAATAAAAAGGGGCATATTCGATTTCGATAATTCAACCATAGAATGTAGTTTCACGTACTTGTGTCTATTTTGTAAATCATTTATAAAACCTGCATGTATTCTCATCCCAAAAATATTAGATTTTAAAAGTGGGACTATAACTCACTTTCACAGATTTTTACTTCATCAGAAAGTAAGACTTGGCCACTGGTTGATTCACGAACCTATAACAATATATACATATATATCAAAGTATGTTCAAAATATATTTACAACACTTTTAATATATTTTGATGTTTTAAGTTTATTAAGTCAGCTGTCCTCGTTAGTAACCTACAACTAGTTGTCCACAGTTAGATGTACATAAATAAATCGATATATATTATCTTGAATCAATCCACGACCCAGTGTATACGTATCACAGTATTGATCACAACTCAAACTATATATATTTTGGAATCAACCTCAACCCTGTATAGCTAACTCCAACATTCACATATAGAGTGTCTATGGTTGTTCTGAAATATATATAGATGTGTCGACATGATAGGTCGAAATATTGTATACGTGTCTATGGTATCTCAAGATTACATAATATACAATACAAGTTGATTAAGTTATGGTTGGAATAGATTTGTTACCAATTTTCACGTAGCTAAAATGAGAAAAATTATCCAATCTTGTTTTACCCATAACTTCTTCATTTTAAATCCGTTTTGAGTGAATCAAATTGCTATGGTCTTATATTGAACTCTATTTTATGAATCTAAACAGAAAAAGTATAGGTTTATAGTCGAAAAAAGAAGTTACAAGTCATTTTTGTAAAGGTAGTCATTTCAGTCGAAAGAACGACGTCTAGATGACCATTTTAGAAAAACATCACTTTGAGTTTAACCATAATTTTTGGATATAGTTTCATGTTCATAATAAAAATGATTTTCTCAGAATAACAACTTTTAAATCAAAGTTTATCATAGTTTTTAATTAACTAACCCAAAACAGCCCGCGGTGTTACTACGACGGCGTAAATCCGATTTTACGGTGTTTTTCGTGTTTCCTGGTTTTAAATCATTAAGTTAGCATATCATATAGATATAGAACATGTGTTTAGTTGATTTTAAAAGTCAAGTTAGAAGGATTAACTTTTATTTGCGAACAAGTTTAGAATTAACTAAACTATGTTCTAGTGATTACAAGTTTAAACCTTCGAATAAGATAGCTTTATATGTATGAATCGAATGATGTTATGAACATCATTACTACCTCAAGTTCCTTGGATAAACCTACTGGAAATGAGAAAAATAGATCTAGCTTCAAAGGATCCTTGGATGGCTTGAAAGTTCTTGAAGCAGAATCATGACACGAAAACAATTTCAAGTAAGATTTCCACTCGAAATAAGATTGTTATAGTTATAGAAATTGAATTAAAGTTTGAATATGATTATTACCTTGTATTAGAAAGATAACCTACTGTAAGTAACAAAGGTTTCTTGATCTTGGATGATTACTTGGAATGGATTTAGAAAACTTGGAAGTAAACTTGCAATCTTGGAAGTATTCTTGATTTTATGAAACTAGAACTTTTGGAATTTATGAAGAACACTTAGAACTTGAAGATAGAACTTGAGAGAGATCAATTAAATGAAGAAAATTGAAGAATGAAAGTGTTTGTAGGTGTTTTTGGTCGTTGGTGTATGGATTAGATATAAAGGATATGTAATTTTGTTTTCATGTAAATAAGTCATGAATGATTACTCATATTTTTGTAATTTTATGAGATATTTCATACTAGTTGCCAAATGATGGTTCCCACATGTGTTAGGTGACTCACATGGGCTGCTAAGAGCTGATCATTGGAGTGTATATACCAATAGTACATACATCTAAAAGCTGTGTATTGTACGAGTACGAATACAGGTGCATACGAGTAGAATTGTTGATGAAACTGAGCGAGGATGTAATTGTAAGCATTTTTGTTAAGTAGAAGTATTTTGATAAGTGTGATAATGCTAAAAACGAACATATATTTCATAGCATTATTCCTCAAGAAAGACAAGCTTTTAGTTGCAATTGTTCTATTTACAAGTGATATTCGTTTAAATAATAAAAGGTGAAGACAAAAGACAGATTCGACGAATTGAAGACGCAAACGACCAAAAAGCTCAAAAGTACAAAAGACAATCAAAGAGGTTCCAATTATCGATAAGAAACGTCTCGAAATTATAAGAGTACAAGATTCAAAACGCAAAGTACAAAATATAAAATTGTACGCAAGGACGTTCGAAAATCCGGAACCGGGACCAGAGTCAACTCTCAACGCTCGACGCAATGGACTAAAAATTACAAGTCAACTATGCACATAAATATAATATAATATTTAAATAATTCTTATAATTATTTATATATTATAATAAATAATAAAAACCGTCGGCAAGAAAGACTCCAAAGGGACTGAGCTGTAATTTCATTCTCCGCGACTCGCGGAGTTTGAAGGCAAAAATGCCGCGAGTCGCGGAGCCCCAAAAGTCGACTTTTCCTATAAAAGCAACCGAATTCTGATCGCAAATCATCATCTTTTTCTTCTTCTCTCATATATACGTAAAATATATATATATAATTTATATTTTAATTTTAATTTTAATTATAATTCTAATAATAAGGATATGTTAGCGAATGTTGTAAGGGTGTAAGTCGAAATTCTGTCCGTGTAACGCTACGCTATTTTTAATCATTGTAAGTTATGTTCAACCTTTTTACATTAATGTTTCGTAGCTAAGTTATTATTATGCTTATTTAAAACGAAGTAATCATGATGTTGGGCTAATTACTAAAATTGGGTAATTGGGCTTTGTACCATAATTGGGGTTTGGACAAAAGAACGACAATTGTGGAAATTAGACTATGAGCTATTAATGGGCTTTATATTTGTTTAACTAAATGATAGTTTGTTAATGTTAATATAAAGATTTACAATTGGGCGTCCCTATAAATTACCATATACACTCAATCGGACACGATGGGCGGGGTATTTATATGTACGAATAATCTTTCATTTAACCGGACACGGGAATGGATTAATAGCCACTAGAATAATTAAAACAGGGGTGAAATTATGTACAAAGGACACTTGGTATAATTGATAACAAAATATTAAAACCTTGGGTTACACTCAGTTGACATCCTGGTGTAATTATTAAACAAAGTATTAAAATCTTGTTACAGTTTAAGTCCCTAATTAGTTGGAATATTTAACTTCGGGTATAAGGATAATTTGACGAGGACACTCGCACTTTATATTTATGACTGATGGACTGTTATGGACAAAAACCAGACGGACATATTAAATAATCCAGGACAAAGGACAATTAACCCATGGGCATAAAACTAAAATCAACACGTCAAACATCATGATTATGGAAGTTTAAATAAGCATAATTCTTTTATTTCATATTTAATTTCCTTTATTTTATATTTAATTGCACTTCTAATTATCGCATTTTTATTGTTATTGTATTTAATCGCACTTTTAATTATCGTACTTTTTAATTATCGCAAGTTTATTTTATCGCACTTTTATTATTCGCAATTTCATTTATCGTTATTTACTTCATGCTTTAATTTAAGTCTTGTATTTATTTTTAATATTTTACATTTGGTTTTAACTGCGACTAAAGTTTTAAAATCGACAAACCGGTCATTAAAAGGTAAAAACCCCCCTTTATAATAATAATATTACTTATATATATATTTGTATTTTTATAAAAGTAAACTAATATAGCGTTGAGCTTTGTTTAAAAAAGATTCCCTGTGGAACGAACCGGACTTACTAAAAACTACACTACTGTACGATTAGGTACACTGCCTATAAGTGTTGTAGCAAGGTTTAAGTATATCCATTCTATAAATAAATAAATATCTTGTGTAAAATTGTATCGTATTTAATAGTGTTTCGTTGTAAAATTTAATAGTATTATATACCACTCCGCTACCACATCAAAGTGTCTTGAAGTCTTTCAAAAGTGTATGAATACATATTAAAACACTACATGTATATACATTTTAACTGAGTCGTTAAGTCATCGTTAGTCGTTACATGTAAATATTGTTTTGAAACCTTTAGGTTAACGATCTTGTTGAATGTTGTTAACCCATTATTTATTATAACAAATGAGATGTTAAATTGTTATATTATCATGATATTATGATATATAATATATCTTAGTATGATATATATACAGTTAAATGTCGTTACAACGATAATCGTTACATATATGTCTCGTTTCGAAATCATTAAGTTAGTAGTCTTATTTTTACATATGTATTTCATTGTTAATACACTTAATAATATATTTACTTATCATTTAACATAATTAACCAAGTGTATCAATATCTTAATATGATTCATATGTACCTAGTAAGACGTTGTTATAACGATAATCGTTATATATATCGTTTTCGAGTTTCTTAAATTAATAGTCTCATTTTTATGTATATAACTCATTGTTAAAATACCTAATGAGATACATACTTATAATAAAATCATGTTAACTATATATATAACCATATATATGTCATCGTATAGTTTTTACAAGTTTTAACGTTCGTGAATCACCGGTCAACTTGGGTGGTCAATTGTCTATATGAAACCTATTTCAATTAATCAAGTCTTAACAAGTTTGATTGCTTAACATGTTGGAAACACTTAATCATGTAAATAACAATTTTATTTAATATATATATATATAAACATGGAAAAGTTCGGGTTACTACATTATTTCCCATCCTTGGTTATGTAGCAGATAACCATTATGACCGTTAGCTAGGCAGCATGTTGTAACATCGTCAAAAGGACGAGGGTTTCGTAATGCCCAACAGCCTCGTAACAATCTAAAAACCTTGTTTCTCACCTCAACTACCGAGTCCGTCACTTGTGGGAATGTTTTATTTAAAAGTTGCAACCCAACGTTCTTTTTCTCAATTTGATGAGAAGCGAACATTATTAACCCGTAAGTATAACATGCTTTTTTATGTTGCATGTTAGAAGCTCTTTCTAAAGAACGGAGTCCTATGTTGGAATATGTTGAGTCAAAATAGGTTCGTAACCCTAGCGTAAAATTGCATCTGGGTTTCCCGCACTAAATGCCTTAAAGAAAACTTGGCGTAACTTAAAGTCTCCCCAATGTGATATACCCCATCTTTCAAAGGAAAGCCTTTTATATACTAAGGCATGCCTGGAATGTCTTTCAAACATTTGACAAACTAATTTTGCCGTAACTAATTGTGCTGATGAATTCTGCCGACTCTAGACAAGATTTCATCAATCATATCTCCTGGTAGGTCTTCTAAAATTTTTGGTTGTCTCTCCTTAACGTCCATTTTTGTTTTTATACTGTAAAATAAACAAGGATTAGATTCGTAAAAGGTTATTAACAAACAATACAAGCAATTTTTACATATAAAAATACAAACACACTACAATACATATATTACACAGCATGATTACAACTCTTTATTCCGACTCACTCGTTCTTCTTCTTCGGACTTAGTTCGTTTGGCTAATTTCCTAGGGATACTTGGTGATCCTCTAATACGAGCCATCATTTTCACAAATGGTTTAAAAAACCTGGTGGCCTAGATGTTCCCGGATTATTGTTAAAATCTAAGAAATATGGGCGTTTACGATATATATATATAAAGTTCATCGGGGTTGTAATCAGGTTTCTCTATTTTGATACCTTTTCCCTTATTGTTTTCTTTTGCTTTTTCAAATTGGGTCGAGGTAATTTCTATAACATCATCGGAATCCTCGTCAGGATCCGATTCATCAGAAAATTGGTAATTTTCCCAATATTTAGCTTCCTTGGCGGAAACACCATTGACCATTTTTAACTTTGGTCCATTGGTTGAGGATTTTCTTTTATTTAATCTTTTTACTGTAGGTATTAATATTTCATCCTCCGAAACCTCTTCTTCTCCCGGTTCCTCTTCTTCCGGTTCCTCCTCTTCCGGTTCTTCCTCTTCCGGTTCTTCCTCTTCCGGTTCTTCCTCTTCCGGTTCTTCCTCGAGAATTTATGAATCTTCCCAAAATATATTCGACTCTTCATTATTATTAGGCGAGTCGATGGAATTTGTACTAGAAGTAGACATCTATCACACAATATCAAACACGTTAAGAGATTAATATATCACATAATATTTACATGTTAATAATATATTGTTTCAAACAAAAAGTGTTAAGCAATCGTTTTAGAAGAAAACACGGTCGAAGTCCAGACTCACTAATGCATCCTAACAAACTCGGTAAGATACAATAATGCAATTTTCTGGTTCTCTAAGACCAACGCTCGGATACCAACTGAAATGTCCCGTTCATATTGATTATAAACGTTCCATATTAATTAATTTCGTTGCGAGGTTTTGACCTCTATATGAGACATTTTTCAAAGACTGCATTCATTTTTAAAACAATCCATAACCTTTATTTTATCGACAAGGTTAAAAAGACACCACCTAGATTATCCAGAAATGATAATCTAAAAATATCACACTTACACACTACCAATACATATTGGTTTACAATATTAATATGTTACAATAAAGTAAATCTCGAATGCAGTTTTAAACAATATTATACAAGCATGCTGACACCAAATCTTGTCCATATTTTAGCATGCAACAGCGGAAGTTCTTAATAATCACCTGAGAATAAACATGCTTTAAACGTCAACAAAAATGTTGGTGAGTTATAGGTTTAACCTATATATTTATCAAATCGTAATAATAGACCACAAGATTTCATTTTTCAATAACATACAATCTGTATAAAAATCATTCATATGTTGAACACCTGGTAACCGACATTAAGAAAATGCATATAGAATATCTCCAAAACATAAATCCATCTATATTAATAACTCGAAGTACAAAAGCATACCATTTTCTAGTATGGGGGGAGTTAGGGCCCGTAGATCTACCTTTAGGATTCGCGTCAATTAGGATGTCTGTTCCCTAATTTTTAGGTTACCAAGCTAAAAGGGTGATTTTTGGTATTCATAATCCAACATAGAATGTAATTTCAAGTACTTGTGTCTATTTTGTAAAACATTTACAAAACTGCATGTATTCTCATCCCAAAAATATTAGATTTAAAAGTGGGACTATAACTCACTTTCACAGATTTTTACTTCGTCGGGAAGTAAGACTTGGCCACGGGTTGATTCACGAACCTATAACAAATATGTACATATATATCAAAGTATGTAAAAATATAATTACAACATTTTTTATTACGTTTTAAAGATTTGAGTTTGTTAAGTCAGCAGTCCTCGTTAGTAACCTGCAACTAGTTGTCCACAGTTAGATGTACAGAAATAAAGCAATATATATTATCTCGAATCAATCCAAGACCTCGTGTATAAAATTCTCAGGCTAGATCACAACTCAAAGTATATATAATATTTTGGAATCAACCTCAACCCTGTATAGCTAACTCCAACATTACTGCATATAGAGTGTCTATGGTTGTTCCGAAATATATATATATATATATATATGGGTCGATATGATATGTCAAAACATCGTATTCGTGTCTATGGTATCCCAAGATTACATAATATATGTTAGAATACATGTATAATACAATATAAGTTAGTTAAGTTATGATTTGTATAAATTTGTTACAAATTTCACGTAGCTACAACAAGCAAAATTATCCAATCTTGTTTTACCCATAACTTCTTCGTTTTAAATCCGTTTGAGTGATTCAAGTTGCTATGATTTTATATTGAACTTAAGTTTATGAATCTAAATAGAAAAAGTATAAGTTTATAGTCGGAAATACAGGTTACAAGTCATTTTTGTAAAGGTAGTCATTTCAGTCGAAAGAACGACGTCTAGATGACCATTTTGGAAAATATACTTCCACTTTGAGTTTAACCAAGATTTTTGGATATAGTTTCATGTTCATAAGAAAAATCATTTTCCCAGAAGAACAACTTTTAAATCAAAGTTTATCATAGTTTTAAATTAACTAACCCAAAACAGCCCGCGGTGTTACTACGACGGCGTATATCCGGTTTTACGGTGTTTTTCATGTTTTTCATGTTTTAAATCATTAAGTTAGCATATCATATAGATATAGAACATGTGTTTAGTTGATTTTAAAAGTCAAGTTAGAAGGATTAACTTTTGTTTGCGAACAAGTTTAGAATTAACTAAACTATGTTCTAGTGATTACAAGTTTAAACCTTCGAATAAGGTAGTTTTATATATATGAATCGAATGATGTTATGAACATCATTACTACCTCAGGTTTTGTGGATAAACCTACTGGAAATGAAAAAAATAGATCTAGCTTCAAAGGATCCTTGGATGGCTTGAAAGTTCTTGAAGTAGAATCATGACACGAAAACAAATTCAAGTAAGATTTCCACTCGAAATAAGATTGTTAAAGTTATAGAAATTGAATCAAAGTTTGAATATGAGTATTACCTTATATTAGAAAGATATCTTACTGTAAATAAGAAAGATTTCTTGAGGTTGGATGATCACTCAAAGTGGATTTACAAGATTGGAAGTAAGCTAGCAAACTTAGAAGTGGTGTTGGTGTGTTCTTGAGTAGTTATTTTATAACTTGGTTTATGTATGGATTTATGAACTAGATTGAGCTAGATTTTGATGAAGATGATGAAGATGATTGAGCTAGATTTTGATGAAGATGATGAAGAACACTTAGAACAATGGAAGAACACTTGAGATAGAGTAGTTTGATGCATGTAAGTTGCAAAATGAAAGTGTTTGTGGACACCTTCATTCACTTGAATATGGATGAATCATATAGGCTCCATTAGTTTGTTATTTTGTGAGATATTTCATACTAGATGTTAAATGATGGTTCCCAAATGGTTAGGTGACTCACATGGGCTGCTAAGAGCTGATCATTGGAGTGTATATACTAATAGTAAATACATTTAGAAGCTATGTATTGTACGAGTACAAATACGAGTGCATACGAGTAGAATTGTTGATGAAAATGAATGAGGATGTAATTGTAAGCATTTTTGTTAAGTAGAAATACTTTGATAAGTGTCTTGAAGTCTTTCAAAAGTGTATGGATACATATTAAAACACTACATGTATATACATTTTAACTGAGTCGTTAAGTCATCGTTAGTCGTTACATGTAAGTGTTGTTTTGAAACCTTTTGGGTTAACGATCTTGTTAAATGTTGTTAACCCATTGTTTATTATATCTAAAGAGATGTTAAATTATTACATTATCATGATATTATGATATATTAATATATCTTAGTATGATATATATACAGTTAAATGTTGTTACAACGATAATCGTTACATATATGTCTCGTTTCGAAGTCATTAAGTTAGTAGTCTTGTTTTTACATATGTAGTTCATTGTTAATACACTTAATGACATGTTTACTTATCATTTATCATGATTAAACATAGTATATCAATATCTTAATATAATTCATATGTATTTAGTAAGACGTTGTTATAACGATAATCGTTATATATATCGTTTTCGAGTTTCTTAATTCAATAATATCATTTTTATGTATATTGTTGGGCTTTAACAAGTTCATAAAACATAATGTCATTTGAGAAACAACAAAGCGGAAGCATGAAAACCCGATTTAAAATCATGTAATTACCATTTTAGAACTTGTATATCTTTAAACAATTTAAAGTTAAATCCCAAGAAGGATCAAGCTATGAAATATACTTACAAACTAAGAGTGGGTTTAGAGTTTATACCTCCTCAAGCTAGTTGAGGTTTAATTCAAAAGATGATGATGAAGATGATGAAGAATGGAGCTTCAAAATGATGAAACCTCAAGGAGAAATACCCCAAGCTTTTGCACCAACACCTAGCCTTTGGTTAGGATTTAATTACACTTGAATTTAGCTTCAAAATCAAACTTAAGAACCCTCTTATCCCTTCCAAAAGGCCACGACAATACAGCTGCAGAATGGAGGATTTTGTGCAGTTTTTTTGAAGTATTTTGATGTGTTTTTATGTGTACTTGCATGTGTTTTTAGTCTCCAACATCCCTTGGTACTTATGCCCCATGAGTCTTGAAGAAACCATACACATGCCTAGTCAAAGTGCATGCTCCAATGCCACTTACATGTTAGTTTTTAAAATAAGTTTTATAAAATATAAATTTTATAAAACTATTTTATAAAACTTCCATTTTTATTTATATATACATTTTATTATATAAAACCAATTTATATAAAATGTAACATAAATTAATTTATTATTTAACCTATAAATAATTAAATCCATATTATATAAATTATTCCATAATTTATATATATATGTGTACACATCAAGTAATATTTCAGAAAACTATTTTTCTTAAAGTTCAAGTGTCGCGTATTTAATCAATGATCCAATCGTTAAGATTAAATATGTATAAGGTGTCGGTAAGCTTGTTATTGGGTATGACCAGACTTGGATCATAACACATTAGCCACATTAATTTAATATGTCTCTCGGGCATACGAAATACCATCAATCTCCCACTTGCCCGAGAAACATAAGAAATTAATGCAAATGATGGATACCACCTAACGACCATCCATCACCCCCAATATGTTATGACTTAGTGCCATTCAATAACATCATCCCTTTCGAGTTCCCTCTCGAATGTGAATAGGTGAATCTTTTCATTTTATCCTTTTATCCTAGATGTCACGTTTAATCCAAGAGACACAGAGTGATCATTCTCTTCTAGATTTAACTTTATCAGGCCTTAGACATCTGACTCTCAACGAATAAGAGGGACAAATTCCATCTTGACTACATACGTCCTAAATATATACCTTGCATTATACCTGAGCTCTTCCTTATGAACTACCATATTTCAGAATAGCGAAGGAAAGAATCAAGACACAATACTTGGTAAATATCTGAACCCAATATGTATCTCAGGTAAGAGGATACAATGATATTCGCCTTTACTCAAGATTACATGTGATCAACCACAAAGGCTCCATTTAGTAAATCTTGAGGGCGGGTCTTCCAATATTTGTATCCCACAAATATCTATGAACCTTGGTTGCAACTTTGCCCCACATTCATACCGTGAATGTATACCAATCCAAGTTCATAATAGTCTAAACCTCACACTTGCTCCCACAAATGTGATCGACCACAGAATTTAGAATAATTACTTATTCATGGATAAAATATGCAAAATAGGAACTTGACTCAAGATTAATAAATTAACACCATAATTATATTAATGAGTTTGAACCACTTCGTTCCATTACAATACATAAAACAGATCACAACCAATCACTAGAATATTGAAGCCCTAATGCACTAACATGCCCTTGATGTTTTGCACCATGTAAGAGCTTCGTGAGTGGATCCGCTATATTAAGATGTGTGTGAACTTTATGAATACATATCTTTCCCTTTTCAACTTCATCCCTTATGTAGTTGAATCTCCGCTCAATATGACGGGTCTTTTGTTGAGCACGAGGTTCCTTGATTTGAGCAATTGCACCCTCGTTGTCACAAAAGATCTCAAGAGGGTCCTGAATGGAAGGGACTACTCCTAAGTCATCGATGAATTTCTTCATCCATGTAGCTTCCTGAGCTGCCAATGAGGCGGCAATGTACTCTGACTCTGTAGTAGATAAGGCAACAACATCCTCCATTTAATGTGAAGACATAACCGAATTGTGATTGAGAATCATCTCGATCAGTTTGGAAACTCGCGTCCACGTAACCTTTTACAGCGAGTTCCTCCTCACCAGACCCATATATTAGAAACATATCCTTAGTCCTCCTAAGGTATTTCAATATACTTTTGACGGCAATCCAACGACTGTTTCCTGGGTTATTCTGGTATCTACTTGTCAAGCTAAGAGCGCATGACACATCCGGTCTAGTGCATATCATTGCATACATGATTGACCCAATAGAAGATGCGTACGGGACTTTCTTCATTCTCTCTTGTTCATCTTTCATGGTAGGGCACTGAGATGAACTGAAAAGCGTTCCTCTTTGAATAGGTACCAAACCTTTCTTAGAGTTCTCCATCTTGAACCTTTTCAAGATCTTTTCAATGTATGCACTTTGATTCAAACCTATCAGTTTCTTGGATCTATCCCTGTAGATCCCAATCCCCAAAATGTATTGTGCTTCTCCAAGATCCTTAATGGAGAAGCATTTACTTAGCCAAGTTTTAACACCTTGCATTGCCAGAATATCGTTCCCAAATAACAATATATCATCCCCATATAGTACAAGGAACATGATAGTACTCCCACTAGCTTTCTTGTATACACAAGCTTCATCACCATTTTTAATGAAGCCAAATTTCTTAGTCTCCTCATTAAAATGATGATTCCACATTCTAGATGCTTGTTTCAATCCATAGATTGACTTCTTTAACTTGCATACCTTTTTAGGATATTTCGGATCAATAAAACCTTCAGGCTGAACCATATAGACATCTTCCTCAAGATGTCCATTTAGAAAAGCGGTCTTGACATCCATTTGCCATATTTCATAATCATAATGAGCAGCAATGGCAAATAATATCCTAATAGGCTTTAGCATTGCCACAGGCGAAAAAATTTCATCATAGTCAACCCCTTGAGTTTGAGTGAAACCTTTTGCTACAAGTCTAGCTTTATATGTATCCAAGTTTCCATGTATATCGGTTTTCATTTTGAAAAGCCATTTACAATCAACTAGCCTAGAGCCAGCAGGTTGTGCAACAAGTTCTCAAACTTGGTTGTCATACATGGATTACATCTCAGCGTTCATGGCTTCCTGCCATTTATCTTTATCAATCCTTGATAAAGCATCTTGGTAGTTTGTTGGTTCATCCAAATCAACCACATAGCAACCATCCATGAGAAACCCATATCTCTCAGGAAGATTACTAATCCTACCTGATCTACGAACGTCATGTATACTTTGATCATCCATTTGATCATTCTCAACATTTTCATGTTGAGTGCTAGTGTCAACCAATTGTGTATCATCTACTTGATCTTGAACCTCTTCAAGATCTATCTTCCTTTCACTATTACCTTCCATTAGGAACTTAGTTTCAAGGAATTCAGCCTTCCGAGCAACAAATACATTCTGCTCAGAAGGATCATAGGAATAATATCCCATATCATCCTTGGGATATCCTATGAAGATACACTTCGTGGATCGAGCATTCAACTTATTAGGGACGTAACGCTTAGGATAAGCTTCACATCCACATACCTTTAAGTATGATAGAGATGGAGTTTTTCCAAACCACATCTCATGAGGAGTTCGTTCCACTTTCTTGGTTGGGGCCATATTTAGAATACGAGCCACGGAGCATAGACAATAACCCCAAAATGATAGAGGCAACGAGCTTCTAGCCATCATAGATCGAACCATATCTATTAGGGTTCGGTTCCTTCTTTCGGAAACTCCATTAAGTTGGGGTGTTCCAGGAGGAGTGAGTTGCGAGATAATCCCACAACCTTTAAGATGATCTTGGAAAGCATCGCTTAGGTATTCACCTCCTCTATCGGTAAGAAGTACCTTGATTGTCTTATTGAGTTGATTTTGTACTTCATTTTGATATTCTTTGAATGCTTCAAAAGTTTCGTCCTTGTGCCTTAATAAATAGACATATCCGAAATGACTGAAGTCATCAATGAAAGTGACGAAGTATCTTTCACCTTTCCTAGTCATGGGCTTAAAAGGTCCACATACATCCGAATGTATTAATCCTAATAAGTCTTTAGCCCTTTCATAGGTCCCTTTGAAAGGTGCTTTAGTCATTTTGCCTTGTAAACAAGATTCACATACATCAAACGAGTCTAGTTCATTTGATTTCAAAAGTCCATTCTTTTGAAGTGTATGCATTCGATTCTTGTTTATGTGACCAAGGCAACAATGCCATAAGTAGGAATCACTCAAATCCCTTTTGAGTTTCTTGGTGTTTGCATGGAACATTGAGCTATTGTATGATGTGTCATCATGAACCAATTCATAAATACCATTCAAAGGCGAAGCCTTAAAATAGAACACATTATCTAAAGAAACATGGATATCATCATCAATAAAATTGAAATCAAAACCACATTGTCTTAAACGAGAAATAGAAATAATGTTTCGAGTCAAATCAGGAGCATACAAAACATTTTTCAAAACAAGCTCCAACCCAGTTTGTAGCTTTAAAACAAAGTCTCCTTGAGCTTCTACGTGCACCTTTGCACCATTTCCCATGAAGAGACTTGTTGTTCCCGCTCCTTGTTTACTTCTTTTGAACCCCTGCAAAGAATTGCAAATATGAGTTCCACATCCTGTGTCTAATACCCATGTATTAGAAGAAGTAATACTAAGCTCAATATATACCATATATACATTACCTGAGGTTTGCCCTGCATCCCTCTTTTCTTTCAACTCCTTTAGGTAGACCGGGCAGTTGCGTTTTCAGTGACCCATTTCACCGCAACCAAAGCACGGATCTTCCTTGGGGTTAGCTTTACCGGCAACCTTTTGCTTCTTGTTATTATCGGTTGGGGTAACCATCTTCCCTTTTCCCTTGCCCTTGCCTTGGTAGGCTAGTCCTTTCCTCTTAGCCACCTTTGGCTTAGAAGTGTTATTGTTTTTGGACCCGCCTTCATTGATCATAAGTACGGGTGAAGCCCTTTTACCTATGCTTGCTTCGGCCGTCTTAAGCATGACATGTAATTCGCCAATGCTCTTATCCCAACCATTAATGTTATAATTTAACACGAATGTGTCAAACCTTTTTGACAATGAGTTAAGGATAAGGTCCGTGGCTAATTCATTAGACACGTTGGAATTTAGACGGTTTGCTCGATCAATTAGGCTTTTCATCTTAAGGACATAAGATGAAACGGATTGGGAGTCATCCATACGACAAGCATGAAGCGCTCGGACCGTTTCAAAGCGCTCGACACGAGCTTGTTGAAGGAACATCTCCTTCAACTGAGTGATCATGTCATATGCTCCATGATGTTCGAAGTCCTTTTGGAGTTCGGGTATCATGGTCCCAAGCATGAGGCAAGAAACTTGCAACGAATTGGTGCAATATTTCTCCCAATAAGTCATGCCTTCCGTATCATCCTCGTCAGGCTGATCGGGAATGGGGTCTTCCAACACATACGCCCTATCCTCAAGTTTGAGGACATTTCTCAGATTGCGAAACCAATCCATGAAATTCGTATGGTTGAGTTTTTCCTTTTCGAGGATTGACCTCAACGATAGGTTGTTAAAGTTGATTGGTGCGTTTGGAATGTTGTTGTTATTGGCGGCCATCTACAAAATTTAACAAAGTTGTTTAAGTATCAATTTTAATTTAACAATCAATACCCTTTAAATCCAATTGATATTTATTAAATTTTAGAATCCAACGGTAAACCAAATTTCAGTTAGGTGACCTTTATCCCGTCATTTGATTTAGCTAGGTAGTCATTATATGACAATTGCAATCCTTTTGCAACTTCTAAGTTATGGAATCATGCAATCCTTTTGCATGGCATATTTATTCCATCAACGCCTATTTGTTCCTCATGCTTCGGTGACCCTAAGTTCATGATTCCCAAATCAAGTCGTCCTACTTGTGTAAACGTGTAAATTTAACATACAAGTGGTTAGGTGACCTTTATCCCACAAGTGTGCGAAATTCACCTTAATCATATTAGTTTGCTCATGACGGTTAGGTGACCTTTATCCCATTATGAGTTCCCTAAATATTTTTAAGTGTCACACAAAAGGATGGCGTTTAACTTGTTTGCCTTGTTAATAAGGGATTTTAAGTTTTCATTAATTCTAGTTTGAGAAAACTTTTACACCATACACCAACATGCATTTAGTGTATGGTTTATTTGAAAATCGATTTTTCATGTTATGTAATAATGCCAATTTCATTACAATGATAAAAACCATTTCATATGTGTTTCAATAACCAATTATTATAATCCTTTTAGTGTTCTTAATAACCATTTATCAATGTCCTTTTGCCACTTTTAATTTAACCAATTAAATTGTCGTTTTGCATGTCGTTAATAATGTCTAATTTAATCAATTAAATTTTCATTTTGCTTGTTGTTAACTTGTGATTTACTTGTAGCAACCAAACATACAAACACAATAAACAACCATGCATGCAAAACAAATATATTCACAATCAAGCCAATTTGGTAGACATTTGTTTAGCCGAAAACAAATGCCACCGGTTAAGGGGTTATAATACAAAGTAGGAGATTTTAAATCTCCCACTTAATCTTGCATCCAAATGCTTCTTCTTGTGTTCTTCCAAGTCTTCATTTTGTATCTTCATTTTTACAAAAAATATTTCCTAATACATTTTTCTCTAAAAAATGAAATACAACCTAATCTATTTTACATGCCAAATATAAAATAAATTACATAACCAAATGAATAAATATTACAAACCAATTGAATAAATATTATTATAAACCAAATGAATGAATAATAAATTAACCAAGCATTCAACCAAACACAGGGCCAAGGCTTAGATTGTGAACATTTACATACAACCAAAATATGAAAAAATGGAAGCACCCAAAACCCATTTTGGGTCTCCAAAATTTTGGCCAAACTAAGAACCCACCCAAACCCGAAATTTTTTGCATTCTACTATCATGCATGTTCATAAAATGCAAAAATATAGTGGGTTTAATAGATCATCTCGAAGCATATTTCAACAACTTCGGCTCTAGATACCATTGTTGGGCTTTAACAAGTTCATAAAACATAATGTCATTTGAGAAACAACAAAGCGGAAGCATGAAAACCCGATTTAAAACCATGTAATTACCATTTTAGAACTTGTATATCTTTAACCAATTTAAAGTTAAATCCCAAGAAGGATCAAGCTATGAAATATACTTACAAACTAAGAGTGGTTTTAGAGTTTATACCTCCTCAAGCTAGTTGAGGGTTAATTCAAAAGATGATGATGAAGATGATGAAGAATGGAGCTTCAAAATGATGAAATCTCAAGGAGAGATACCCCAAGGTTTTGCACCAACACCTAGCCTTTGGTTAGGATTTAATTACACTTGAATTTAGCTTCAAAATCAAACTTAAGAACCCACTTATCTGTAGTGACCCGAACTTTTCCATGTTTATATATATTAATTGAGATTGATATTTACATGATTAAATGTTTCCAACATGTTAAGCAATCAAACTTGTTAAGACTTGATTAATTAAAATATGTTTCATATAGACAATTGACCACCCAAGTTGACCGGTGATTCACGAACGTTAAAACTTGTAAAAACTATATGATGACATATATATGGATATATATATATATATATATATATATATATATATATATATATATATATATATATATATATATATATATATATATATATATATAGTTAACATGATACTATGATAAGTAAACATATCATTAAGTATATTACCAATGAACTACATATGTAAAAACAAGACTACTAACTTAATGATTTTTAAACGAGACATATATGTAACGATTATCGTTGTAAAGACATTTAATGTATATATATCATATTAAGAGATATTCATACATGATAATATCATGATAATATAATAATTTAAAATCTCATTTGATATTATAAACATTGGGTTAACAACATTTAACAAGATCGTTAACCTAAAGGTTTCAAAACAACACTTACATGTAACGACTAACGATGACTTAACGACTCAGTTAAAATGTATATACATGTAGTGTTTTAATATGTATTTATACACTTTTGAAAGACTTCAATACACTTATCAAAATACTTCTATTTAACAAAAATGCTTACAATTACATCCTCGTTCAGTTTCATCAACAATTCTACTCGTATGCACCCGTATTCGTACTCGTACAATACACAGCTTTTAGATGTATGTACTATTGGTATATACACTCCAATGATCAGCTCTTAGCAGCCCATGTGAGTTTCATTTGCTCCCTTTTTAAATGCTTTTGCAATATATATTTTTAGGACTGAGAATACATGCGCTGCTTTTATAAATGTTTTACGAAATAGACACAAGTAATCGAAACTACATTCTATGGATGGATTATTAAACCGAATATGCCCCTTTTTAGTCTGGTAATCTAAGAATTAGGGAACAGACACCTAATTGACGCGAATCCTAAAGATAGATCTATTGGGCCTAACAAACCCCATCCAAAGTACCGGATGCTTTAGTACTTCGAAATTTATATCATATCCGAAGGGTGTCCTGGAATGATGGGGATATTCTTATATATGCATCTTGTTAATGTCGGTTACCAGGTGTTCACCATATGAATGATTTTTATCTCTATGTATGGGATGTGTATTGAAATATGAAATCTTGTGGTCTATTATTATGATTTGATATATATAGGTTAAACCTATAACTCACCAACATTTTTGTTGACGTTTTAAGCATGTTTATTCTCAGGTGATTATTAAGAGCTTCCGCTGTCGCATACTTAAATAAGGACGAGATTTGGAGTCCATGCTTGTATGATATTGTGTAAAAACTGCATTCAAGAAAATTATTTTATTCTAACATATTTGTATTGTAAACCATTATGTAATGGTCGTGTGTAAACAGAATATTTTAGATTATCATTATTTGATAATCTACGTAAAGCTTTTTAAAACCTTTATCTATGAAATAAAAGTTATGGTTTGTTTTAAAAATGAATGCAGTCTTTGAAAAACGTCTCATATAGAGGTCAAAACCTCGCAACGAAATCAATTAATATGGAACGTTTTTAATCAATAAGAACGGGACATTTCAGTTAGTATCAGAGCGTTGGTCTTAGAGAACCAGAAAATTTGCATTAGTGTGTCTTATCGAGTTTGTTAGGATGCATTAGTGAGTCTGGACTTCGACCGTGTTTTCTTTAAAAATGATTGCTTAACATTTTTGTTGGAAACTATATATTATTAACATGTATATATTATGTGATATATTAATCTCTTAACATGTTTGATATTGTGTGATAGATGTCTACCTCTAGCACAAATCCCATTGACTCACCTAATAATAACGAAGAGTCGAATATATATTGGACTGATTCACAAGTTCCCGAAGAAGAACCGGAAGAAGAATCAGAACCGGAAGAAGAATCAGAACCGGAAGAGGAGGAACCGGAGGAGGAAATAGAACCGGTGGGGAAAATAATAAAACGGTTAAGTAAAAGAAAATCCTCAACCAACCGACCAAGGTTAATTATGGTCAATGGTGTTTCCGTCAAGGAAGCAAAATATTGGGAGGATTACCAATTCTCCGATGAATCGGATTCCGACGAGAATTCCGATGATGTTATAGAAATTACCCCAACTGAATTTAAAAAGGCAAAAGAAAATAATAAGGGAAAGGGCATAAAAATAGAGAAATCTAATTCCAACCCCGATGAACTTTATATGTATCGTCAACCCCCGAAGTCCTTAAGTTGTAACAATGACCCGGGAACCTCTAAACCACCAGGTTTTTCTAAACCAATGTGGAAAACGACGGCTCGTATTAGGGGAACATCATATATCCCTAGAAACTTGGCAAAACGAACCAAAATCGAAGAAGAAGAAACGAGCGAGTCGGAATAAGATAGTTGTATTCGTGTGGTGTAATATATATAATATAGTGTGCTTATGCTTTATGATATATGTAAAAATTGCTTGTATTAATAAGTATTTTTTTTTTATGAATCTAACTCTTGTCTATTTTACAGTATAAAAACACAAAATGGATAGACAACCCAATATTTTAAGAGACCTACCCGGAGACATGATTGATGAAATCTTGTCTAGAGTCGGTCAGAATTCTTCGGCACAACTATTTAAGGCGAGATCAGTTTGTAAGACATTCGAAGAACGTTTCAAGAATGCCTTGGTTTATAAAAGGCTTTCGTTCGAAAGATGGGGGATATCACATTGGGAAATCCATAAGTTACGATGTGTTTACTTTGACGCATATATTGCGGGGAACTCAAATGCTATTTTACGCAATGGGTTAAGAAATTATTTTGACTCAATATATCCGAATATTGGACTTCGTGATTTAGAAAAAGCGGCTAACATGCAACATAAAGAAACATGTTATGCTTACGGATTAGTAATGTTCGCTTCTCACCAAAGTGAGAACAAAAACATCGGGCTACAACTATTAAACAAAACGTTTCCACAAGTGACGGAGTCGGTAATTGGGGTAAGAAATGAGGTTTTTAGATTGTTACGGGACTGTTGGACATTACGTAACCCTCGTCCCTTTGACTACGTTACAACACGCTGTCTTATCAACGGCCATAACGGTTATGTTCCACAAGACCAAGGATGGGAAGTAATCCTAGTAAAACCAGAATGCATGACTTATTTCTGGACGTATGAATTACGTGTCTTTATTGCCTTTGCTGAACGACTTGTGTACTAGCTAGAATTATCTTCACAACCATCTTGTATCAAATTTATTGTGTGCTATATTTCATGCTATATGTAAAATAAGCGGTATTGTAAGTTTGTAAAATATTGTGTAAAAGTTTGAACGCGAAATATTATTATAATCAGTTTTTCATATAGAATTGTAGTAGTTGAATTGTATATTAGCTACTAAGTATGAACTTAACGGGTAGGTACTACCCGAATTTAAATTTATAAAACGCTAATATGAAGAAAAAGCTTTTATAAATGAGTTCATATTATGCTACGAAATACTATTAACTACTCTTAATATTCTGTATGATTAACTTGTTCCATTTGACTATTTTGAAGGAAATGGCACCGAATACTCGACACACCGTGAATATGAATGAAGAGGAATTCCGTACTTTTCAAGCTTCAAACATAGCCGCAGTACAGGCTGCGCTACATACCAACAATAACCTTGGATCTAGCAGTACAGGAAATCGTGTAGGATGCACCTACAAAGAATTCACTGCCTGCAAACCTTTGGAATTTGATGGAACCGAAGGACCGATCGGATTGAAACGGTGAACCGAGAAGGTTGAATCGGTGTTTGCCATAAGTAAGTGTACTGAAGAGGACAAAGTGAAGTACGCTACGCATACCTTCACAGGTTCTGCGTTAACATGGTGGAATACCTATCTAGAGCAAGTGGGACAAGACGATGCGTACGCACTACCGTGGTCAGCATTCAAGCACTTGATGAACGAGAAGTACCGTCCCAGAACCGAGGTCAATAAGCTCAAGACAGAACTTAGAGGGTTACGAACCCAAGGATTTGATATTATCACGTACGAAAGACGATTCACAGAATTGTGCCTATTGTGTCCGGGAGCATTCGAAGATGAGGAAGAGAAGATCGACGCGTTTGTGAAAGGATTACCGAAAAGAATCCAAGAAGATATAAGTTCACACGAGCCCGCCTCCATACAACAGGCATGTAGAATGGCTCACAAACTAGTGAACCAGATTGAAGAAAGAATTAAAGAACATACTATTGAAGAGACCAATGTGAAGCAAGTCAAAAGAAAGTGGGAGGAAAACGGTGATAAGAATCACCAATACAACAACAGCAACAACAACAACAACAGCAGCAACTACAACAATCATCCCAACAACAATAATAACCGCAACAACAACAACAATCAGAAGCAGCTATGCCAAATGTGTGAAAAGTATCACTCGGGGTTCTGCACCAAATTTTGCAACAAGTGTAAAAGAAATGGTCATAGCGCGGCGAAGTGTGAGGTCTACGGACCAGGGGTTAATAGAACGAAAGGAACAAATGGTGTCGGAACGAGTAATGGCGGAGCAAGTAGTGTCGGAGCAAGTTATGCCAATGTAGTTTGTTATAAATGTGGAAAACCGGGCCACATTATTAGAAATTGCCCGAACCAGGAGAACACGAATGGACAAGGCCGCGGAAGAGTTTTCAATATTAATGCGGCAGAGGCACAGGAAGACCCGGAGCTTGTTACGGGTACGTTTCTTATTGACAATAAATCTGCTTACGTTTTATTTGATTCGGGTGCGGATAGAAGCTATATGAGTAGAGATTTTTGTGCTAAATTAAGTTGTCCATTGACGCCTTTGGATAGTAAATTTTTACTCGAATTAGCAAATGGTAAATTAATTTCAGCAGATAATATATGTCGGAATCGAGAAATTAAACAGGTTAGCGAAACATTTAAGATTGATTTGATACCAGTAGAGTTAGGGAGTTTTGATGTGATAATCGGTATGGACTGGTTGAAAGAAGTGAAAGCAGAGATCGTTTGTTACAAAAATGCAATTCGCATTATACGAGAAAAAGGAAAACCCTTAATGGTGTACGGAGAAAAGGGCAACACGAAGCTACATCTTATTAGTAATTTGAAGGCACAAAAACTAATAAGAAAAGGTTGCTATGATGTTCTAGCACACGTCGAGAAAGTAAAAACTGAAGAAAAGAGCATCAATGATGTTCCCATTGCAAAAGAATTTTCCGATGTATTTCTGAAAGAATTACCGGGATTACCCCCACATCGATCCGTTGAATTTCAAATAGATCTTGTACCAGGAGCTGCACCAATAGCTCGTGCTCCTTACAGACTCGCACCCAGCGAGATGAAAGAACTGCAAAGCCAATTACAAGAACTTTTAGAGCGTGGTTTCATTCGACCAAGCACATCACCGTGGGGAGCTCCTGTTTTGTTTGTCAAGAAGAAAGATGGTACATTCAGGTTGTGTATTGACTACCGAGAGTTGAACAAACTTACCATCAAGAACCGCTACCCACTACCGAGAATCGACGACTTATTTGATCAACTACAAGGCTCTTCTGTTTATTCAAAGATTGACTTACGTTCCGGGTATCATCAAATGCGGGTGAAAGAAGATGATATTCCAAAGACTGCTTTCAGAACACGTTACGGTCATTACGAGTTTATGGTCATGCCGTTTGGTTTAACTAATGCACCAGCTGTGTTCATGGACCTTATGAACCGAGTGTGTGGACCATACCTTGACAAGTTTGTCATTGTTTTCATTGATGACATACTTATTTACTCAAAGAATGACCAAGAACACGGTGAACATTTGAGAAAGGTGTTAGAAGTATTGAGGAAGGAAGAATTGTACGCTAAGTTTTCAAAGTGTGCATTTTGGTTGGAAGAAGTTCAATTCCTCGGTCACATAGTGAACAAAGAAGGTATTAAGGTGGATCCGGCAAAGATAGAAACTGTTGAAAAGTGGGAAACCCCGAAAACTCCGAAACACATACGCCAGTTTTTAGGACTAGCTGGTTACTACAGAAGGTTCATCCAAGACTTTTCCAGAATAGCAAAACCTTTGACTGCATTAACGCATAAAGGGAAGAAATTTGAATGGAATGATGAACAAGAGAAAGCGTTTCAGTTATTGAAGAAAAAGCTAACTACGGCACCTATATTGTCATTGCCTGAAGGGAATGATGATTTTGTGATTTATTGTGACGCATCAAAGCAAGGTCTCGGTTGTGTATTAATGCAACGAACGAAGGTGATTGCTTATGCGTCTAGACAATTGAAGATTCACGAACAAAATTATACGACGCATGATTTGGAATTAGGCGCGGATGTTTTTGCATTAAAGACTTGGAGGCACTACTTATATGGGGTCAAAAGTATTATATATACCGACCACAAAAGTCTTCAACACATATTTAATCAGAAACAACTGAATATGAGGCAGTGTAGGTGGATTGAATTGTTGAATGATTACGATTTTCAGATTCGTTACCACCCGGGGAAGGCAAATGTGGTAGCCGATGCCTTGAGCAGGAAGGACAGAGAACCTATTCGAGTAAAATCTATGAATATAATGATTCATAATAACCTTACTACTCAAATAAAGGAGGCGCAACAAGGAGTTTTAAAAGAGGGAAATTTAAAGGATGAAATACCCTCAGGATCGGAGAAGCATCTTAATATTCGGGAAGATGGAACCCGGTATAGGGCTGAAAGGATTTGGGTACCAAAATTTGGAGATATGAGAGAAATGGTACTTAGAGAAGCTCATAAAACCAGATACTCAATACATCCTGGAACGGGGAAGATGTACAAGGATCTCAAGAAACATTTTTGGTGGCCGGGTATGAAAGCCGATGTTACTAAATACGTAGGAGAATGTTTGACATGTTCTAAGGTCAAAGATGAGCATCAGAAACCATCAGGTCTACTTCAACAACCCGAAATCCCGAAATGGAAATGGGAAAACATTACCATGGATTTCATCACTAAATTGCCAAGGACTGCAAGTGGTTTTGATACTATTTGGGTAATAGTTGATCGTCTCACCAAATCAGCACACTTCCTGCCAATAAGAGAAGATGACAAGATGGAGAAGTTAGCACGACTGTATTTGAAGGAAGTCGTCTCCAGACATGGAATACCAATCTCTATTATCTCTGATAGGGATGGCAGATTTATTTCAAGATTCTGGCAGACATTACATCAAGCATTAGGAACTCGTCTAGACATGAGTACTGCCTATCATCCACAAACTGATGGCCAGAGCGAAAGGACGATACAAATGCTTGAAGACATGCTACGAGCATGTGTTATTGATTTCGGAAACAGTTGGGATCGACATCTACCGTTAGCAGAATTTTCCTACAACAACAGCTACCATTCAAGCATTGAGATGGCGCCGTTTGAAGCACTTTATGGTAGAAAGTGCAGGTCTCCGATTTGTTGGAGTGAAGTGGGGGATAGACAGATTATGGGTCCGGAGATTATACAAGAAACTACCGAGAAGATCATCCAAATTCAACAACGGTTGAAAACCGCCCAAAGTCGACAAAAGAGCTACGCTGACATTAAAAGAAAAGATATAGAATTTGAAATTGGAGAGATGGTCATGCTTAAAGTTGCACCTTGGAAAGGCGTTGTTCGATTTGGTAAACGAGGGAAATTAAATCCAAGGTATATTGGACCATTCAAGATTATTGATCGTGTCGGACCAGTAGCTTACCGACTTGAGTTACCTCAACAACTCGCGGCTGTACATAACACTTTCCACGTCTCAAATTTGAAGAAATGTTTTGCTAAAGAAGATCTCACTATTCCATTAGATGAAATCCAAATCAACGAAAAACTCCAATTCATCGAAGAACCCATCGAAATAATGGATCGTGAGGTTAAAAGACTTAAGCAAAACAAGATACCAATTGTTAAGGTTCGATGGAATGCTCGTAGAGGACCCGAGTTCACCTGGGAGCGTGAAGATCAGATGAAGAAGAAATACACGCATCTATTTCCAGAAGATTCGTCAACACCTTCAACAGCTTAAAATTTCGGGACGAAATTTATTTAACTGGTAGGTACTGTAGTGACCCGAACTTTTCCATGTTTATATATATTAATTGAGATTGATATTTACATGATTAAATGTTTCCAACATGTTAAGCAATCAAACTTGTTAAGACTTGATTAATTGAAATATGTTTCATATAGACAATTGACCACCCAAGTTGACCGGTGATTCACGAACGTTAAAACTTGTAAAAACTATATGATGACATATATATGGATATATATATATATATAGTTAACATGATACTATGATAAGTAAACATATCATTAAGTATATTAACAATGAACTACATATGTAAAAACAAGACTACTAACTTAATGATTTTTAAACGAGACATATATGTAACGATTATCGTTGTAAAGACATTTAATGTATATATATCATATTAAGAGATATTCATACATGATAATATTATGATAATATAATAATTTAAAATCTCATTTGATATTATAAACTTTGGGTTAACAACATTTAACAAGATCGTTAACCTAAAGGTTTCAAAACAACACTTACATGTAACGACTAACGATGACTTAACGACTCAGTTAAAATGTATATACATGTAGTGTTTTAATATGTATTTATACACTTTTGAAAGACTTCAATACACTTATCAAAATACTTCTACTTAACAAAAATGCTTACAATTACATCCTCGTTCAGTTTCATCAACAATTCTACTCGTATGCACCCGTATTCGTACTCGTACAATACACAGCTTTTAGATGTATGTACTATTAGTATATACACTCCAATGATCAGCTCTTAGCAGCCCATGTGAGTTTCATTTGCTCCCTTTTTAAATGCTTTTGCAATATATATTTTTGGGACTGAGAATACATGCGATGCTTTTATAAATGTTTTACGAAATAGACACAAGTAATCGAAACTACATTCTATGGCTGGATTATTAAACCGAATATGCCCCTTTTTAGTCTGGTAATCTAAGAATTAGGGAACAGACACCCTAATTGATGCAAATCCTAAAGATAGATCTATTGGGCCTAACAAACCCCATCCAAAGTACCGGATGCTTTAGTACTTCGAAATTTATATCATATCCGAAGGGTGTCCCGGAATGATGGGGATATTCTTATATATGCATCTTGTTAATATCGGTTACCAGGTGTTCACCATATGAATGATTTTTATCTCTATGTATGGGATGTGTATTGAAATATGAAATCTTGTGGTCTATTATTATGATTTGATATATATAGGTTAAACCTATAACTCACCAACATTTTTGTTGACGTTTTAAGCATGTTTATTCTCAGGTGATTATTAAGAGCTTCCGCTGTCGCATACTTAAATAAGGACGAGATTTGGAGTCCATACTTGTATGATATTGTGTAAAAACTGCATTCAAGAAATTTATTTTGTTGTTACATATTTGTATTGTAAACCATTATGTAATGGTCGTGTGTAAACAGGATATTTTAGATTATCATTATTTGATAATCTACGTAAAGCTTTTTAAAACCTTTATCTATGAAATAAAGGTTATGGTTTGTTTTAAAAATGAATGCAGTCTTTGAAAAACGTCTCATATAGAGGTCAAAACCTCGTAACGAAATCAATTAATATGGAACGTTTTTAATCAATAAGAACGGGACATTTCATTATCCCTTCCAAAAGGCCACGGAAATACAGCTGCAGAATGGAGGATTTTGTGCAGTTTTTTTTGAAGTATTTTGATGTGTTTTTATGTGTACTTGCATGTGTTTTTAGTCTCCAACATCCCTTGGTACTTATGCCCCGTTAGTCTTGAAGAAACCATACACATGCCTAGTCAAAGTGCATGCTCCAATGCCACTTACATGTTAGTTTTTAAAATAAGTTTTATAAAATATAAATTTTATAAAACTTCCATTTTTATTTATATATACATTTTATTTATATAAAACCAATTTATATAAAATGTAACATAAATTAATTAATTATTTAACCTATAAATAATTAAATCCATATTATATAAATTATTCCATAATTTATATATATATATATATATATATATGTACACATCAAGTAATATTTCAGAAAACCATTTTTCTTAAAGTTCAAGTGCCGCGTATTTAATCAATGATCCAATCGTTAAGATTAAATACGTATAAGGTGTCGGTAAGCTTGTTATTGGGTATGACCCGACTTGGATCATAACACATTAGCCACATTAATTTAATATGTCTCTCGGGCATACGAAATACCTTCATATATAACTCATTGCTACAATACCTAATGATATACTTACTTATCATAATATCATGTTAACTATATTTATATATCCATATATGTCATCATATAGTTTTTACAGGTTTTAACGTTCGTGAATCACCGGTCAACTTGGGTGGTCAATTGCCTATATGAAACCTATTTCAATTAATCAAGTCTTAACAAGTTTGGTTGCTTAACATGTTAGAAACACTTAATCATGTAAATAATAATTTCATTTAATATATATAAACATGGAAAATTTCGGGTCACTACATCAAACAACCCTCAGCTGCTCCGAAGTAGATTTCAAGTTCGCAAATTGTAGATGGTGTTTTGTCGTTTGTAGCATTTTTGTTTGTTAGGTCACAGTGTTTTGGGACGTTTAGGCTCGGTTGGAGTTGTGACTTTTATTTGTTTCGAGCCCGTCTGATTGAATTTGTGATTTGTATTGGTTTTGGATCTTCAATTTTTCGATGAAGGTCCTGTTTATAAAGTTTTCGTTTTTTGTCAAAAAAAAAAGGTTACAAATTATAAATTTTTTTAGTTAAGGGTAAACATAAATGTTAATTAACATTTATATATGAAATACCTTTATTTATGTAAAATTACAATATTTTATTTTTTAAGGTTAAAATGGTCAATTACTTCATTCAGTCATTTTATTCAGATCAAAAAGTAAACAACAATTTTCATTCTCTTCTTACTCTATATAACCTTCATTATCCATACTGCCATCTATATACATACAGAACTTAATAGAAAAAAAGTAAACAGAGACCCTTAGACAAAAGGACATGTTGATTAATTTGTTATAAATGGACTATAATAAAGTGGTCCTCCCTTTTCTCAGGGGCCCTTGGACATAGGGATTGCATCAGGTCGGGTTTAGATAATCGTATAGTCGAACCCGATTAAAAAATCTCATCCCAAACCCAGAACGGAGTCTGTCGGGTCCTCATTTAGTTACTAACTAGCGGGTAAACATGTTTTTTTCACAGGTATTCGAGGCTTTATTCGGGTATACGGGCTGGATAATTGGATATACGCGCCGAGTAATCGGATTTACGTGTCAGGTATATAGACTCGGGTTTTTTCGGGTATACTGGTCGGTTAATCGGGTTTGTGTCTAAAACCATCCCTGTACCCGGACCCGTAAAAACTAAAAAACCATCCTCGTACCTAGCTCTATGTTGGGGTGCAAACCTATCCCACATAGGAGGGAGACAAAAACAAATGTATGTATATAAGTCTAAGGGGAAGTCCCTCTAATACCAATTGGTTTTAGAAAAGGATGGACTCTTGGACTTATATTGCAGGAAATTGTGTTTGGGCTATACGATCCTTACACTCTAAACCCATTTACCCGGCCGAAACCCGGCCCAAAAATGTCGGGTTTCAAATTTCCCTATGTAGTTTTACCATCCCCACTTGAACATGCCCATGTGGACTCATAGGAAAGGAAGGCCGTCCCTAATTGCACAATGATCCAAACACTTTGTCGCATTTATTCAATACGAATACAATGATAGTCATGTATCAATAAAATGAGACAATCATATACAATCGTAGTCATGTATTAATAAAAATGACAATCATAGTCATCTATCAAGAAATTGAAAAGTGAGAAGCAAGAGAAAAAAAAACAAAAAAGATTTGATTGGAATAACTCAATTGTCAACTCATTTTGCATAGGTTAATTTGCAAAATCCGTGTGGTTACAGCATTGTTCATTTAGTGGTCACAATAATGCACAAACTAAGAAAGAGTGGGTTCCATAAACATTTCAAACTTCAGCGAATAACAAAGCAGATTAAATTAAACTAGGCAAGAACATTATTATATCATCATCATAACCATAAAGAGAAAATATTCAAGCGTCATTACAGGAATAAAAAAACCGAATATGTGCATTCATGTATCATACCAAAACAGCAGCTCAAGCAGTTTCGACAAATTATAACGTTCTACGCAGCTACTGGGCGTTTAAGAAGAACAAGACCAATAACCATGATTGCCAATCCCATAAGAGACGCTCCAATTACGGTTTTCTCGACAGATATTTCAGCAGCTCCATCTGGATTTACATTAAATACATCTTTTGGCGAACCACCAAATAGGTTCTGAAAGGTATCTGATAAGCTGTTCACCATTTCAACAACTGTAACACTTATTTTCTGCTTAATGTCCTCCACATAATCCATGATACCTTTTCCAGGTTCAGATTTGGATTCACTTGTTTTTGGGCTCCAATCGTTCACATTTGATTCCATGTCTTCTGGTAAAACGACATCTGCAAACATACATATGATTACAGGAGGATGTTATATAATAATGAAAATTGAAGAACATTAAAAGGATCATTAGCTGAATTAATAGTTGCTAACCGGTATTATGGGTATGAAGAAAATCCTGAAGCTCAGTGTTTTGCAGAACAGCATTCCACACATTTGGATCACAAGCAATTGAAGCAACAACACTCTGGTCCAGACACGATAACTTGATTTCTCTGGTCCATACACGATAAATTTAACTGTCAGCACCGACATATTATATACATTATACAGAGGATATATGGTACATAAATGGGCAGTTTGTTACCCTAGAATTGAGTTGAGAAGATGAAGAAGACTCTCACCTTCATAAGAACTAAATGTATACAAAAAGAATTTAAAAAAAAAAAAAAAAAAAAAAAAACAAAAAAAAAAAAACACACAGTTACTTAAACGAAATCAACCCAAGAACACAAGTAAAAAATGTAAAATCTACAGATATTTTTTACTTTGGCTGTTGGGCAATGTGGTCAGCAGAACCTTTCTGAGGCAATACTAATAAACCTTTGTTTTTGTTTTTAATCCGCATCTTGAACTGAATAGTGTATCTGGTGCAAAGGTTCTACAATAGAAATTACATAAAACAATAATGTTAGTATAAATAAATATAAATATAAATATAAATATAAATATAAATATAAATATAAATATAAATATAAATATAAATATAAATGCTAAAAATAAAAAAGAATTTAGATTCACCAACCACACACTACAGTTATGTTAGCTTAATAGTTGCAAAGCTCGTGCGTTAGTTTCATTATTTGAGATGTAAGTTTCTTCTAAAAAAAAAAAAAAAAAAAAAAAAAAAAAAATCATATACAGTCTATATCTATCTTTATTTGTAATAAGCGTTTCTACCAAGAACATATGCTCAATGAAATGTTCAATATTCAGGGAAAACACTTGGTTAACATATTTGGGGCTCAACCTAAACGCATTAACACTTGCGCAGGGGCGGAATATACTAGCGGCAGGGCGGGGCACCAGCTGGATTTAAAAAAAAAAAAAAAAAATTTACACTAAAAAAATTTTTACTAAAAAATAAGTTTTTTTTTTTTTTTTTGTGTTCGCCTCAGCTGTCAATGAAAAATTTAATAAACTTTTACACCCGCCTCATCTGTGGCCGGGTTCAAGTTCCACCACTGCACTTGCGTATATACAACCTAACAAAATGATGAAATTTCTTACAGAATGAAAAATTGTGGCACAAAATGAAAATTATCGCACAAACGAAAGCAACAGCTAGAACTTCGTGAAAAAAGATAAATTGGCTTATAAGTTTTAAGTCGGCCCAAATACCAAGAGTCAATCCTTAAACGAAGGTAATTTTTCATAATATAGGCAATAATTGTAATTAATAATTAAGATTTGATAGTTATAAAAAGGAAAAACCCCTAAAACAAATATCGGCACAATTATCAAAAACTGATGAGTAATTAATCAGTAGAACACATAACTAACATAAAGAAGCCGATAGAAACCGATTCAAGATGGCTAGTCTCCAAAAAAAAATTAAGAGAGAATTAGACTTTTGGCTAACACCAAACTTATTTATTCATATTTTTAAACTAAAGACAATTACATATTACATATTTATACTAATTCATGAAAAAGACTAAAGCACTAAACAATCTTGAAAGAAACGTGAATTCCAATAACTACCACTAATGCAACATGGACTAACTCTAAAAGGGCAAAACAAACTGAAAGTAGAGAACATAGGATTGTATGCATAGGCTGAGATCATGGGGTATGTTGACTCCATATTCCCCACGTACAAAAAGTTAATTCTTCAACTGCTATTGTGAGACCCACGTATGAACTTGGATGTATGGCTGAGTGGCTTAAGGCATTGGTTTGCTAAATCGACATACAAAAAGATTGTATTATGGGTTCAAATCCCATTGAAGCTATTAAGAAAAGCAATCAGATGATAGTACCTGAGAATCGTGACGCAAAACCCAACGAACGGCTAAAAACCTTTTTCTTTTTTTTCTTTTTTTCTTCTGAACAATTCTTGACATAACTCCTGGTTCCGAGCTTTTTATAACATTCGGCCAGTGCCTAAAGCCCAAACATACGCCCATTTCAAAACCTAAGCCCACTTCAAAATAAAAGCTAAAATAGAGAGATATATTTATTTTTTAATTCAATTCAATAACTTAATAAGTATAACTTAACTATTTTACAACATAATAATAATAATAATAATAATAATAATAATAATAATAATAATAATAATAATAATAATAATAATAATAATAATAATAATAATAATAATAATAATAATAATAATAATAACAACAACTAAGCTAAATCAAGAATTCTCACATTTATTTGTTTAAAACGATATTTTTATATATTAATGAACCCAAATTGAAGTTGTTTGTTTAAGTGGATTCAAGAATAATAATGATTATTATAATTTACTAGTAAATATAATAAAATAATTTTAGGAGGGAAGCCTATGAGTTGGAATAAATTACTCGGCAAAAATTTGTAGTTTCTCTTTTATGTCATCAAATTTTTCTTTATGTTTTCTTTTGGAGTAAACGTATAACGCTTGGTGTGAGGTGCTAGTTGCATGTAATCTTGGACGACATCCTTCATTTGAATCAACCACAAGGAACACACACTACACACCATGTTTGGTGCATTGTGTAGGTCGTGTGTAACTTTGGACGATGTCGTTTAAATAAATCAACGATTAAAGAACACGCACCACACATCGTGCTTTATGCGAGCTCGCAAGTATTTTTGCAATTTTGTAATTTTAAAAGTATATCCTTAAACATTTAGAAAAAAGGACATTAATTAATTTCCCTTACAAAATATCAAATATTGTATTTGAACTTGCAAATCATCCTATTATTATAAATGCACTAAAACAAAGTGGTGTCTGTAGTGACCCGAACTTTTTCATATTTATATATATTAAATAAAATTTATATTTATATGATTAAGTGTTTTCAACATGTTAAGCAATCAAACTTGTTAAGACTTGATTAATTGAAATAGGTTTTATATAGACAATTGACCACCCAAGTTGACCGGTGATTCACGAACGTTAAAACTTGAAAAAACTATATGATGTCATATATATGGATATATATATAGTTAACATGGTATTATGATAAGTAAACATATCATTAAGTATATTAATAATGAACTACATATGTAAAAACAAGACTACTAACTTAATGATTTCGAAACGAGACATATATGTAACGATTATCGTTGTAACGACATTTAATTGTATATATATATCATATTAAGATATATTAATATATCATAATATTATGATAATGTAATAATTTAACATCTCATTTGATATAATAAACAATGGGTTAACAACACTTAACAGGATCGTTAAACTAAAGGCTTCAAAACAACATTTACATGTAACGACTAACGATGACTTAACGACTCAGTTAAAATGTATATACATGTAGTGTTTTAATATGTATTTATACACTTTTTAAAGACTTCAAGACACTTATCAAAATACTTCTACTTAACAAAAATGCTTACAATTACATCCTCGTTCAGTTTCATCAACAATTCTACTCGTATGCACCCATATTCGTACTCGTACAATACACAGCTTTTAGATGTATGTACTATTGGTATATACACTCTAATGATCAGCTCTTAGCAGCCCATGTGAGTCACCTAACACATGTGGGAACCATCATTTGGCAACTAGCATGAAATATCTCATAAAATTACAAAAATATTAGTAACCATTCATGACTTATTTACATGTAAACAAAATTACACATCCTTTATATCTAATCAATATACCAACGACCAAAAACACCTACAAACACTTTCATTCATCAATTTTCTTCATCAAATTGATCTCTCTCAAGTTCTATCTTCAAGTTCTAAGTGCTCTTCATAAATTCTATAAGTTCTAGTTCCATAAAATCAAGAATACTTCCAAGTTTGCTAGCTTACTTCCAATCTTGTAAAGTGATCATCCAACCTCAAGAAATCTTTCTTATTTATAGTAAGATATCTTTCTAATACAAGGTAATACTCATATTCAAACTTTGATTCAATTTCTATAACTATAACAATCTTATTTCGAGTAGAAATCTTACTTGAACTTGTTTTTGTGTCATGATTCTGCTTCAAGAACTTTCAAGCCATCCAAAGATCCTTTGAAGCTAGATATATTTTTTTCATTTCCAGTGGGTTAATCCACAAAACCTGAGGTAGTAATGATGTTCATAACATCATTCGATTCATATATATAAAACTACCTTATTCGAAGGTTTAAACTTGTAATTACTAGAACATAGTTTAGTTAATTCTAAACTTGTTCGCAAACAAAAGTTAATCCTTCTAACTTGACTTTTAAAATCAACTAAACACATGTTCTATATCTATATGATTTGCTAACTTAATGATTTAAAACCTGAAAACACGAAAAAAACCGTAAAACTGGATATACGCCGTCGTAGTAACACCGCGGGCTGTTTTTGGGTTAGTTAATTAAAAATTATGATAAACTTTGATTTAAAAGTTTTTCTTCTGGGAAAATGATTTTTCTTATGAACATGAAACTATATCCAAAAATCTTGATTAAACTCAAAATGGAAGTATGTTTTCCAAAATGGTCATCTAGACGTCGTTCTTTCGACTGAAATGACTACCTTTACAAAAATGACTTGTAACCTGTATTTCCGACTATAAACTTATAATTTTTCTGTATAGATTCATAAACTTAAGTTCAATATGAAACCATAGCAATTGGATTCACTCAAAACGGATTTAAAACGAAGAAGTTATGGGTAAAACAAGATTGGATATTTTTACTTGTTGTAGCTACGTAAAAATTGGTAACAAATCTATACAAATCTATACAAATCATATCCTAGCTAACTTATATTGTATTATACATGTATTCTAATATATTATGTAATCTTGGGATACCATAGACACGTATGCAAATGTTTTGACATATCATTTCGACCCATCTATATATATTATTTGGAACAACCATATACACTTTATATGCAGTAATGTTGGAGTTAGCTATACAGGGTTGAGATTGATTCCAAAAATATATATACTTTGAGTTGTGATCTAGCCTGAGACGTGTATACACTGGGTCGTGGATTGGGTCAAGATAATATATATCAATTTATTTCTGTACATCTAACTATGGACAACAAGTTGTAGGTTACTAACGAGGACAGCTGACTAAAAATATTTAAAACATTAAAACGTATTAAAAAATGTTGTAAATATATTTTGAACATACTTTGATATATATGTACATATTTTTTATAGGTTCGTGAATCGACCAGTGGCCAAGTTTTACTTCCCGACGAAGTAAAAATCTGTGAAAGTGAGTTATAGTCCCACTTTTAAAATCTAATATTTTGGGATGAGAAAACATCCAGCTTTATAAATGATTTACAAAATAGACACAAGTACGCAAAACTACATTCTATGGTTGGATTATTAAACCGAATATCTTCCTTCAAGTCTGGTAGCCTAAGAATTAGGGAAATGGCCCCTAATTGACGCGAATCCTAAAAATAGATCTATTGAGCTTAACAACCCCCATTCAGGTTATGGATGGTTTAGTACTTCGAGATTATTATACAGACGAGAGGTTCTATTTTGGGGATATTCTATGCATTAAGTTAACGTCGGTTACCAGGTGTTCAACATATGAATGATTTTTATCTCTATGCAGTTTGCGAAATGCCTGATAAGAGATGTGTTACAAAAATGAAATCTTGTGGTCTATTATTATGATTTAATAATATGTAGGTTAAACCTATAACTCACCAACAATTTTGTTGACGTTTTAAGCATGTTTATTCTCAGGTGATTATTAAGAGCTTCCGCTGTTGCATACTAAATTAAGGACAAGATTGGAGTTCATGCTTGAATAATATTGTTTAAAAAATGCATTCGAAGACTTATGTTGATGTGTATTATTATTGTAAACCATTATGTAATGGTCGTGTGAAAAACACTATATTTTAGATTATCATTATTTGATAATCGTCGTAATATTTTAAAGGTTATGGTTTGATTTAAAATCGAATGCAGTCTTTGAAAAACGTCTTATATAGAGGTCAAAACCTCACGACGAAATCAATTAATATGGAACGTTTATAATCAATATGAACGAGACATTTCAGTTGGTATCCGAGCGTTGGTCTTAGAGAACCAGAAATTTGCATTAGTGTGTGTTATCGAGTTTGTTAGAATACATTAGTGAGTCTGGACTTCGACCGTCTTTTATTTAAAAATGATTGCTTAACGCTTTTGTTGGAAATTATATATTATTAACATGTAAATATTATGTGATATATTAACCTCTTAATGTGTTTGATATTGTGTGATAGATGTCTACCACTAGTACAAATCCCATCGACCCACCTAATAATAATGAAGAGTCGAATATAATTTGGGAAGATTCACAAATTCCCGAAGAGGAACCGGAGGAAGAGGAACCGGAAGAAGAGGAATCAGAAGATGAGGAACCGGAAGAAGAAGAGGTTCCGGAAGAAGAAATATTGATACCTATAGTAAATCGATTAAATAAAAGAAAATCCTCAACCAACGGACCAAAGTTAATAATGGTCAATGGTGTTTCCGCCGAGGAAGCAAAATATTCGGAAGATTATCAATTTTCCGATGAATCGGATCCCGATGAGGATTTCGATGATGTTATAGAAATTACCTCGACCCAATTTAATAAAGCGAAAGAAAATAATAAGGGAAAAGGTATAAAAATAGAGAAACCCGATTCCAACCCCGATGAACTTATATGTATCGGCAACATCCGTATTTCCTAAAATATAACAATGACCCGGGAACCTCTAAACCACCAGGTTTTTCTAAACCATTGTGGAAAATGACAGCTCGTATTAGGGGAGCATCATATATCCCTAGGAAATTAGCAAAACGAACCAAGTCTGAAGAAGAAGAAACGAGTGTGTCGGATTAAAGAGTTGTAATCATGTTGTGTAATATATGTAATATAGTGTGCTTGTACTTTTATGTTCTATGTAAAAATTGCTTGTATTATTTGTTAATTATCTTTTATGAATCTAATCCTTGTCTATTTTACAGTATAAAAACAAAATGGACGTTAAGGGTAGACAACCGAATATTTTAAAAGACCTACCAGAGGATATGATTGAGGAAATCTTGTCTAGAGTCGGTCAGAATTCATCAGCACATTTAGTTATGGCGAAATTAACTTGTCAAACATTTGAAAGACTTTCCAGAAATGCCTTAGTTTATAAAAGGCTTTCCTTTGATAGGTGAGGTATATCACATTGGGGAGACCGTAAGTTACGCCGTGTTTTCTTTAAAGCGTTAAATACGGGGAACCCAAATGCAATTTTACGCTATGGGTTAAGAACCTATTTTGACTCAACATATCCCAACATAGGATTTCATGAGTTAGAAAGAGCTTCTAACATGCAACATAAAGAAGCATGTTATGCTTACGGGTTAATAATGTTCGCTTCTCATCAAATTGAGAAAAAGAACATTGGGTTGCAACTTTTAAATAAAACATTCCCACAAATGATGGACTCGGTAGTTGAGATGAGAAACAAGGTTTTTAGATTATTACGGGGCTGTTGGACATTACGAAACCCTCATCCTTTTGACGACATTACAACATGCTGTCTTGTCAACGGTCATAACGGTTATGTTCCACAAGACCAAGGATGGGAAGTAGTCATAGTAAAATTAGAATGCATGACTTGTTTCTGGACGTATGAATTACGTGTCTTTATTACCTTTGTTGAACGACTTGCGTATTAACTAGAATTGTCTTCGCAACTGTTTTGTATCAGAGTTTTTATGTGCTATATTTCATGCTATATGTAAAATAGCGGTATTGTAAGTTTGCAAAATATTGTATAAAAGTTTGAAGGTGAAATATTATTATAATCAGTTTTCATATAGAATTGTAGTAGTTGAATTGTATGTTAGCTACTAAGTATGAACTTAACGGGTACGTATTACCCAAATTAAAACTTATAAAACGCTAATATGAAGAAAAAGCTTTTATAAATGAGTTCATATTATGCTACGGAATACTATTGACTACTCTTAATATTCTATATGATTAACTTAATTCTTTTGGCTATTTTTGAAGGAAATGGCACCGACTACTCGTCAGAACTTGAACATGAGTGAGGAAGACTTTCGTGCTTTCCTTTTAGCAAATATAGCCACAGTACAGGCTGCAATGCAAAACAACAATAACACAGGGTCCAGCAGTGGAGTTAACTATACAGGAAACCGTGTAGGATGCTCCTACAAGGCTTTCACTGCCAGTAAACTTCTGGAATTCGATGGAACTGAAGGACCAGTCGGACTGAAACGATGGACTGAAAAGGACGAATCTGTGTTTGTTATAAGCAAATATGCTGAGGAAGATAAGGTAAAGTACGCCACGCATACCTTCACAGGTACTGCGTTAACATGATGGAATACCTATCTCGAACAAGTGGGACAAGATGCTGCTTACGCACTACCGTGGTCAGCATTCAAACACTTAATGAACGAGCAGTACCGTCCCAGAAACGAGGTCAATAAGCTCAAGGTAGAGCTTAGAGGGTTATGAACACAAGGGTTTGATATTACCACGTACGAACGACGATTCACAGAGTTGTGCCTATTGTGTCCGGGAGCGTTCGAAGATGAAGAAGAAAAAATCGACGCATTTGTAAAAGGGTTACCAGAAAGGATCCAAGAAGATATAAGTTCACACGAGCCCGCCTCCATACAAAAGGCAAGTCGAATGGCTCATAAACTTATAAATCAAATTGAGGAAAGGATTAAAGAACAGGCGGTCGAAGAAGCCAATACGAAACAAGTCAAGAGGAAATGGGAAGAAACCAGTGACAAGGGTCACAATTTCAATAATCAACCCAACAATCATAACTACAATCGCACAAATTTTCGCAACAACAAACGCAACAACAACAACCACCCCAGCAACAACTACAACAACCGTTTCAACAACAATAACAACCGCAACAACAACAATCCCAACAATAACAACAAGAGGCAGAAATTCTGCCAGAGATGTGAAGGATACCATCCAACTGGGCTCTGTACAGCAGTGTGTATTAAGTATAATAGAAAGGGCCATGGTGCCACAAAGTGTGAAATCTACGGATCAATGGCTAAGGGAACAAATAATGCCGGAACAAGTTATGCAGACATTACCTGTTTCGGATGCGGGAAGAAGGGTCATTACAAAAATATGTGTCAAAATCAGGGGGATAATAATGGGCAAGGCCGAGGAAGAGTCTTCAACATTAATGCGGTTGACGCGCAGGAAGACCCGGAACTTGTTACGGGTACGTTTCTTATTGACAATACATCTGCTTATGTTTTATTTGATTCGGGTGCGGATAGAAGCTATATGAGTAAGGATTTCTGTGCTAAATTAAGTTGTCCATTGACACCTTTGGATAATAAGTTTATACTAGAATTAGCAAACGGTAAATTAATTGCAGCAGATAATATATGTCGGAATCGAGAAATTAAACTGGTTAGCGAAACATTTAAGATTGATTTGATACCAGTAGAGTTAGGGAGTTTTGATGTGATACTCGGCATGGACTGGTTGAAAGAGGTGAAAGCAGAAATCGTATGTTACAAAAATGCAATTCGCATTGTGCGAGAAGAAGGAAAACCCTTAATGGTGTACGGAGAAAAGAGCAACGCGAAGCTAAATCTGATTAGTAATTTGAAGGTGTAAAAGTTAATAAGAAAGGGTTGCTATGATGTTCTAGCACACGTCGAGAAAGTACAAACTGAAGAAAAGAGCATCAATGATGTTCCCGTCGCAAAAGAATTTCCAGATGTATTTCCGAAAGAATTACCGGGATTACCTCCACACCGATCCGTTGAATTTCAAATAGATCTTGTACCGAGAGCTGCACCAATAGCTCGTGCTCCATACAGACTCGCACCCAGTGAAATGAAGGAACTTCAAATCCAATTACAAGAACTTCTAGAGCGTGGTTTCATACGACCAAGTACATCACCATGGGGAGCTCCTGTTTTGTTTGTCAAAAAGAAGGATGGTACATTCAGGTTGTGTATCGACCACCGAGAGTTGAACAAACTTACCATCAAGAACCGTTACCCACTACCGAGAATCGACGACTTATTTGATCAATTACAAGGCTCGTCAGTTTATTCGAAGATTGATTTACGTTTTGGGTATCATCAAATGCGGGTGAAGAAGGACGATATTCCGAAGGCTGCTTTTAGAATGCGTTACGGTCATTACAAGGTTATGGTTATGCCGTTTGGATTGACTAATGCACCAGCTGTGTTCATGGACCTCATGAACCGTGTGTGTGGGCCATATCTCGACAAGTTTGTCATTGTTTTCATTGATAACATACTTATCTACTCAAAGAATGATCAAGAGCACGAAGAAAATTTGAGAAAAGTGCTAGAGTTGTTGAGGAAAGAAAAACTGTACGCTAAGTTTTCAAAGTGTGCATTTTGGTTGGAAGACGTTCAATTCCTCGGTCACATAGTGAACAAAGAAGGTATTGAGGTGGATCCGGCAAAGATTAAGACTGTTGAAAAGTGGGAAACCCCTAAAACTCCGAAGCATATACGCCAATTTTTAGGACTGGCTGGTTACTACAGAAGATTCATCCAAGATTTTTCCAAAATCGCAAAACCCTTGAATGCATTAACGCATAAAGGGAAGAAATTTGAATGGAAGGATGAACAAGAAAAAGCGTTTCAATTGTTGAAGAAAAAGTTAACTACGGCACCTATATTGTCATTGCCTGAAGGGAATGATGATTTTGTGATATATTGTGACGCCTCAAAGCAAGGCCTCGATTGTGTATTAATGCAACGAACGAAGGTAATTGCTTATGCGTCTAGACAATTGAAGATTCACGAGCAAAATTATACGACACACGATTTGGAATTAGGCGCTGTTGTTTTTGCATTAAAGACTTGGAGGCACTACTTATATGGGGTCAAAAGTATTATATATACCGACCACAAAAGTCTTCAACATATATTTAATCAGAAACAACTGAACATGAGGCAGCGCAGGTGGATTAAATTGTTGAATGATTACGACTTTGAGATTCGTTACCACCCGGGGAAGGTGAATGTGGTAGCCAACGCTTTGAGTAGAAAGGACAGAGAACCCATTCGAGTAAAAGCTATGAATATAATGATTCACAATAACCTTACTACTCAAATAAAGGAGGCGCAACAAGGAGTTTTAAAAGAGGGAAATTTAAAGGATGAAATATCCAAAGGATCGGAGAAGCATCTTAACATTCGGGAAGACGGAACCCGGTATAGGGCTGAAAGAATTTGGGTACCAAAATTTGGAGATATGAGAGAAATGGTACTTAGAGAAGCTCATAAAACCAGATACTCAATACATCCTGGAACGGGGAAGATGTATAAAGATCTCAAGAAACATTTTTGGTGGCCAGGTATGAAAGCCGATGTTGCTAAATACGTAGGGGAATGTTTGACGTGTTCTAAGGTCAAAGATGAGCATTAGAAACCATCAGGTCTACTTCAACAACCCGAAATCCCGGAATGGAAATGGGAAAATATTACCATGGATTTCATCACTAAATTGCCAAGGACTGCAAGTGGTTTTGATACTATTTGGGTAATAGTTGATCGTCTCACCAAATCAGCACACTTCCTGCCAATAAGAGAAGATGACAAGATGGAGAAATTAGCACGACTGTATTTGAAGGAAGTCGTCTCCAGACATGGAATACCAATCTCTATTATCTCTGATAGGGATGGCAGATTTGTTTCAAGGTTTTGGCAGACATTACAACAAGCATTGAGAACTCGTCTAGACATGAGTACTGCCTATCATCTACAAAACCGATGGGCAGAGCGAAAGGATGATACAGACTCTTGAAGACATGCTACGAGCATGTGTTATTGTTTTTGGAAATGGTTGGGATCGACATATACCATTACCAGAATTTTTCTACAACAACAGTTACCACTCTATTATCGAAATGGCACCGTTCGAAGCACTTTAGGGTAGAAAGTACAGATCTCCAATTTTTTGGAATGAATTGGGGGATAGACAGATTACGAGTCTGGAGATAATCCAAGAAACTACAAAGAAAATTATCCAAATTCAACAACGGTTGAAAACCGCTCAGAGTCAACAAAAGAGCTACGCCGACCTTAAAAGAAAAGATATAGAATTTGAAATTGGGGAGATGGTCATGCTTAAGGTTTCGCCTTGGAAAGGCGTTGTTCGATTTGGTAAACGGGGGAAACTAAATCCAAGATACGTTGGACCATTCAAGATTTTAGATCGTGTCGGACCAGTAGCCTACCGAATTGAATTACCTCAACAACTCGCCAATGTACATAATACCTTTCATGTCTCGAATCTGAAGAAGTGCTTAGCTAAAGAAGATCTCACTATTCCTTTAAACGAAATTAAAATCAATGAAAACCTACAATTCATTGAAGAACCAGTCGAGATAATGGATCGTGAGGTTAAAAGGCTCAAGCAAAACAAGATACCAATTTTTAAGGTTCGATGGAATGCTCGTAGAGGACCTGAGTTCACCTGGGAACGAGAAGATCAGATGAAGAAGAAATACCCGTACTTATTTCTAGAAGATATGTCAACACCTCCAACTGCTTAAAATTTCGGGACGAAATTTATTTAACGGGTAGGTACTGTAGTGACCCGAACTTTTCCATGTTTATATATATTAAATGAAATTTATATTTATATGATTAAGTATTTCCAACATGTTAAGCAATCAAACTTGTTAAGACTTGATTAATTGAAATAGGTTTTATATAGACAATTGACCACCCAAGTTGACCGGTGATTCACGAACGTTAAAACTTGTAAAAACTATATGATGTCATATATATGGATATATATATAGTTAACATGGTATTATGATAAGTAAACATATCATTAAGTATATTAACAATAAACTACATATGTAAAAACAAGACTACTAACTTAATGATTTCGAAACGAGACATATATGTAACGATTATCGTTGTAACGACATTTAATTGTATATATATATATATATATATATATATATATATATATATATATATATATCATATTAAGATATATTAATATATCATAATATCATGATAATGTAATAATTTAACATCTCATTTGATATAATAAACAATGGGTTAACAACACTTAACAGGATCGTTAAACTAAAGGCTTCAAAACAACATTTACATGTAACGACTAACGATGACTTAACAAATGTATATACATGTAGTGTTTTAATATATATTTATACACTTTTTAAAGATTTCAAGACACTTATCAAAATACTTCTACTTAACAAAAATGCTTACAATTACATCCTCGTTCAGTTTCATCAACAATTCTACTCGTATGCACCCGTATTCGTACTCGTACAATACATAGCTTTTAGATGTATGTACTATTTGTCATACCCCGTCCTAATCCATCCGGACGAAGTCCGTATCAATTATAAACGATTCACAATAGTTGATTACATCGCGAGGTACTTGACCTCTATATGATATATTTTACAAACATTGCATTCGTTTTTGAAAAGACAATATTTCATTACATCGAAAGTTGACGGCATGCATACCATTTCATAATATATCTAACTATAATTAACTTAATATTAATCTTGATGAACTCAACGACTCGAATGTAACGTCTTTTGAAATATGTCATGAATGACTCCAAGTAATATCTCTAATACGAGCAAATGCACAGCGGAAGATTTCTTTCATGCCTGAGAATAAACATGCTTTCAAGTGTCAACCAAAAGGTTGGTGAGTTCATTAGTTTAACATAAATAATCATTTCCATCATTTTAATAGACCACAAGATTTTCATTTTTTTCCATTTCTCATAAACATACGTCCCATGCATAGAGACAAAAATATCATTCATATGGATTGAACAACTGGTAACCGACATTAACTAGATACATATAAGAATATCCCCTATCATTCCAGGATCCTCCTTTGGACATGATATAAATTTCGAAGTACTAAAGCATCCGGTACTTTGGATGGGGTTTGTTAGGCCCAATAGATCTATCTTTAGGATTCGCGTCAATTAGGGTGTCTGTTCCCTAATTCTTAGATTACCAGACTTAATAAAAAGGGGCATATTCGATTTTGATAATTCAACCATAGAATGTAGTTGCAATTACTTGTGTCTATTTCGTCAAACATTTATAAAAGCGCATGTATTCTCAGTCCCAAAAATATATATTGCAAAAGCATTTAAAAAGGGAGTAATGAAACTCACATAATGTATTTTGTAGTAAAAATACATATGAAGATATTGAACAAGTGCAGGGTTGGCCTCGGATTCACGAACCTATATCATTTGTTTATATATTAACACACATACTTGTAATCGAACAACTAAATTTACATATTGTTAGTGATATAATTGTTATTTTAATAAGTTATATGTTTCATCAGTAATTTAAATATTTCTATTTTATGTACTTTAACTAAATAGTTAGTATTTATTATAAAACGTTAATATAGATATGTTATATGTATTAACTATAGTGTTATATAACAAAAAAAAATCATTTGATAAAGTAATATTAATAATAATAAATAAAAAGTTAAGTTATTTTATAATAATAATATTAGTAATTTTACTTAATAATGATAATAATAATAATTATGATTCTAAAAATAATAATACTAATAATAAGTGTTCTAATAATAATGATAATTTAATAATACTTGTGTTAGTAGTAATAATAATAATAATAATAATAATAATAATAATAATAATAATAATAATAATAATAATAATAATAACAAATACAATAATAATGGTAATACTACCTTAAATTTGTTGTAGCTTCCATGGTTGCATAATTAAGCAAAAATAACTGTCACAGCCTAGATTCGAACCCAAGACCTCTCGTTTAACACACACCCAACAACCTAACCATCTGAGCTGAACTACTTATCTGTTTTATTTTATCACTCAATTGTATTTAACCCTTTTAATTACTGTGTTCCTCTTGTTAAAACAAATTGAATCGACCAGGCACTTCTATGCCCATCAGAACTTAAAAAAAAAAACTCTCGGCCCAACAACACAATTAGGTTCTCGGCCCAAGTATTTTACAAGTCCAATTATATAACTCGGCCCATACTAGCTTAAATAATATGGAAGTATGATTCGGTCCAGGAAGAAAAGAAAACGCATCAAACGTTCATGTTAAACATTATCTTCGCTTCCAAATCTATTTATCATCGTGACACCCTAGTTGTATCCCTTCACTGTATTCGTGCTCATAATCATCATTATCCTTCGTTAACATCTCTATTCATCATCATGTACATCACTATTATTATTTAGTATCGTCGTCGTGTTTATCATCATTAAATTCGAAATAAAACAGGAACTAAGAGGGTGAGTAGCTGCAGTATAAAAGAAATGTGCAACAGAAACTTACGTGGAGTTTGATTCCAACATAAGCAGATAGAGGGCAGGAGTCTTCATCGATTAATAGTAGAAACTTGTGGGTTGGTTGTGGTTTATTCCTTGGACAAAACAGAAGCACTAGTAACAGTAATGGGTATCTTGGTTTTGCTTTTTAATTTGAAATAGAAACTGAAAGAAGGTATTCGTATAGTAGTAGCATGAAACAACCATAGAGAAGAAGAAAGATATTAAAGGTTTATGGTGGTGACAGTGATAGTAAACAAAAGGTGCTGGCGGTCTTTTTTTCTTTGTGGGTTACATCCAAACGGAAAAAAAAGAGAGAGAGAGTAAGAGTGAGAGAGATGGAGGTGGGTTTGTTTTCGGATGAGAGGTGGTTCGATGGTGAGGAGCTAGGGTGGTTCTACGGTTATAGGAAAAGGGTGAGTGACGGTTGCAAAAACATAACAACTAAGTGGTGATGATTCAAGTAACGGGTGTAGGGTGATCGAGGTGGTGATAGGTGGCCGGAGACAACGGTGGCCGGTAGTTCAAGGTGTCGGGGATGGTTGTTTGTGTTCGTTGGACAGAAAACAAAACGCATAAGGAGAAGGAAAAGTTGTATTGGTTGTACGGGTGTAATTTTCTATATGCATATGAATATGTCTATGCATAATGTATATTGATATAAAAGAAAAAGAGGAAGATAGATGATTGATCAATTTGAAACAGTAACGCACAGTAATTAACTTTAATAATTCAATGAATCTTAAATCAATTTCTTAATAACACAAACGTGCTCATTTCTCATAAGCCAATTACATCTACCGACAGTTTCCACGGACTGTGCTATCGTGCACTATTTGAAATCAGTGGCGGATATAAGTCTTCAGATAAATCCCAAATTTTTACATTAATTATTTATACTTATTCCTGTAATTATGGTATAAGATTCGATCATTAATTTGTTAAATAAAAATTACATCAACTGTCCCTCTCAAATTTGGGTAAAATATAAAAAATGCTAAAATTTAATAACTAGATCCTAAATATATTTTTTTTAGTAAGCCTAAAATTTATAGAACTCATTTTCGGATCACCGTTTATTTTAAAATCATATAAGTTCGACTTAACTTCTCTAAATAATAATCAAAACGTCACACGAGTACTACTATCATTTACTAAATGAATTCGAAACCAAATATATATATACAATATACTTTATATAGATTTATTTTAACAAATAAATCTTATTATTACTTACATCATTTTTCATACCTATTTCTAACAATTAAGTTGTATATTATTTTACATATTTATTTACAATAATAAATTCATACAACGATTAATAACATTTATTATGTTCATATATTTATTTATTTTTATATACATATCTATTCACAAATAGTTGTTCGTGAATCGTCGGGAATGGTCAAAGTCAAATGCATTCATGGAAATAGTTCAAACATTATGAGACTCAGTTTAATAGACATTGCTTATCGTATCGAAATCATATAAGATTAAGTTTAAATTTGGTCGGAAATTCCCGGGTCATCACAGTACGTACCCGTTAAAGAAATTTCGTCCCGAAATTTGAGTGAGATGGTCATGGCTAACAATAAAAATGTTTTCATGATGAATATGAGTTGATAAATTGATTTTTATCATCATTGAGTAACATGGACAAAAATAATTCGATTATTCGAAGAGTATGAATGAAGCTGTCACCAAAGAGTGAAATAGGAAAGTAAAGATTCATCTTAACTTTTGACAGAGTCAGGGTTGGGTTCCGGAATTCAAGGGATTTAAAGAAAATCTTCGAAATCTAAAAGGTTTGATTCTTCGGCGAGTAAGGAAATTAAGATCTCTATAATTAAATACGGTGATCTGCCTTGATTACTCTGTCTGATATTTCCACTATAAATTAAGCTCTTTCGTTCCATTATTCTCACCATTCTTATACTTTCTTTCTTAGTTCATACATCCAAAAGATTGTGAAAATGCTTAATCCAGTTCTAATCCTTGATATTTTTCTAATTATCATTTCTGTCATCCTTCTTTTCAATCTTCCATCAGAAGAATCTGTTCACTTCTACTATTACCTTGGGGTGATGCTATTCTTAATTATACCGTGTTTCTATATTGCTATTCGTATTAATATCCATGGTTTGTAATTTCTGCGTTGTTGTTGGATTTTATATCTTCCCTTATATTTCAATGTCCCTGCTTCTGTCTCCTATAATTATTGTCATCTACAGTTAATGCGCTCTCTTATTTGCTGCGATTTATACCCCCTTTCCATTTCGGAGCTTCATGATTTTGTTTACTTTTCGTAAGTAACGATCCAGAATTCATAGGTATGGAGTTTCGAATTATCATAATATACAAGGTAGAAAGGAAAGGTAGTAGCATGATTTGTTTTGTCAAATTACCTGAATCACTGAGAATAGAACTATCAAGAATATATTTTCTTGATATGTTCAGAAGTTAAGTAGAATGAAAGAGTTATGTAACATGGCACATGATGACATTATGATCTGTGAATCATCACATTTCATTAGAAACTCAGCATGACTTACTGTAATATGATCACGTTGATCAAGTGTCATTATATTATACTAACTCATGTATCAATTCCCAACATTACTTCAATAACATTCATATTTTAAGCTCGAAAGTTTACAGAATATAGAAACTAACACTTTCTATATGATGTAACACTGATATCATGAAGAGATTAATGATTTCAGATAAGAATAGTTATGAAAACATCTTCAGAAATATGGAGGATATTTATAATAAAAGATACGATGATATCTTGGAATTTCTAATATCGATGGATGATGAAGAAGATTTATCCGTAAGGGTTTAGATTCGGAAGTAAGGTATTCGCTAAAGATTTTCTCAGAAACAGAATCATTTGGATTCTTTGAAGTCAAACTTATTCTTTGTGATTTGTCCACGGCTTCCTTCATAGTTTAGCATAATCCACTTTTCGGTACTAAATTTTCTATTGAGTGTTTCCAATACTCCATTCTTTATCATCAACTTTTGACTGTTGAGGTCATTTACAGTTTTTGTTGCTTCATTCAACTTTTCAAAATTCAGAGCATTAATTTGCAGACTGGGTACTTTTCAGAATTTCAGAATGAAGATCATAATTCTAAGAGATAAGTGTCATACATATAACTGTTGATGTAGATATGCTGTGAGTTTTCAAAGTACTGATTGCTGATTCCCGGTAATTGGTATGGCAGTTCTCGTTACAAGATGCGGATGAGTATATGATAGGGTTTCAATGAATAAATATAATGATTTATCAGAGAGATTTAAGCCAAGAAGCATCGAGGTTGTTGGTACGTCTGCTGGTAATCTGGTGGAATATAAAAGAATTCTCCGGTATCAAAAAGGTAATCATATATATCAGGATTATAGTAAGACTACTTCGAATGAAAAGTTGAAGTTGACTTGCTGGAGCTGTGACAAAATTGGCTACTTTGAAAAGGGATCGCAAAGTTATTTTTGCTAATAAATGCCAATGGATCTTACGCGGCTACGTGTTAAACTTTTACTCAGTTGCTGAGAGTTTCTCAGGTGCATAACTATATGCATAAA